>NC_066396.1:69033968-69333968 GCF_013377495.2 Cygnus atratus
AGAGCTGGTACAATTAATACCCTTCCTTTTAGGTAGATTAATACATTCTCTGGTGTATCAGCCAGCTATGTGTTATTTTCTTAGCCTTGCCTTCTGACAGCCTGGTACTAGGGAAGTGTAAGCAGTCTACAGCCACCATGGGTTCTGATGAAGGTACAAACAAACCACAAAGCACCTAGATGTTACAAAGTAATCATTTCGGTTGCCTATTCTAACTTCAGTATGGCAGCACAAGTGATGTCTACAGGCACTGCATGTCCAAGAGCTAAGAAATCCTCAACCCTATTTAAAGAACTTACTTATTTCACTCACCCTATTTTAAAGGTCTCTGGAATGAGACTTGCCTGAAAAGTTATTTTTAGACTACGAAGGGACAGGAGGAACATTCCTCTTGTCCCAGAGGCAGCATGGCCTCAGTAAAACACTGCAAGACCAGTAATATCAAGGGTTATCTAAGGACTCCAGAACTGAAGGCCGTGGGCAGAAGGATGGACAAGAATAAGCCATCAGAGTTCTGAGTTCAGGTCCCACGTAACCACTCGTGCACCGTCTGACACTCAAAGCCATGGCTCTGACTAACTGCACCGGGGCTTCGGCGCACATCAGTACTCGCAGGTGACTTCCAGCCACCTGATCCTGTCTACTCACATTTCCAGGAGCTAGGAAGTCAGCAGGAACCAAGGAAGCATGTGAACAAGCAGATCAAGAGTTAACATTACGGACTTCTAAGGTTTTTACCTTGTAAATACAGAGTGGTCTTTTTGATCCAAGACAATAATAATATCCCCTGGTTCTAGTCCTGGCTCTTGGTCCCCTTCACCATGGAATGTTATTTTCTGACCATCCTTCATTCCTATTGTAGAAAAGCAAAAACATTTTCCAGCTTTTTAACTGAAAGGCAGCAACAGGAAATACTTTTATAGGCACAAGCTGATACTGGGAGATCATTGAATCTTGAGACTAGAACATTAGGAACTTCTTCCCTTGCAACATTACTTCTCCCCACAAATCAACTCACATGTCCAGCAGATCTTACTGCTGCCAACCTGAGCTACAGATCAAAATCATTCAGCCTAACTGTAGTTTGAAACAGCTACCTGCCAAGAGAAACTCTTTCAATCTTTAAAGGCAACACTGTATGAGCAAACACTACAAAGTAAACAAACAACAGTGCATACAACATTCATTTTGAGAATAACCAATCAACTGAAGTTTTATAAATATATGTGGCAGAGAGACTAATGAAACATTATCTCCGTGGCTGCACGGTGCAAGAATCACTTTTCCTAGGACTGGAGGGCAACCAAGATGGTGAAGGTTCTGGAGGGGAAGACGTATGAGGAACAGCTGAGGTCCCTGGGTTTGTTCAGCCCAGAGCAGAGCAGGCTGAGGGGAGGCCTCATGGTGGCCTGCAGCTCCCTCACGAGGGGAGCGGAGGGGCAGGCGCTGAGCTCTGCTCTCTGGGGACAGCGACAGGACCCGAGGGATCGGCATGGAGCTGGGACAGGGGAGGGTCAGGCTGGGTGTTAGGGAAAGGTTCTGCACCCAGAGGTGGTTGGGCACTGGGACAGGCTCCTCAGGGCAGTGGTCACAGCACCGAGCTGCCAGAGTTCAAGAAGCATTTGGACAGTGCTCTCAGACACAGGGTCTGATTTTTTTTTTTTTGGGTGGTCCTTTGGGGACCCAGGAGTTGGACTTGATCATCCTTGTGGGTCCCTTCCAACTCGGATGTTCTATGATTCTATGACCTAAGACACCCATATCACCTACACAGAAGTCACTATATATAAATCCTTCCTGCCTCATTCTAGCTCAGTCCTTTTGTATGAGGAAAAAAAAAGCTATTTTCAATGGTTTCCTTGTTTAAAGTTCCAGTAATATGCCCCTCCTGACCTTCAAGTTTAACATTACTGTAGGATTTCCCCAGGGAAAAATAAAGCTGGGCAGTATGTATGGTGTGGTTATACACACATGTAAAGTAGTTACAGATCTGCAACAAATTATCTTCTGTACAAGCCATGTGCTTGTCAGCATGGCTTATCTTACAAGCTGCACTACTTCCAAGACTTCTCTCATTCCCTTTTGTAGAACTTCCTCAAGAGGAAAGTATTTGTCACTCAACATTGCATTCTCCCATCACTGTGAGGGACTGTGAATTGCATTTTGCCACGCAAAGAGCACCTGCGCTAAGCAGCACTGTCAGGGTTACGCAGCCAACGGTTCTAAGCATTATGGGCTTAGCACTGTCTTGGCACCCTGTTACTGTAGCAGACCTGGTTCCCCTTCACACTGAAACACAGTAGAAGTGATCGGAGTCTGCAGGGTTTCCCTACACACAAAAACTCAGGGGAAACTCATCAGGGAAGCTGAACCAACAGGTGATGGATTTTAACTAGTCCCAAGTCCCATTACCTGGTCAAGACCAGCTCTTACACAACTGCTCTAAATAAAAACAATTCACTGCTCACAATACAGCACATTTCAGAATTCATTCTTAGTTATGTGCACAGAATCAACGTGCTAACACGGAAGTGATCCACCTTCCCTAAAAACCGATCTCCTAGTTTTGGAGACAGCAACAAGCTACTTCATTATGTATTGGAGAGTGTTACTCACCGATTCAACACCATGTACTTGTTAAAGCTCCTATTTCAGTGCTGCAAAGGCAGTGTGAGTACAAGCAAGTTTAATGCTCCATCTTAGCAGGATACCTCACCTTTGTCAATGTGAACTTCTAGTATTTTCTTCTCTCTAACAATTTTTCTGCCAGTGCAGCTCTTACACCGGTCCTTGGGGCTGATGCGCTCCCCGTGCCCCTGGCACTCCATGCACACGGACTGGATTTGCTGCACCATGCCTGGCCCGATCTGGTGAATTCGGATTTGCATGCCTGTTCCTCTGCAGTTCGGACAGCACTCCACCGCACCCTTCTTACCACCACGGCCTGGCGGGAGAATCAGAGATGGTTACGCATTGCCAGAAGAAACAAGGAAGCAGAAATTACTTTTGCAGCTTTAGAAAAAAAGACTACATCGTTTCGACTTCACAGTTACCTTCACATTTGTCACAGATAACGTTCTTTTGCAGCGCAAGTTTCCTTGTTGCACCATTATACATATCCTCTAAACTGACTGATAACTGATGGACCACATTTTTGCCTGTGAAAGAAAATATGTATTTGAGTGTCTGGACTCAAAGTAACAGTAACTCCCCCCCCCCCAAAAACAATCACAATAAAACAACTCTATGTTTTAGCATCTTGTTTAGCTGTGCTGCTGGTATTAGTCGGTTGCTATTTCCTCTTTGCAATTATAACTAGGTAACAGTTCTAATGGCATTGTCCATAATGCTTCTCTATTAGGTTAAGCCAGAGACCCCTCTCTGAAGGCACAAATAAAACAAAACATGAAGTTTTATATTTAAGTCTCAGATGCAAGATTTCAATTTTAACTGCGACTAAGGAAGAAGTTCTGTCTGCTACAAGGAAGCGTGAGGCACTGCTGAAACCCCGCTCGGTACTTTTTTTCCTCTCATGAGGGAACTTCTCGGAACTGAACCAAGTAACAGTCGGGAATTGATCACAACTTCAGCAACTGCAGAGTTCTTTCCGTGGAGCAGAGCGAGTCCTGGTTTACTAGGGACACTCTGATACAAAACCGTAACATTTTGATATGACGCCTTTTCAATTCTTTGTCACCTCGGAGATCAAAACTAAGAAGTGCTGTGGTCAGCACTGCTCTGAAGGAGTTTAATTCATGTTATTCTTGCCCAGCGGGACCCACACGGACTTTAGTTTTTGAACAGCGCTTTAGTGCAGCTTCAGCTCGATTCCACCGAACATCACAAGAAAACAAAAGTCTCACAGACTGAAAATGATGTGGCTGTCTTACTTAGATATAGTTACTTCTAATTATAGAAGAAATTAATGTTTAAAGGCTAGGTTCTACAGTAGGTTACTGGAAGATCGTTTTAAGGCACATTACCATTTCTTATCCAGCCTCACGCTGTTTATGCTCAGCTAAAGGCTTTCCACGCACAGAACCTGGTTAGACGTTAACACAAGATAACGCTCAGCAGATCGAGCCGCCAGCACGTGAACCAAGCGCCCTCTCCGCTCCGGTTTTAAAGGGGCTGCGGCACAGCGTCCCGGCAGGTTTTGAGGTCCCTGCTCTAACTTTGTTTTGCCGTTACTCGGAGCTTTGCTGCGACGGGAATATTCCCCCACCCCCGAACCCTCAGTGGCCGTTACCTCGCCTCTCCCTCTGCATCCTCCCGCCGCCGCCGAAGAACATGTCGAAGATGTCCATGGGGGACCCGAAGCCGCCGCCCGAGCCGCCCTCCTTGATGGCCTGCTCGCCGCCTTTGTCGTACAGCTCCCGCTTCTTCGGGTCCGACAGCACCTCGTACGCCTGCGAGATCTGCTTGAACTGCGGGACACACACACAGCGCACACCTCAGCGAGCCGCCCTGACGGGACCCGGTCACGGCGCTGCCCTGCCCCACAGCCCCCCCAGCCCCCCCAGCCCCCCGCCACCTTCTCGCCCTCGTTGGGGTTCTTGTCGGGGTGGTACTTCAGCGCCAGCTTGCGGTACGCCTTCTTCAGCTCCTCCGCCGACGCGTTGGGCTTCACGCCCAGCACGTCGTAGTACGTCGTCTCCTTCACCATGGTGCCGGCGGGCCACGATCCCTGTCAGGGTCCCGGTCCCGGTGCCGGCGGCGGCGGCGGTGCCGGAGCCCCCCACCCGTCTCCGCTCCCGACCCTTCTGGAAAGTTCCGAGCCGGGCCCGCATCCGCCCGCTTTTGAGCCGGCGCCGCCCCGCCCCGGAAGCCGTGCTTGGCGGGCAGCGCGGCCAATCGCAGCGGGAGGCGGGGGGTGCCGCGGACCAATCAGCGCCGCCCGTCCTGCCGACGCCCGCCCCGCCCTCCGCCTGCTCCGCGCTGAGGCGCGGCCGCGGGGCGGGGGTCACGTGGTGCGCTCGGCGGGAGCCCGTTGGTGAGGCGGAGTTGCCATGGCAACCGGGCCTACCCACCGCGGCCTAGCGAGGCCTAGCGGGGCCTGGCGGGGCCTGGTGGGCCCGGGGTGGCTCCGGGGGGCCGGGGAGGGCCTCGTGGGGCCGGGGGGAGGAGGAGGAGGAGGAGGAGGAGGAGGAGGGTGGGGGTGATCGCCGCCGGTAACTCGCTGTGCTTCGCCCCGCAGCGCCGCCGCCATGCGCGCGTGCTGGCTGGTGCCGAGGGAGGGCCGCAGCCGTCGGATCCCGCTGCCGCACTCGGCCGCCGTGGTGGTGGGGCGCGGCCCGGAGACGGGGATAACGGACAGGAGGTGCTCGCGGCGGCAAGGTGAGGGCGGGAGCGGGGCCTTGCTGCCTGCCGGCCGCGGGTGGTGCGTGGGGGGGAGCCCCGCTATCCCGCGCGGCTGCCTCACGGTGACGGTAACGGCCTTTGTGAGCCCCCCGCGAGCTGCCTGCGGGTGGGGAATCGCGCTTTTTCCCTTTCTGGGGTTCCCTGAGGCTTGTTCTCACAGTCACTGGCTCACGTCCCCTATCTGCGTGGAAAACAGTGTTTCCCGATCCCTGACCCCATTAAACTCTTTCTTAAAGAGCTTCTTATGAAGAGCTCTGGATCCTTGAAAGTTACAGCAAACACACACAAACAGGAGGAATTTCACCTTCATAAACCGAGGCACTGATCCTTAATATGAGTCCGAAGCCCACAGTTCTTACCCACTGCCTTCCCTCTCACTTTGCAAATAGCACATCACGTCCCCAGTCTTCCACCAGCTGTTTTTTAGTGTGACTTCTGGTTTTATAGGTACATTGAGTACATTTTTGGGTACATTTAGGTACATTTTTACACATAAAAATACTTAAAATCTATAAAATGGTCATCGCATCTTCCCTGTCTTAACTTCCCTTCCTTCTGGACAGTCCTGCTCCATGCCTGTGAGAACAGCAAGAACACGTAGAAGATTTCCACAGATCTCACCCTTATACTGAACTAATTTTGCTGATTCACAAAGTAGAATAGAGAGGTGTGACTGACGTGCGTGGGTTAGTTCCATTTTGCCTGCGCTTGTTTAAAAACAGAGAATGAGGCAGAAATCTTCTTTCAGCACATTTGTAGAAGTCAGCCAGAGAAGGCAGCAGGCGACTGAAATGCAGGAGTGTTTTCTGCAACGAGTGGTTCAAAACAGTTCTGCCTGTTTTGTTTGCATATTTTTTTGACCCTTTGTTCTCTCTTTTCAGTTCAGTTAAAAGCCGACTGTAACAAGGGGTATGTCACAGTTAAACAGGTATGTTTTTAAACGGTTGTTCAGTATTTCTGATGCTGGTTGGGTTGTTACACTTGAAGTCCACAAACAGTGCAAGTGACAGTCCTCATCGCAGGGTCTGGAGGTTCTCAAGCTGTTTTTTGACCAAGAAGAGCACGATATCTGCCCCTCAGAAGGGATCTGTCTTTCATTTGGGTGTCTCGGTGCAAAGACTGCGCTGCTTCTTCCAGTTACCCTGCAGTCTTGGACAGCCAAGACTTGCAGCATCAGGGAACACTGCTGTGAATCCTCAGCCTCTTCTTCCCACCTCTACGCTTTGCAGAGTTTGGAGTTTTTCCCCTAAACGTGCTGATCTTCCTGAACGTTAGTCTTGCCTTTCTGAAGCTGAGGCAGCTCTTCACCGAGGGTCAGAACGGTCCCTGTACTAAAGGGTCCGGGCAGTTGATGAGGGTTTTTGTTTCAATGGCTGATGCAGCCAAAGATGTGGCTGTCTCGAGGGTGGGATGCGATGTCAGACATGAGAGCAGGCATCCTCGTGTTACGTTCTGGATGTGTGTAGGACCCCTCTCAAACTCACAATGACCAGTGTCCCCAGGGTAGTGTGAAGGGAAAGCTCTTTGTCCACAGGTGCCAGAGCACGTGCAAGTGTCCGCGGCAGCAGCGTCTGCGTGGACAACACGTCAGCCTGGTCAGTCCTCTTGCTTTCCATCAAAATGTCCGCCCGGGCTCAGAAAGCCCCGAGCCCCTGCTGGTCTCTGGTGAATCCTGCAGAACTCTCACAGACACGCTCTCACAGAAGTCAGTCCTGACCACAACTTGAATGCGGCGCTACTGGTATTTCGGGGCCAGGAGGACCTCCTGGCATGTGATGTTAGTGCGTTTACACTGCCAGCTCTGGAGTTTTCTCCCCGGACAGGGTCCCAGTGGTCAGTTAAACAGCCCGTTGGCCAGGGGTGTGTGAAATGTACTTGATCTGAGTGAAACCATGTGGAAGCGTAGGCTGAAAAGGTGCTGGCTGGGATCAGGCAGGTGCTTCATCGAAGTGGACACCGGGTAGCGAGAGGCACGGTACCATCTTGTGAAACAAGCGGGTTTCCAAGGACAAAACTAAAGAAACACTGTCAGAGTTTATTAGTCATAGGCAAGAGCTGGTTTCCTAAAACTTATTTATAAACATTAACCAAAAGCATTTTGCTGAAACCAGGAACTCCTGACTTCCCTCCGGTCACCCTCTTGATTAGGCAAAATCTGTCTTCAACCAGTCACCGTTAGATTGCCCACACAACTCTGCGTTACTGGTTCAGGCTGAGACAGAGGAAAAAATGCTGCTTTTCAGTTACCAGATAGACTTCAGGTAACTTCTCGGTCTTTAAAGCACTGTTTTGGGTGGAAAATCATTTTAGAGTTGCGTAGATCCATAAAACGATGAAATGAGACAGGCAAGTACATTTTGATTGCGCTGTCCTGAGCTTCTGCTAGAACAAAATCGATAGCAGAACTGGTTTAGTGAAAGCATAGCATGCAAAATGAAAATAAAAGCTTTAAAGTACGCATAGACCTGTATATGTTGTGTACAAGCCGAGGTGGACTGAGAGGTTTTGTCTCTCTTAAAGCAACAGGCAGGTGTTCTCACTCTCTCTGTGTGAACACAGTCCTCTGTGGAGTGGGGAAAAGTTATCACATCTGCCTTGGGAAACAAAAAAAGCCAGGAGCAAGGAGCTTATCCCTGGGTAGTTGAGCCCTCCGAGGGCTCAAATAACCTACTTCCTTTCTTTCTTTTTTTTTTTGGTTACACAGGAGGGTGTTGAAAGTGTTAGCAGCGTGCTTAGTGAGCCAGCTGTTGTGAGCCTGAGCTCTTGAGAGGAGCCAAAGAGTGAGAGTATGTATTTGAAGGTGGATGCGTTGATGGGACAGAGTTTGGTAGGTGCTGGACAGGAAACAAAACGTAGTAAAAAAGAGAAGAAAGAGCAAATAAAATAATCTGAACTCAGGAGGCTTTCTGGCGGTTATTGGACTGAAATAATTTCTTAAAACTACCCTTATTTTTTTCAGAAATAACTGTTACTAACTTTGTTACTATGTTAACAGTAGGTTGGGTATTTTTTTGCAAATGCAGACACAGATCTTCCTGCAACTCTGTAGCCAGCTGCAGTAGAGCTGCTGGGTCCTTCGCACGCCCTGCCTCTGAGGGCTGTGTGCCACGGGTTGTGGTTGCAAGACACGCAGCGAGGTGCCTCCAACTTTGAGCTTTCCTCATCCTGGGAGTGAGTCGCTGTGGGGCAGGCATGGGGTGAAAACAAAGCACGTTTGCTTTACAGGACAGTGATGTTCCAGGGCAACTGAGCGGCAGTTGCTCGTGATTTCAGTTGCATCTTCTGCTTTTCTTTTTTTTCTTTTTTTTCTTTTTTTTTTTTTTTTTTACTTCCTTTAATCTTTTTCTCTCTACCAAAGATAGGAGTCAACCCGACTAGTGTTGATTTAGTGGACGTTGGCAAGGATGAAGAGGTGAAAATGAGGCCAGGCCAAGTTCTGCACATTGTGAATAAACTTTACCCCTACACAGTGCGATTTGCTGAAGAGTCGGGGAAAACTGTTACAGAAGCAGAAGAGAAAGTACAAACTGAAAAGAGGCCATGTGAGGACTCCTCCGAGAACGATGATATAGAAAATGTGCCCAGAAAGGCGAAGAAAATGGAGGCGGCGGATACACAAGGCAGTTCTGCAGAGCTCAAGCTAAGCAAGACCAGTGTGTCTCCACATGAAGGGACTTCGAGCAAAAAGGCAAGTCTGTTGGTATTAGTACTTCTGCTGTTCCTCCTGGAGTTTTCTCCTCCATCAGAGGGCTTTGATCTTCACTTTTGTGGGTGCTGCCTGTGGGACAGCTTCTCAACTGGACGTGGGTCCTCGGGGTGTTGAGAGCACGCGAGCTGCCATGTGCTAAGGCAAAGACTCTGCTCCTGACATCACACAGCTCCCGAGAAAGCTGCTCGTTTCCATGCTAACCCGAGCTGGTGAGTGTGTGTGAAGGGGCTTGCTTTAGCAAGTGAGGGTTCGTCCTCTGCTTCCTGCTGCACTTTGTGCTCGAAGGGCACATCAACGGAGCTCTGCGTAGCGGGAGTCACACAAGAATAGCGTGCTGGCTCTTGAGATGAGATCTGCTCTCGTACAGGCAGAGCAGTGGTTATCTAAAAGCTTGTGTACAGAGAACAGAACATCTTGACCCCTTTTCTTCCTGCGCCTTCCGCACCTGCCTCCCGGTTTTGGTCATTCTTTGTGGCAGAACCAGGTTTACATTGATGTTACCAGCCAAAATCTTCTGAAAGGAACTTTTTAACCCTGCTGACATGGACAAAATAATGATAATAATAATAAAAAAGAGCAATGGACGTCTTAGTCCTTCTGGAACAGCAAAACTGCAGTTGCCGGAGGAGGAGGCATAAAAATGAAACCCTGAAGGACGTTTCAGTCTCGTGGGTTCTGGTGGGCTCTCCCCTTACTTTTTTGGTGGCCTCAGGCTAGTTATAGTAGGGCTGTATTTGTGGTATGGGCAAAGAAAAATGACAATTCATTGGTTCTCTGTCAGCGCTGGAATAATGTCTGAACATCAGCCTCTGTCAGAATGTGATGAGGATCGTCACTGACAATGCTCGTGGAATGCTTGGAATAGATAAATCGTGTATTTTCGAAAGGTGCAGTGAAAGCATCTTCTGCTGGGTGTTCAGTAACAAAATTGAGAGATAATCTGATTGTGTTGGCTTCATCCTCCAGTACCTGTACTGCTTTTTATACAGTCCACTCTGCCCTGCACAATACTGAAGGACAAATACATCCGAGTAGGGCCCGGCACCGCAGCAGCGCTGCTTTGTTCTGTGCAGAGCAGCGTGTGACGGGACAGCGAGCAGAGACCCTTGTGCCTCCTTTGTCCCCCGTGACGCATGAAGCAGCAGGGCTGTAGTAAAAAGATCTGTCATCGCTGGTAATCACGGTCTGTGCCAAAACGTGCATGCAAGTTACTAAGCTCAAGCAGGTACAGAGCTCCCTGCTGTTGCATTTCCAGCTTTGAGTCCTAACAGCATCTTGTTAAAAGGCTTTCAGAACTAGCTTTGTGGGGACAATTGGAGTGCCTGTGTTGGTGGTCGTAGAAAGGAAATAATTCAGGTGTCAATCAGCTTTTGTTTTTCATGTTACTTTGTTTGTTCTGTTATTTTGTTGCTATAGTTCCAGTGAAAGTATGTAACAAAATTTTAAAATGCATCATATTCGTAATTCTCTTACAAAAATGTGTGTTTCTTTTTTTTCCATCTGTTCTTTAGGAACATTTAGGACACTGGAGTCAGGGTCTAAAGAGTTCCATGCAAGATCCAAAAATGCAGGTGAGAACTGTACACTTGTACTTCACAGTAGCTCCTGTCTAACAGAGTTAAATGAGCTTTTTTCTTTCATTCTGCAGTTTACTTTAATGATCAGATTAACTGGTGGAGTATCACACAAGGGCTGAATTGTACTTTCATCTCTGTCCGTAGTAGCGTTAATCTGGGAGTCTTTACAGTCCCTTTGGGAGCCTGCAGAATGTCAGAACTTCATTATCCCGGAGCTCCCTACGCCGTCAAATTTGGCCAGCAGTTACAAAAAGGTTGTTGGGAGAGCAGGTGAGCAGCGTGGCTGCTTTGTTTTCTCTGGGAAACCGACAAAAATGGGACTGTGATTTGAAGTGAGCACATAGTGGAGACCCCTGTTTTCTGGCAGTCAGCACTATCTTATCTCCAAGTGCGGTGCGGCTTCCTGGTTTCTAGTAAACTTTAACTTTGCTACACCTGTGCAGCAGCTGGCAGGATGTGACCCCCGGCTCCAGCTCCCCACCATTTCCTTGTGCCAGCAGGGATTTCCTGGGTGGCTTCTTTTAACCTTCTGCAGAGGCTCCCGATGCACCTACCTCCCTTCCTCTGCTTCCCTGTGGCTGCGTCGTCGTGCTTTACCTTGGGCTGACTTTGTCTGCTGAAAGACAGCAGCAACCTGACAGTGTCTTTTGTGGCTGCAGTGTGTACATACTTCCTCATCATTGTATCCTGAAAGCCTGAAGGGAATATTCCCCATCCCTGAGTAAAGTATACTTTCATTTTATTTCAGAGTTTTGCAAGTATATAGAAACTCCTTCCTGAAAACAAGATTTATAGCTTATCTCCAAAAGAGGGAGGATAATCTGCATCAAACAGTACTTGTGGTGGAATTTTTGCCTTGAGAGAATTATACACGAGGGTAATCTAGAAATTAATATTTCTCAAAACTGTGTGCACGTTCCAACCATTTGTAAACAGATGGAAAGCAGGAATTTCTCTGCAGATTCCCTGAGCTTGAGAAAAGCAGAAAGAGAGTTGGGCTACTTGTTCCTCCAGCACTGTTGCCTCGAGAGGCATCGTTCTGTGTGACCAGACCACCTTTAGCAGGTGTTGGCCGACTGGGAGAAGTGGATGGTGAACCCGGAGGAGGAACAAGATCTGTTCCTGCTGTGTTTTGACTGCTGGCCCAGTGTGTGGCAGAGTAGGGGCAGAATTCTTTTAGCTTGGGTTTAGGCGGACTGACTGCTGCAGGGTTGTCCTGATATTAGGGACGTGTTTTTCCTTTTGTACTTCTCAGCAAGAGTTAGTGTTCAGGAGGACATTTGTCACAGAAACCTGTGACACTTGGTTCTTGAAATCGTAAAATAATTTCAGTTGCAAGACGCCTTTGGAAGTCAGCAAATGTGGCTCTCTGGTCACCCCAGTCCTTGTTGATCTCCAAGGGAGAGCATTCCACAGCCTCGCTGGGCATCTCCAGGCGGTGATCACCCTTAGGCTTGAAATAAATTCCTTGGTAACCAATCAGAATGTCCCAATTTCTCTCTCTTCTTTTTTTTTTTTCCATTTCAAGTATAAAGTATTGAACTGCCTAGTGTTTTAGGGGGAACTGGACGCTGTTAGTTTGTTAGTTGTGGTTCAGAGTTAAACACACAAACCACAGAACTCCTACCTTTGCTTCTTAATCAATATTAAAGACACGACAAAGGTGTCTTTTTCCGGAAACACCTTGTCACAATTGTCTTTCTCTCTGGCTGCGTATACAAACTCCAGAGTGTGTATGTATGTAAAGATAGGACAGCAGTCTTGCTGCTGAAAGAATTAGTCTTATGATTTGTGTGCTGACAAAATTTTAATCTTCCTTCCCATAGAGCAAGACTGATCAGCTCTTTATATAAACATATGAAAGTAATTAGCAAAGATGACAAAGACACCATCCATCTCTCACCAACAGACTTGCTGCTAAGAGATCAGAGAGACAGCTCACAGTTTCTGCTTCAGAACCTGACACATTTTTACTGCCACGGACATGCTGTCCCGCCCTGTTCTCCACATGCTTTGCTTCTGTTTCTCGTGATGAGCTGCATGGAATTGAAGCAGAGGGCAAAACAAAATGAAAACTCAGGAAAGGAGGGCATGAGAGACAGAAATCGTTTCTCCTTTATATGAATGAATAACACCTCAAAATTCACTAACCACAACGGTTATAGGAATAAGACACTTAACTTCCAATCGGCATCTAATCAAGTTTCTTGTTTTGCTAGGTTTACAAAGACGAGAAGACTGTAGTCATCAACGACAAATATCCTAAAGCACGTTACCACTGGCTTATTTTACCATGGGACTCCATTCCAAGCCTGAAGGCGGTCACCAGGGAGCATCTTGGACTGCTGGAACACATGCATGCAGTTGGGGAAAAAATGATCGAGCAGTGCCCTGCTAGAGGCAGTCTGGAGTTCCGACTGGGTTACCACGCTATTCCCAGTATGAGGTAAGGCCCAGGTGAGTCATCAGGTGGAGCCCCTGTCCTGGATTTACAGACCTGGGGCTAAACCTGTAACAGTCTGGCATTGCCGAAGGATAACCAATCCTCCTAAACTCTAAACACTGACTGGCATCCAAGTCGTTTGGATGCAGCCGTGCGCATGCTGCTGCATACGTGCTGGTGGGCTACGCGCGCTTCTGGAAACAGGTGGGCAGTGCCCATTGGGCCCCAGCAGAGTTCTGAGGCTGGGGCGTGGTGCGCTGTGCCTGGCCAGTGGAAGAGGTGGCACTGCCATCAGCACGGTGCTAGGACATCCCCCCTCCCAGGGCGCTTGTCAGAGTGACTCTTGAGCCTGTCAAGTGCAGCCTGACACAGAGCGAGGATTTTAATCTCGTGTGTAAATAAGTCCAGGCATTACAGTGCCCAAGTGCCTGCAGAGGATCTGGGTATTGCAGTCTCTGTTCCTCAGTTTTCTCTGATTCTTGGAGTGGGCCTTGAGTCACTGATAAAGTCCCATCGAGACACTCTACAAAGTTTAATCCTTTTGTTTATTAAAACCACCATCTCTGCCTTTCTGGAAACCGTAGAGACTGTAGTTACCTGCTAGTGGAATGTGCAGGGTGGTGACTGACTGTTTAAGTGGAACGCTTAGCATGAGACAGTACGTTGAACACACGGACTGTGTTTCTTCTGTAGCAGGATGACGGGTCAAACGTGATGAAATAAGGCTGATCCATAAGTCTGACAGCTCTTCTGAAGTGAATCATGCTTTATCTGGTACTACTGCAAGAAAACTTTGCACATTAACACTTTTCTTCTCTCTTATCTATATAATATATTTGTTTTAGTCACCTGCATTTGCATGTAATCAGCCAGGATTTTGATTCCGCTGCCCTGAAAACCAAAAAACACTGGAACTCTTTTACTACAGAATACTTCTTAAACTCCCAAGGTAACAATTAAAAAAGGTATTTCGTAACATAATCATGTTTGTGGGTTCTAGCTGTGGGCTTTTTTTCCCAACAAAAGTGTAAGCCATACATTCCGTCACAGTAAGTGAAAGGTTTTGTGTGATTTCAGGTATTGGGGAACAGCATTAACTAAAAGTCAACCAAATGGTGTGGATGGCTTAAAATAAAATGTAGTAATGACTTGCTGTGCGTGTGAAGTGCTGTTCAGATTTCTGCAGTGTCACGCTTTTCATGGTATTACACAGTCGCAATATCTCATGTCTCTGATTTTATTTCAGATGTGATAGAGATGGTAAGAAGCAAGGGAAAAGTAACAGTGAAAGATCATGCCTCTGAACTTCTCAAATTGCCCCTCAGATGCCATCTTTGCAAACAACAGCTATCCACTATCCCACAGCTAAAGGAGCACCTCAGGAAACACTGGCCAAAATGACACTGCAGAAGATCATCTGACAACCCATGTGTTCAGATTTCAGGCTAAAGCAATGACCTCAAAATGTTAAGGGACATGTATGCGTTTTGTTAATTGCATTGAGAAATGTTAAAGGGAAAACAGAGCCCACAAACAGCAGCATGATAACTTTGTCAGAGCTTAGACAAAAATTTAATAAAGTGACTTCTGAAATGAAGGGTGTTTGCAGCTTTGTTGCGACACGATCTGCATGTGAACGGAAGCATGGAAGAAGTGTTTTGTTTGGATGAACATATTTATTTTAATTCAGAAGTTGAGGTGCTAAGCCCAGATGTAGGTTTCAGTAGTGAAGGGGAAGAAGCAAGGATTCAGAGGTCTTTCTCTTGATGTATCCTGCCTGTCACTGAGGTTTTTTTCTGGAGATATGGTACTGTAGAGGCTGGTCTGGCTGGCAACAAAGCTATCACAGGAGTGTACTGAGAAAGTGTGGGGAAAGAGCATCAGCTGCAGCATCCCAACCACACAGTGCCCCAGCACTGCTCAGAGGTTGCAGTGGTGCTGAATTGCCATCTCCTGCTCAGACTTCAGGAGGGGCAGGTCTGACTTTTGCATGCGCAAGGACATATTTAACCATTTATATATAAAATACATGTACAGTACACGATGATCAGCTTAGCTGTCCCCCAGAGCAGTACGCTCTCACGGTTTACAGACATTGCAGCGTGGTCCAGTGCTGCCACGATTCTCCACGTCTGCTTTTTGGTGAGTCTTTATCTTCCGATTGTTGCCAAGGTGTGAACTCCCGGATAGGCAGCAGATCAGTAGCAATGGAAATCTGTTCCTAGGTCCAGAACCGGTTTGTAGGGTTGAATTTAATGCTAAGCACAGCTTTGACTTGGTAAGTAAGATGCCCTCTGGGTGAAATGGCTTTCAGTGAATGAGCACACAGAGCTCTTGCTATACAAGGAAGATGTTGTTTGTAAATCTTGATTTTATGTGTTACTCTGGGAGAGGGTGTCCTTTGCTTCCACGCTGCTGCTGCACGGCACTGTGTTACTGCATACACTGATAGGGCAGAGACTGGCCTGTTGCTGCTGGAAAAGAATGAAGAAGTTCCTATCGTGAAATGGAGGACAACAAGGGTGAGGGGTTGGCTGTGTCCTGATTTCAAACACTGCTCATGTTTCCTTTAGCTCTTGCTGACATTTGTATTAACATACCTTCATCTGGAAAACATGATTTCTTAAAAAAAGGTAAGAGAATTACACAAACAGTGTGAGGGTTCACTTTTGACATGGTCAAACTAGAGATTTCGCTTGGCCCCCGAAGTGAAACAGTGCTAAAGCTTAGCAGCAGGACCTGTTTTGGAACAACAGCAGTTGTAAATGCCAGAGAACTCCAGTCTTACATGCCAGAGAATCCAGAAAGGAAATCCTTCTGCTTTCACAGTTAAAGGCCCAGTTTATGCTCCATGGCCTGTCAGTCACCACAGGGTGGGTGTCACGCTTTCAGTGTGGAGCAGGTTAAAGAGGAGCACAAACGCCTGCAACCTACCTGTAGAGAAAATGGTGTGCAGCTGTAAGTCACGCATGTACGCGGAGCTCGGGTGCCTGAGGAGCAAGCCTACGCCTGACGTCACAAGTCAGTGACATCAGAACCGCTGCCACCAGGCCTCCAGGCAGGCATCCCTCTGCTTGCTTGTGCTGAGCCCGGGTGGAGCGGTGGCAGAGCGATGCTGCTGAGCAGCACGGCCAGCCCTAGCTGTAAGCAAGTCACAGCTGTGCAGGAAGGGCCCGCGAGGAAGGCAGCGCCAGACAAAAGCCATTCGAAGCCGATCAGGGACAGGCATGCATCAAAGACCAAGGGTTACCTGGAGGTGGTGAAGCGAACTGAAGCTGTAGTTGTAGACACGGGCACGGGTTACTTTAAGTGTGGCTTCGCAGGGGAACCGTGGCCTTCCCATAGCGTTTCATCAGTTGGTAACCACGTACAGGAAACCAAGGACAAACAAGAAGAAACCTTTATTGGAAGAGTGCCTCAGAACACCTGCGTGCCCTTAAAACTCATCAGCCCGTTAACACATGGCATAGTGGTGGACTGGAAGTCTGTCCAGGATATTCTGGAGTGTATTTTCCAGATGCGGATGCAGATTCGGCCGGAGGACCACGCTCTCCTGATGTCAGTGCCTCCCCTGTGTTCCATCGCTGACAAGAAGAAATATGCTGAGATGATGTTTGAAGGCTTTCACGTGCCTGCTGTACACCTCGCCTACCAGTCCCAGTTATCCATGTACTCTTACGGGAAAACCTCAGGTCTCGTGGTGGAGAGTGGCCATGGTGCTTCGCACGTGGTTCCCATCTACGAAGGTTATGTTCTGCGCAGCATCACAGGCAGCGTAGATTATGCTGGCTTGGACATAACAAATTACCTCATGCAGCTACTAAATGAGTCTGGATACACGTTCACAGAATACCAGCTAAACATCATAGAAGATCTCAAAGAGAGGTGTTGTTACACTTCTCTGGACCTCACACAGGACTTGAATTTGCCTCTTAAGAAACAACAAACTGATTACGAGCTGCCAGACGGGCGTGTCATCACAGTAGGCAAAGAGAGATTCCTGTGTGCTGAAGCGCTCTTCAAACCATCCCTGTTTGGCTCACAGCAACCCGGGCTTTCGCAGCTGACACTTGGCTGCCTCAAGAAGTGTGATGCTGACATCAACAAAAAGCTGGTGAGGAACGTCCTGCTGTGTGGGGGCAGCACCATGATGGAAGGTTTTCCTGACCGCTTCCAGAGCGAACTGAGCAGGATGTGGCCTAGTGACAAGGTCCTCATAACGGCGTCACCTCAGAGGAAGTCTTCCGTCTGGATTGGTGGGTCAATCCTGGCCTCGCTCTACTCTTTCCAGAAGCTTTGGGTTTACAAGAGGGAATATGAAGAATGGGGTCCTTCCTGCATTTTTAAGAAGTGCTTCTGAGGGGGACGCTGGCTATCTCACAACTATTTTTGAAAAAGGTACATGATTCAATTCAAGAGCATCTCCCCTCTATCCCTTGCTGTAGTTATATTAAAAGATTTTTGCTACAGCTGTATTAGTTTTGACAGCATCTGTTTCTTTTTCTTTTGTATTTAATGAAGCAGGACAGCAGATTGGTAGCAAACTACTGCCTGATGAGAGATGCAGGCTTCCAGAGTCACATTTACTCAGAAATTGGGACAGTTCTTGTATTAACTCTGTATTTTTGCTTTAATGACTTACTTCAACTGCATCTGTTTGCAAGAGCCTCCACAAAACCTAAGAGCAAATTCAATGTATCTGCAAAAACAGTAGCTAAGGCACAGTATGTTTTAAAGCGAGATGCATTGCAATGAAAGCAAAAGAACATCCAAGGAGAAACCCAGGGCAAGGAAACTCCTGGTTGCTGCTGAAGCAGAAGCAAAGGTTCAGGGGCTGGAAAAGTAGGAAGCAGGATGCAGGACTTCCCCTCCGTAGGTGCGCTGGCAGTAGGTGCTGGCTCCAGTTCTATCACTCCTTTGTTGAAGTTCACTCAGGGCAGAGCAGGTAGGGTGAGACAATGAAGCTCAGATAGGAGTTACCATACGAATAATTTACCATAAAAATGATTTAGAAGACTGCTCTTCCTCCTGCATGGCAGACTTGAATGGATTTTGCCTTCACGGGAGAACAGGAGAACATGTCTAAGAAAAGGGTCTCCAGCTTTGACTTAGCACCATGATGGAAAAACAAAAGAACCAACAATACAGATTTTAAAGGAACTTGTGTGTTTGGCACAAACAAATTATCATTAAGCCAGCAGAAATTTTGCCTTTTCTTGGGATCTTTAACAAATCTTTTTCTAGGCAATAGATTAGGCTGAACAAGACCTAAGCACTTCCTAGCATCAGATTTAAGTGTCAGGAATCAGCAGTGTCAGTGCCTCATTTCAGTTGCAGGGCCAGAACTGGAGAGGACTGCAGACTCTTCATCACTTCTTCCCCTGATCAGAAGGTAGTTTCCATGACACTTTGGACTAGATGCTGCTACCTGTTTGAAGACCCAAACCCAGTAAAAAGCTGTTATCCACTGCAGCCATTCATGTGTTTTGCTGTCTTAAGTCTTTGTGTTCGTACAATCTCCTTTCCAGCCTCATCACAATGCTTGAAAACAGGCTTAAGCCATCCCCACACCACCCAGCAGAGGCCATGTAACTCAGAACAGCTGGAAATAAAACCGCTCCAAAGCTTATATAACGCCGACAAAGGATTGCTTTACTACTGCACCCCAACCATCCCAAGCCAGCACAGTGTGTGTGTACAGTGCAGGCTCATACGGCCACCCCAACTTGATGGAGTCCTTGCGTCAAGAAAACAACAACTGCAGCACTAGACACATTAATGTCATGCATGAAGAACGCAGCCCATTGCTGTGTACACCGCAGATACCACAGACAGGAATTACTTTGTTGGTGCTGGCATTCTTCCCACAGTGCATAACCAAATAGGCCTGCACTGAACACAAAGCTGCCAGGCCAAAACTAACTGAGAGGAAGGGCTGGGGTGGGTGGAGCTGTGCTGCTTCCACTGAAAGCATCCAGCCTCGTCTGCAGAGCTTGTCCCCTTCCTCTGCTCCCTGGACTGGTGTGCTGTTACTTCTCGAGCCAGATTGCAGCAGTATTCTGTATTAAAATAATTCTAATTCTCAGGTATGAATTTGCACATCAGTTTCCATCTGAAAGGGTTCTGCAATAGCACAGAGCGTAATCGGGGCACAGCTGCTCACCTGCCAGTGCCATACAGCAGCATCAAACACAGATAACTAGGATAGCATTACCCAGCAGTGTGCAACACCAACACAAGTATCCCACACCAGCTTTTTCACATGTTCTCATGTACCCAAGATGTCCCTGGTGCAAGATCAGCAGGGCAGTAACGGCTGTCAGTACTACAGGGTTCACTCTGATGTAACAAAGTGATTCTGATGAAAATCCGCTATTACCAACACTCAACTTCAGCAGAGAAAACATAACTTATTTGGTTAGCAGCTACAGTTTGCTATTAGTACAGACTTACTGGTGAGATCTCTAAACCAGGCTGAGCAGCTTAAAATGTGACCTGCCCTCATGGCAGGTACTGTTACCATCCACAGGAGGAAGTGTGATGAAGAAAAAGCACCCACTGGGCACTCGTGGGTTTGCTTCACCTGGAAGGCAGGGCACAGTGGTGGCAGATGTTGGATTCCGTCAGCAGCGTTCAGATCTGCACAGCCTGCTACTCCCCACCCTTACACACAAGCTCTGCTGTGGGACGCAAGCAGCCGTCACCATTAGCATGATGCAGTATGGGTCACAGTCACAACTGCATCGCCTGGAGGGACAGCCCCATGAGCAATAGAGCAGGAATGCCAGGACAACAATGGTTTTATATAAAGGTGTAATGAAATGATAATGAAAAGTAACAGTTCAGAGTCCTCTAGGATTCCTTGGCTTTTAATTACTGGAGAAGATGCAGTTTCCACTGTAGATTTTTATTGAGTTTTGGTGGAATGAGTAACTCTGGATCTGGAAGGCAAAGAGAAGAAATGTCAGAGCAAAGGGTACCAGCAATACAGTTTCTCTGGGACCTGTCAATTAATTCATTTGCTTTCTTTTCCATCAAATAACACTGAGAAGTCCCAAACATCGTGTTTCCTTTGAGTGACTGATCACCAGACTGCACTGAAGAGTGTACAGCAGAACTGTTTACAGAAATGAATCCCTGGGGCAAATCAAGTCCCCCCTCCATTAAGTGTTACCGCTCGGAATGAAGAGCAACGACCTGTGGCAGAGAGCAGAACCCAGTTCATCCACCAGTATCTGGGGCGCTCAGATGTGCTGTCACACACAACAGCCAGCTGGCTGTGTGGGGTCTGCGACAGAGGCATGGGGTTTTCTCTGGAGCCAGCCCCGTCAAGTAGCAACAGGTGGATCACACGCAGGAGTTTGTTGGAGGATTTTTTCCTGGCAGTTCCAGGACTAGTACGGGAAGATGGGAAGAGAACTGAGGACTAATGGGGAAGAGGGAAGACAGATGGGACTGTAATGGTGCCCTCAGCCTTAAAACTGTATTAGCTATACAGACTTCAAGGTGGCAAAGCATCTTGAGGGCTATAGCCTCACCTGGTCAAGAGCCTGAGCTGGCCACCAACGTCAGACAGGAAAAAATCAGCAGGTACCTTACAAGCAGAATTACCTGACACACCCCTGCAAGAACAGACTTCCAATTCCCTCACAACAGACAAAGGCTACACACAGGAAGCCAGGAGAACAATTCAGGCAGCAGCTTTAACGCAGGACTTCAGAGAAAATAAAACCTTATTAAGAAGACTGCTCACTTGCTGCGAGGAAGATGACACCGTAAGGTAAAGCAATAAACTCCTAGAGCTGAAGAAGCGCTGCAGCTGTTGACAGGTGTCAATGCTTGAACAGCCTCACTGCTCGCTGGCCTTGCTGACATTTCACACCCACACCTAACCCAGAGCCAGAACTAACCTTGTACAACAGGAGCCAGCATCCTCTTCTGCTGATAGGCAGCCATAATGCTGTTTGCAGTTGAATTGGGACCCAGGACCTGTATGGAGAAGCAATACCCATGTTCCAACCTGTACAGAGAAAGGCTGAGAGCATGGATGCCTACAAAGAAAACTGCTGATAGGCTAGACCCCAAGAGCAAAAGCAGGTGGCTACAGAAGACCCACAGCTCAAAGCGATCAGGAATACAGGATCAAAGCCCAGAAATGTCTCAGAAAAGCTGAAAGAGAGGCAGAAAGAACTGCTTTGGGACAACCTTTCAGAATACAGAACTTTCATCTCAGCACTTACTTCTTTACAGCACTTCAAGTGATAGAGTCACTGTGCCTGGGGGTGTTCAAGGAGAGGTTGGACGTGGTGCTTAGGGACGCGGTTTAGTGGGTGACATTGGTGGTAGGGGGATGGTTGGACCAGATGGTCTTAGAGGTCTTTTCCAACCTTAATGATTCTGTGATTCTAAGTGTCATGAATTGGCAGGACTACTTTCATTACAGAATCAGCAACATTTGAAGTTCATTGGGGAGCCTCAGCTCCTAAAACCACATTCAGCAGTTTTAATCTCCCCTTAAATGGACAGATTAATCAGTGGTAAGGGAAAAGGTACTGGGGGATATCTTGTGTTCACCCTGAATACTCAGAAACTACTTGTTTCATAGAAAGACTTTTACTTTGGAAAGGACCTAGTATAGTCCTCATGATTTCCTAGTTCTGTGCTAAGCTGAAGCCTCGAAGATTGATAAAACTCACCTTTTTGCAATATACTTTTTATGATACTCTGGTTCATACCAAATTGACCAATCTGTTCGCTTTTCATCTCATGATAACGGTATGGACAACCACTATTCCACTACATAAAAGCTGTGCTAACACTTCGACCATTAGGGCTGGAAAAGAAAACAGTGTTCCTTTGTTCTGGAAATTGCTTAAGGTAGAGCTTATGAAAAGAGGTCCCTACGAGGAAAAATTAACACATGCTCTATGGGTTCGGATCATGCATGTCCAACATGGTATTCAGTGGGACAGACACAGCAGGCTGTATCTGTCACATGTATCTAGGGCACACTGATTCAGAAGTTGCAGCACTCCTATAATGTACTACACATAGTATCTACTTGAAGTCTGTAGAAAAAGGGGCAGATCTGGAGTGCCAGGGAAAGATTCTGTGTTCTTTGCTGGAGAATGCAATGCACTACCAATTACTTGGTATTGTACAGCAGGCATAAATATTGCAGATGAGCACGGACCGGGTTGAGAGAACTCTGCTGCACATCTGGAGTCCAGATTTCTGGGATCGAGGTCTCCATCAGCTGCAAAACCTCTTCCAGAACTTGCTGCAGTCCCACAGCTTGCTCATCAAAACCAAACAGTACAAGCTGCTTCAGAAGGATGTGTACGTCTCCTGGAGAGTGAACAGAATACCAACCAATGATATTTAACATAGGAGTGTGAAATAAATAGCTGTATTGCTCTGGTATCAAGATACAGGACAGGCAGCAACAAAACAGAACTGGTTCTTTGTCCCCACCCAACTGCTAGAGTGCCTGAGTACAAAATGTGAGCTAAACCTGTCATGGCACTGACAAGTCCTCACTTACCTGCTCCCAAAATTTCAAATGAGGAGAGCTCACACTACTAGTTATTCCTCCTGGCAGAGGAAGATGAACTAAATGAAAGTCCACCACAGACAGTCTTACACACCGTGAAGCTCCTCTCCCCAGCATACCTATGAAGAACAGGAGGCTGGCTATGCTCACAAGTTGGAGAGTGGATTAAGATCACTGCATCCTACCTTTCACATTCTCAACAGCACGGACATTTTCTCCCAGGACTTCCAGAAGGGTCACATCTTCAAAAGGACTCCCCTCCTTCAAGCTGTATCTCTTGCGTTCAGCCTTGCGCCGGTTCTTTGAGGATCGCCTGGAAAAGAAGGATGCTTAATTCTACTGTGTGCAACAGGATTAGCTGTAACAGGGTGAATTTGAAGGAACGTCAACAGCATGCATGCAACTTGTTACCTAAGCCCTTAATCTCTCCAGTAAAAAGGGTCTGTATGTTAGCTGATGTATCTTTGCATCAGTATTTAAACACAAGTCAGTAGTTGGGCTGGGAAGCTGTCCTGCAGTTTCTCTTCTACAAACACAACTGCTTTGTGCTCCATCAAGGTCAAAGCATCATTCTAAGCACAAAGTAGGGTAAATTGTTTGACAGTGGTTGCTACCAGGCAAAGCTGAACTCCACTCAAAACAATTTGGTGCCATGGTCTGTGCTCGCCTGTGCACATTTTAATTTCTGCTATCTCCACAGGCTGTGCACTAACACAGCCCAGCTCCTGGTCCATTACCACAGGAAAACAGCTTCTAATCACAGGCCAATATTAGTTACCTCATGACCCAAAATGATCAGCACACTCTGACACAGGTATGCTGAATACTATGGTTGCATTCTCTTCCTCTTTTCATCTGGGCCACAGAAAGTGGCCTTAAAAAAACGTGCTTTTTCCACAGCTGTATCGCTTCAAGATTTCAGCTAGGGAGTCCAGAAGTGGCCCCACAAACTACACCAACCTTTAACATAGCCCACCCCCCACTGCACCTTATGTTATCAAGAGCACTCAAAAGCAACACGGAAGCTCACTGTGGGAAGAGAACAGGTATGAAATTATATAACGAGCCCCAGCTATTAAAATGTAAAGCTTAAGACAAAGAGCACAAGCTGTTAATGTTTGAGAAACTCTGCCTACTTCCTGTGTCAAAACTCCCACAGCCAGCTATTCTGGCCATGTGCCAGCTGCCTACAGAGCCAGCTCCTGCACAGAGCCTGTGCTCACAGCTCCTCTGCTGGGCATTCAGTTCCTGCTGCACTACTAGCTTCTGGCATTTTCTGCTCTCTCCCCTCCAATAAGAGTTAAAATAACCAAGAAATGCCTGTAATTATAACAGTTTCAAGGCATGCACAACTGCTGGGAAGAGCACGCCAAACATGAGCAAACTGCCCTCCCAAATAAAGGCTGATGCCAGGGCAGCCACCATCTAATTTGGAGGCAGATACCTACGCTGATATTCTTGAATTGCTGTGTGAGTATTTGCTGTTCATGTCGCTAGCTGTCACAACACTGCTGGTTTCAGAGAAAAGATCCAATTCTGGACAATTCGGCATTTCATAATCTGCAAAACACAGTAACAACTGTCACAGTATGGAAAAAGGTCACAGTTATTCCAAGCATTCCCTCTGGGTAACCTATGTGGCCTTCTGCAAAAGCAGCTTGGGCAGATTCGTTCTACCTGACAGTGCACCAGAGCCCTGCGACTCTCAGCCCACTCAGCCTGCACACAAGAAAAAAACAGAAATTGTGAGAAGAGCACTGCTCCTCTGCCTTGGCAGGGACTGTGATTATTCAATGGCACACTCAGAGGGATGACAATCTCAATGCAGCAAATCTGGACCAGGACAGAACGTTCTGCTTTCAGAAAACTTTCTCAAACCAGTGTATTCTTGCAGGTGAGTATGCCTAGTAAGTACTCAGCACAAAGGATGTGCCGAGCACAGTCTGACCCAGGCAAGCTGCCATTATGGAGACAGCGCTGTCACATTCTGAAGAGCTCTCACTTGTGTTTAGCATTTTTATCCCAGTAAAGCTGTGACACAGATAGCAGTGAAAATAAAGCTCTTTATGGAATGGTCAAGGTCACACAATTGCACTTCAACTACGGTGCAAGGGGTGGGGTGAGACAAATGCTGTTTCTGTGGTGGTAGATACCACTGGGGCTACAAGAGGGTACACTGCAGCTCCACCAGGGTAAATGAGAACCACAAAATTAAAAAAAAGGGATGATCATAGTTACTTATGCAGAAGAAAGTCATATGAATTTCAGTACAAACCATGCAGGCTCTCACTAGCCTTCTCCTTCAGCTCTCGGACCGCTTGCAGGCGACTCTTGTGGCGAAGAAATGCTGTTTTCTGAGAGTCTAAGAACACCAGCTGACTTTTCTGGGCTGCTCAATAAAAAAAGAAAAATCAGATCCAAGGTAGGAACATGAACATTTGTATAAGGGAGCACAGTCCTTCAAGCACCTTGGAAGTCAGGTGTAAAGCACCCGAAAGGATTCAAGTAGAAGGAAATTCGAAGCTAGTAATACAAGAGCACACCAAACTTAAATGCACCTGGGTGCGGAAAGAACTAACTGGCTAGACAAGCATCTCTGGAACAAGAGTCTGTTTCTAATACAGGAAGAGAAGAAAGCTCTGTGAACACATATCTTTACGTTAATTAGGTTCAAGCTAAACAAAAATATCCCTCAGCTCATATAGCCTATTGCCCATAGCATGAGAACAAAGAACATCTGACAGGTATCAAACATCTTCCTGGACTGAAGAGAGAATACAGGTATCAAATAATATTTTCAAAAGAGCTTCTGTAACAAACAGCAGTTTTCTTAGCCCATAAATCTGCCACCACACATTTGTGTGCTGGAACAAGGGCTGTTTTCCTTGTTCATAGACATGTAAACACCTACTCCTTTGCAGTCTGTGACTGTGAAGTCTGAAAAAGCTCAAAAGCTTAACTAAACTAAAAAGAGCCTACGGCAACTGCAGAGCTTCAAACATTCAGTAGAATGCCACCAAATGCAGCTAATTGGCCAACATCAGCTGGGCAGAATCAAAGCATCCTTCCATATAGCTTCCAGTATGAGCATGCTATGGCTTCCCACAGACCCAGTGAAGACCTTCTTCCACCTCCACAGCACAGCTAAGTTTCAGGTTCTTGCACAGATTTACCTTCCAAGACGGCGGGTTTGAAGTTGGTTTCCAAGATATCCAGTCTATCATACTTGTGAATCTGGATCAGGAAAAGGAAGCAAGATATTATTTGAAGATCTAACCTGGACTCCATCTCTGTTCTTGCACTCCAAAAAAAAAAATTTATATCCACTTCTTGCAATCCAGACAGTATTTCTGGTTCTTGAGATTTTAAATGCCTTACCAGTCTTAAAGCTTCTTCCCAGAAAGCCCCTTCTAGAAGGAGGAGAACAGCCTCTTCGTAGTCCTGGAAAGACAGAGCAACTGCTGCTACTTAGGCTAGTAATACACATTTAGGTAGCACCTACATGATGCATGCTTCTACTCAGCAGCATCAGTCAGGAAAATACTGCTGTGCCCGGTACTTTGGAGTGCTGACACAAACAAAAAGCTCTCATTAAAAAACCAAAACAAACAAACAAAAGCCCCTTTTGAAGGGAAAATCCCCCTGGAACTCAGTCTTCTTTATTCCAGCACTCATACTTCAGCTTTCTGAACTGAAACCTTTTCGTACCAAAGCAGAGACAACTTCATGAGTAGAAAACCTGGGCACACAGCATTCATCTACTCCCTGATTGCTGCATCACCCAGACCTTCTCTGCCCTCTCAAAAAGAACTCGTGGCACAGGCTGTTCTGTAGTCAGCACATATGGAGTCACATGTGGCCCAAGAGAACAGAGAAAATAAAAGATGTAGCATATCTTGGACAGAGAATATTACTGGGGCACAGACAGGAGAGGCACATTACCTGAGTGTACTGCTCCAGGAGCATGGCTGCCTCTGCATGCTTTCTCTGTTCAACCAGTTTTCCTATGAGAAAAGGTGGAGTTCAGCTTTTCAGGAGCAGCTGGATTTTCTACTACAAAACAATGAAGTAGAGGAACATCCCACTCACTGTAGCACTTTCTACCTGCTCAGACACTTATTTAATTTGCATGATAAAAAGAAGGGCTGCCTGATGTCAAGAATTCATTAACCTGTATCATCATCAGCCAGTTGCTTGTGAAATTGATGATTCTTGTCTCTCATAGCCACTTGAAGAACCTCTCCCCTACAGTTTTAGACAGAAATAGTGAAGAGTCTCCTAAGTGGAGGAAGGCAGGATGAAAACAGGAAATCTCTCTTGAAAGCTTCAGTGTATCACAGTCTCGCTATCTGCCGGCAGAACTGTCTGTTGCTCTCTGTGGTATAGACAGGAAGCATCAAACCTATGGGATTCAGGGCTTCTAGTCCCTTAAAACTTAGGACCAGCTTTGGCACTGGCTTTTCTGCTAGGGTGTGAGTGAGAAAATGATACACAGGGCCAGGAAAAAAAAAAAGGAAGATATTACCTAAGCAATTTGCATTGAAGACAGCTTATACGTGCTCATCCTGCTAAATTACAGTTGTGATTTAAGATGGGCACTAGAAAAAGTGTTAAAGGCAAGTCCTGAAGGATCCAAACTGCATTAAGTGATAGAAAAAGAAAATAGTGGAATATCCAGATCTGGAAGACCACTCCCAGAAGCCATTCCCACTGTTTAAGGGGTTCTTCATAAACTCTGCCTCTGAGTATGGCAAAACCCAGGATGACGCTCCATTTCTCTTGCTGAAATACATGCCAGGCCCACGACACATCTCAGGCATGAAGCCTTATGTTTCCTAGTGAGCACAAACTCTAAGACAACCCATCTTTTTTTCCTGCAGTAGGACCACACATAACTTTACGTGTACCAGCCTGTCCTAACTGCTAGCAGGCATTAAGGAGAAAACATGAAGATGGAGCACCGAATTCTGCAACAGCCTTTAAGGTCTGAGACTAGGCAGTATCTGTGTGAATGACATCTGGAGGCCTCAGTCATGTCAGACGCTTTAAAGAATCTCCATTCCCTGGGGTTAACCAAGGAAGCAATTTGGAATAGCAGCTCAGCAACAGGTTGCAAGGGAAGTGCAAGAACCAGTCAGCTCCAGGCAGCCAAGGCCACAACTAGCTTGGCAACTCCTGGGTGCCAACCAGCTCAGCCCCAGCATCTTTTGGTTCCTGTGAGAAACAAAGGTGATGTGCAATCACACAAACCCATGGGAATTACAGTCCTTTAAGAAAAACACTGCTGAAGACCGAGGTTTTCTCTGATTTTAGTGAAAAATCAGAACGAACGAGAAATAAGAGCAGCCAGTTTTGGTCTGCTTACCTCCATCCTCTCAAAGCCTACCTGCCATGCTCTGTGCCAGGCTGGACAGCTTATCTGTCGTGTAACCAAGCCGTGAAGCCATGCACAGGGCTTGCTGCCAGCTGCCACTGCTCAGAAACGCATCGAGTGCTTTTGCAAAGATGCCAGCCCGAGCAAATATCAGTGCAGCCTGTTCATAAAGCTGCTTCTGAATCAAATACTCCCCATATGCATCGCTGATATCCTGCAAGACAGGGACAAAAGAGAAGTAAGAAATCAGCTGTGGAGTCAGCAGCAGTCCTACACTAGTGAGAATTAAGTGGACATCAACAAAAGCCTCTCTGGCTTTTCATCCCCTGAGGAACCTCCAGGCATAATGTTCTACCTTATTTCAAACTTTGTATCATCTAAAGGGCTGTTGATCAGCACATGCAGACTTTTCACACAGTACTAAAGCAAGAGACATGAGGAAGTACCTAACCTTCCAAGCTGGGTAAGCTACAAACTACAGGAAATCAGCCCCTTCTTCCCTACTCCAACCAGTAATTTTTGTTAGGTCTCCCTAGGAGTCAAAGGACCCTAGGAGTCAAAGACTGAGGCAAGGAAGGGTGCAGGCCCTCGAACTCTGTAGGCACAGGCTGTTCAAAATCAATACACGCAGCTTCTCTAGGCTATTCAAAGCTCACAATCTCTATCAAGAAGGTGATGATATATTTGACTGGAATAATACAGAAAGAATAAAAGATTCCATGTTAAGCCAGAAACAAACCTCTCTTGAGAGAGATCTTTCTACTTTCACCTTGCCGCAGAAAGACAAGTTTCTGCATCTCCCTTCTTACTTCTTCACCAACTTCTCTTACAAAGGCTTGTTTGTTGTGCATTTAAAAAAATCTAAATTAAATTAAATGCATTCATTTACATTTGACAATAGCCTAGGGCAAGCTACAGTTCTTCAGTAGTACTGAAATCTACAAGGGACCCTACATGCTAGAAAATGGCACGTCTAAGAGTGCCTCAAACTCTCTAACGCTCTCCAGAAGAGTTTACAGACAACAAAATGTCCCCATACAACCTGCAAGTGCCACACAGAAAACCTGTATCACAAACATCAAGATGAACACACCACAAGACAGTGCAGCAGAAACCAAACTCCCAGGTGCTCTCTTGGACATGAGATCAAAGAAGTAACAGCCACTCTTTCAATGACCAGACCTAGCAGGCTCAGTGCCAAGAGTAATTCCAAGTATGTTGGAGAAAGGTCTCAGACAACACAGGAGGAGCAACGCCCTACAAAACCTGAATGCAAGTGACTGTTGTCTCACTCCTGCCCTCACTCAAGGTGCGGGGGATATGCAAACAACTATGTGAGAGAATTAAGAACTTGTATGCTACACATGCTTACACACCTTGTACTCCTGAGTGCTGGAGGGGTACAGCTTCAAGGCTTCACAATACAGATTCTGATCTTTCACCAAGTTCAGAAATTCAGAAAAGTGTTCAGGACCTGCAGAGATATTTTATTTTTTGTAGCAACAAAAGAGAAAGTACATGACTCTCACGGACCCCCGCCAGTCTGGGTTCAATTTCTTAAGAAGCAACAAGAAGTGCTTGCATACAAGATCATAAGTGCACCTACTCTACCACTCTAAACCCAAGGGATTCACTTTCTTAACGTTTGCTTCACTTTTGCCAGCAGAGTTAACTGGGGACAAGTCACCTACAACTGGAAGAAAACAAAGACTTATGCTTCATGATCACAGGACAGTAAACGCACGCCCGCCTTTCTCCCTGCCCCAAGCTACACTACAAAAACGATGGAGAGTAAGTTAACCAAGCATTACCAGGAGAGATGACCTTGTGAAATGCTTCTCCTTCTTCAGCTATTTCCCCCGAAAGGTTCTTCAAAACAGAAATGTTCTACTACAGAATTTCTTAGAGATGCTGCATGTGCAGGACACCTACCACATTTACTGAGGTGTCCAAGAGCTTTTGCATATCTCTTCAAGTGTTTGTCTATTGTGTACCGCTGATAATTGGCCTCCATCTTCTGGAGAGTATTTAAGAAGGGTAAGTATTCTTTTGGGTCCTGTGAAGAATAATAAAAACAGCAGCTTAGTTAGTCTGCTAAGATCCTTATTCACCCCCCATCTTCAACAGCAGACAGCCTCAAATTTTAAATTATATCATAACACACTAAAGAAAATGTCTCATTAAAATGTAAGCCATCCTAGAGAATCAATTCTGTGTATGTACTCTTGCCTGGTAACTTAAATTACCAGTCTCACACAAGAACTTCAGCACTATCCAGAGACTAGTGGTACTTACAATTCCCATCTATTTGATACGTATCACATTGAATACTGTTTACTATTACCTATTATCATATGTAAATTTGCATTTATAAAGCTGTTTGGTATCTTCCACACCAGAAGTCATGAAAATCACATTCCTGTGTTTTAAGCCTGGTAACACCAATAGGATGTTTTAATTGACAGGCAACAGGCTCTGCTGTAACATCAGGAAACTCTGTGAAGATCCTGACAAGGATTTTCATTGAGACTTCAAGTTACAGATGCTGGAAGATGCACACTATTGTTGTAGCCACCACCAACTAAGCAAAAATTGAAAGAGTACAGAACTAGAATGCAGCCACAACGCTGTAGACGACAGTCCTCCCCTACTCTGCAGAGCTGCTCTAGAACAGACCTGTAACACTTTGAGCACAAACAAGTTCCCGCAATTGTGCTCAGAAAGTAATAATAGATGAAGAGGCATGCCATGTTCCTAGCATCACCCCAAACACACAGAGGGCCTGAGCAACTGGAATCCTGCCTGTGCAGAGAGCTACGACTAATAAAACATGTGGGCTGATTCACAGACTACAGGGAACCTTCAGGAAAGAAAAATTGTTCACTGAAACTATAAACCAAGACCTTTTGAGACTTTTCTGCCACCATGATGACTAAATCAAAGTCATATGTGCCCAGGGAATAATCATACAGTTCATTGACATCCACAAGGAAAAGCAGGTATTTTAGTGCTTCCTCTGCACTCACGGCTGTGACATTTGGAGAAATGCTCTCTGTAATGAAAGAAACACAAGATCAGTCACATCATTAGCAGTGGAACACTGGTCTGAGGGATGGATGCAGTATCTAGCACAACCTTAACACCACATAAAGACCACCAAACTAATGGCTCATTCCATCTTGCAGGAGGGGTTACTTGGCTGTTTGCGGAGTCTTTCCCACATAACTTCAAAAAATATCCCAAGCACAGTAACTTATGCAGTGTGCAATGGTGACAAGTCAAAAGTATCAGCACAGAATAAAAGCAGAGTCTAACAGTTTGAGGTACCAGGACCTAGAACAGGAACCTCCTATTCCATGCTGGGAAAAACTGGGTTCTGAACTGAAAGACAAAACAGCTCCAGCTCTGTCCTATCTGCTGACATACCTAGACAAAGGATGAGCCAAGGGTAAGTACAAAACTTAACAAGGGTAAGTACAAAACCACTCATCTTAGCTGATAAGCTACTGTTCTATTAACAGCAGTTTCAAGTTTCATAGTTAGTTTCAGGAACATTTCTTTTTTCTGACAGCCTCCACAAACAGCCACCTTAAAATAATTTTCAGAGTAAATCATGCTAACAATGAAAGCTCCTCCAAACTCCACATATTTTCAACTCTTTTGGGTTCCTGATACTACACCTCGAAGATCATGAACCTTCTGGAGAGCAATTTCCAATTCTGGAGGATTTTTCTTTACATGTGCTGTCAGTATTGATAGGCAGTACCTAAAGAAAACAGAAGCAGTAGATATTTTAAAAAAATGAGACAACACTTTCTTTAAAGAAAAGATAATCCTTAAAGGCCCCTTCCAACCCAAACCATTCTACAGTTCTGTGAAAGAAAAAAACTACTCAGGTATTCCAAGCTTTTTCAAGGAAAATAGAGAAAGAGAAAAGAACCAAATATACTAAAGAAGATTAGTTTTTTTTTTTTTTTTTAAATTAGCACATTTTCCCAAACGTATTACAAGACTGGAGGTGTGTTTTGAGTAGAATGAGCTTTCTTACTATGCCAGCCAGCATGAATGGAAAGATAACACCCATCAAAAAGCTCAGATTGCTGAGTGTAATTTTCCAGATTAGATTTGGCACGATTTTTTTTTAAATAAAAATGAAAGTTTTCTAGGAGATTATTTCCACTTCCATATTATTCACTTGTACTATTTCAAAATAGGTTTCCTATGTAAGGAAATGCTTTGATTACCAAAACTGTTTGCTGTAAAGTGTCTAAGTTTTCAAGGTACAGCAACAACCCACTGTCTGCTGCTCCTCTATCCACTGTTTCACACATAAATTGCCCAGGGTTTAACACTGTGCTTCACCAACCACTGATAATATCCTATTTTCCCACCCTTTAATTTTGTCTAGTCTTGATTCATCCAAGGAGGATGGTGACAGAAAGGTAACCATTCAGAAATACAGCTGAAGATTTACAAAAATAATTCAGTCTCAGACAGAACAGCTGAGGTTTTTCTGAAATGCCATCTGCTCCATAAAGCCAGCATTTCGCTGGGATGACAATCTTGCTCATCTCTCTCCATCCCCCATGTCACACAGTGTTCCTAAATTCGGTGTGTTTTTTAAACCCTTGTAGGCGTCCTGCCTCTATTTCTTTAATACTTAGGGGAAAAGATATTTTGCTATCTCTTGAATTATTAGATGCTGTGCTTTTCAGAAGAGTATCCTCAGCAGATAGAAGGTACGGCGATACAAGCTTTGCAGACCACAGGTTCACCTCAGGGGATCCAAAGCAAAGTAACTGACATTAAGGACAGCTTCGCTTTTCTGCAAGTGATTTAACAGAAATCTCTCTAATGGTTCCTTCACCATATGCAAATTCTCACTTTTCAGGGTCAATGCGTTCCATGGCAACTCTCATCATATCACATATGAGGTTTACTTTTTTCTGATCGAGATGCTGATGTGGTTGAGTGTTACTGCTACCATTCAGAGATGGGTACATGCTCTTTGTGAAATCTTCGTCTCTAAATAAAAAGACACGAATACGAACCTGGTCCATCACATAGTTCAGCACAAAGACAGTAACATTAAAACACAGAAATGTACGCAGAAAGTAACTACTCAACAAAATAGCTCATATGTCATTCAGTACAGACACACAATCTGCCACACTACCAGAAAGCTCTCCAACATCTCTTATCCATCCCAATTGATTCTTAGCCAAATGAGGTACTGAAAAAAAAAAGAACTGGTCAGAACTACTGTAGTTACACAAAACTTTGAGGGCAATATTTTCAAGATACAGCTGCATTCTACTAAATCCACTGTGGAGACGCTGAGCAAAGAACACTTCTGAAAATTACGTAATTTGATTTTACTTCTAGACAAAGATTTAAGATCAGGTCAAAACTGAAAATAAACACAGAGAAGACAAGTGTTAGCTCTAGTTCCCAAACAAATTACTTCAGCAAGCCTGAAAAGTCTTGAAGCTACCAGTGCTTTAAAACCTCTTTGTCACTCAACCTCTAAGAAAGAAATCAGGAGGTCTGATTTGGGAATCTAAACAAGTATCTTGGCTTCAGGTCTCAGACAAGCAGGTCTGTCATGCTTTTCTTTATAGGGGTACACAGAAAGCCAGCAGACAGGTCAAAGCAGTCAGATGGTGTCCTAACAATCCCTTAGTGGAAAAATCTAATGATTGCCTCCAAGTTGGAATTCCCCAAAAGATACACTTACTTTCCTTGAAACAACTGAGCTCACTTGAGTTTTATTGACCCAGCACATCAGATTTCTGTCTGAGTCCTTCCACTGAAACTGAAAAGCTGCCAATATTTTGGCAAAACAATCCACCACCAATTACATGCATGCTTCCATTTGCAGAATTATACTCACTTCAGTTCTGTGAAAAACAAGTTGATATGGTTCACAGAATCTATTTGCTTGATAAAGGTTTCTACATTTTCCAGAAATACCTGAAATGAACAAGAGTATTGCTACTGTTATTCTGACAAGTACAGTAACTACAGGAGCAAGTTCAAAGACCTTCTTTGAATGTACAAGATGAAGGAATCCAACCAGACTAGATGGATGTGGAAAAGGACACAACAGAACTGGGCATACTTGCCTTGGGATTGTGGTCATAGAGAAGATTGAGGTTGATTCTCAGCTTCCTCATACACTGAAATGCTTCCCTGAACATAAGCCTGGGGGAACAAGTCAAGAGGGATAGTTTACATATTGGACAGGTACAATATTCACAAATAGAGGCAGCTCACTAGAGGTAACTATGGACCTGTCTGGAGGGGAACAATAGCCTAGGCAACAAGCCATGTAGACTGCTTTCCAGAAAAACTGTGCGAGGTCAATCCTGTTCACTGCCAGCCTCTGCAGTTGAGCGGGCTAGTAGATCAGGTTGCAGTAGGTCAGGGGCAGGCTTTGCATTTTTATATTCCTCTCTTAGAGAACTACATTTAAGTCTAATGGACCAACTTCTGTTTCAGAAAACTTGAACATAAAATTATTTAACAAATACAACATGAAAAATAATAATCGAAGTCATGGAGAGATCAAAATGTCTGGAGAATGGAGCAGACCACGATCTCTCCCAACCATGCAGTCTCAGCACACAAATAAGCCCCTCAATGGTGAAATCTGAGGCAGATGGGACTGCTGAAAATTGGACTTCTAGGTGGTAGCGCCAGAAACAGTTTCATTCCTACCTAGAAAGCCAGTTCCTTTGAGTCTAGCCTCTCGCCCTTCTGCAGCACTACAAGAGATGGGCATCCAGCCTCTCAACAGCTCAGCAAGGGGGACAGAAACCAGAATATGCTGACGCCATTTACCTGTCTAGCCACTTTCGAATCTGGGCAAGAACCAGAGCTCGGTGGTGAACAGTCTCCAGATTTCCTCTTGGCATCTGTAGTAAAAGATCCACACAATTACTTCTTTGTAGCTACTCAGACTACACTGAAGACGAAGTGAGGACAGGCTAACTCTTCTAGGCCTGTCTGCTATTTGCAGTTTCATGGGCCAATTTGTTCACTTCAAAGAACAGTTTCACTTAACCTGAATCATCTGAAAATTCTCTCAGCTCAGAAACATTCCTTCCTCAGGAGGCTAGACCCCACACGACAGGACAAAACACAGAGCAAACTGATCTAGCTTTCAGGTTCTTGCTCTGAAGAGGATGTTAGGCTACAGACTTCCAGAGGGCCATTACAGATGAATCCTTCCATGTTCTGTCAGCCTCTGCTGGTTCTCAAGAGAGAGCACAGCACTCCAAACTTTGGACAAACTTAATGCCAGATCTAATGGAGGGCTACTAAAACATACGGCAAGTACTAAGAGGCGGGTCTGAGATTCACAGGAAAGGCCACAATACATAACATTAATCTGCCTCAGCCAGTAGGAATTTGAAGAACACCCCCAATTTGGTAGGCACACAATTGCCTGTGCTCAAACTAACTCCCAGAGACATGCTCAAAATTGCTCCATATCTAGCCTGGAGTTTGGAGGTGCTGTGCTGCAGCAGGATAGAGATCAGCTTTGTAGTGCTGTGTGTGCATTATTTGCAGTTTGATCAGCTACCTACTGAGACAAGCCCTCTACACCCTGACAGCAAACCTCAGCAGACATGGGCAGAGCACTGACCTGTAGCACAACCTTTGTGTCCTGAGGCACAACGGTGATGATACGCGAGCCTCGCTCCACCTTGCGCAGGGTCTCACTGTTAGGGGCTGCAGCACTGCCCAGGCCAGCCTGAAGGGCTGAAGACAGCACAGTTATCAGCAGACACACACACAAACACCACTGCACAGTGCCACCTGGACAGCTTTCCTGTGTAGCTCTGCAAGGTCTCATACTTCACCAGCTCAGTCAACGATACATCAATGGTCCTTAATGGCTGCAAGCAGGTTGAGAACCTTTTAGTGCTGAGCACTGCTGTACAAAGTAGAGATACGTCCTCTGTACACCAGGAACATAAAGCTTAATGCACCAGAGAGAGGAGCACTGAAATGTATAAAGCGCCAATAACCTGTTATCCTGACCTTCACGAGGGCCTCATCTCCCTAATGGACAGAAACTTCCTGTTGGGATCCCTTCTCTGCCACACACCCTTGAATACCAGAGCGCCTTTTCTTTTTTTGGACACGAAGGGAAGGAGAGAATGCAGAGCTAAGCTGTTGAAAACAGGGAAGGAACAACCATAGGACAAATCCTGCTCCCTGGGAGGAATGCATGATATTTAGAGTCAATCTCCCGTGCTCCTTCCTCTCTTGCAGATTTTTGCAAGCAGCTCTCTTCCTCTGTCTTGAAGTAGCTGCTTTGAATGACCCAAATACAGCAGGTTTGGATGTGGAAAAATGGGGACACATTGCAGTTCCAAGACAATGGCCATGAGCTGCCAGCAGACAGGCAGAACTGGCATTTACCTTTCAGAGTTATGTCCTTCAAACAGAAGCACTGACAGGTGTGGGAGTTTGTTGTCACCAACAAAAATTCATTGTATGTTGCAAATGAGGTGATGTTGGAAGCAACCTGTAGAAAAATTACTGTGTTTATTGCTGTACAGAGCAGAAAAGGGAATCTGCCTTTGGCAGAGGAAAAGGGGACAAAGTAAGGGGCAAATGCTTTGGTACCTCAGTGTCATTAACAAAAAACCGGCATCGATCTGTGAGGCCCAAGATCACCTCCTGTAAATGAAAAGGATGACAAGTATAAGGAATCAGCGTCACAATCTCCAGCGTTTCACCACAGTGGCTGCCAATGGATTCAAGCGCTTTACAACTGAGTATCAGCTACCTCACGTGAATGATCTAGAAAAGCTGGACAGGAAGTCAGGCAATCTCTATTCCAGGAGAACTTACCTAAGTGTCTTTAAATATCTCTGGCTGGAAAACTAGCTTGGTTTACCCTGTCGCAGAAACATAACAAAAGCAGAAGCCACACCAGACCATTTAGTTTATTTTATTTAGCAGCTTTAGGTGCAAAATAACAGAGGATAGACACTAGTACAGAGGAGAAGAGCACAAAGCAACTCCATACTGCATTCACCTCGATACCCACTGAAGGAAAGAAACCCTGAAAATAGCAGCAAAATAGCTAGTCATTCCTTAAGCTGTTGTAACTATCAAGAAACCATCAACAACAGGGAACACTAGTAGCAGTAGATCTGCAGTAACTCAGAGCAGAGCAGATGTATTTGCTAAAAGGGTAACTTCAGATAAAACAGAGAAAAACGCTGTTTTCACAGAGTGCACAGCAGTGACTGATGGAAATCTTAAAATTGAAATTTCTTGCTCTTCAATTAGATTGTTCATGTTATTAACAGGAAGGGGAGATTGGATGTTACCTGCAAGCCATCAGAAATGCTCTAGACGACAAGGAAAGATGTGCTGTCAGATCTGCATAGGGCCTTACAAAGAACCCAGTTAAGAAGTATCATTGGACCCTGGGCATAAAATTATGCCCATTTGACATAGAGAACGAGTAAGTTAGGAATTTAAACTGCTCACAGTCTTACTTACTTCACCACCGATCCCCGTGAGAGCAGTCTGCACGCAAAGGTGGGGGAACTGGACAGCACGGCCACTGCTAGTCTGCCAGGGCTCAAGGACTGGAGGAGAAGCCTCTGAAGAGCAAAGATGATCAGACTGTTTTCCAGGCAAAGATTCAGACACTACAGCCCCATAATGTAAATCTCAAGAAACAACAGCTGCAAGTATCTGACAGTACCTGACATGGAGAGGAGGAATGCTAAAATATAAGTCCAGCATATGGCAGAAAAGAAGGTGGTAACTTCTGAAGGTGGTAACTTCTAGAGGCTCAGAAGCACCTTTATTCCACTACAGAATGAGAAGTGCTAAGGATGTGGCATTCAGACACCACTTCTGAAGCCTCTAAACCAGTTGTCATCTTTTCAAATCACAAAGTCAGAGCCTATCATTCTCAACAACATTAACTGCTTTCAGATGAAAATCACTAATCTTAATCAATTTGTGGGACCAGAAGGAGCACGAAATGCAGCACTAACTACTATCAAGGGTCACCCATGTCCCTACAAGTCAAATCATCATTAAACGTTTTAAGATTTTTTTTTTAAAAAACAACTATACCTCAGGCCAGGGGGCCTTAATAGGGTCCAGCTTACCCCAGAGGTACTTCAGGATCCGTCCATCGGCCAGCTGCAGAGCTACAGTTTTGGTCACTGGGCTGCAGCACAGGCTTATCACTTCTCCATCTACAGGCACAGACAACCTGGGGCAAGGTACAGAAGACACAGAGCATCAGTCATTGTGGATACATTTAACACCCCAATCCTCCATTTCCTGGGGCCAGACTGAAGGGTGTACATCTCCAGCACGGGCCCATATCTTCATCATGTAAATCCTTACACCCTTCTTCAGTCTTTTCACACTTACATGAGCTGACACTGGCAAAAAAGAACACCAACAACTTGAGTTGATCAGTGTTTGCCTAGCTGTGCTAGTCACTGTCTGCACACTTACAGCACTCTGGAAAACCCACACTTCTTTTGTTCTAATCTACAGTTCATATGCAAATTACCCTGTCTTTGCCTTGTAAGTGCTGCAGAAAGTGACTCTCAGGATCTCTCTGTGAAGCAGATTTTTGTAGCCCACTTGGCTTCCTTTCATGCTGACTGCACAAAGACCAGCTGTTAGTTGGAGGAGGAATACAGGAATAACAACTGCTACCAGTCCTCTCTGGACTTTAGTAATGTGGACAAAGGGTAGAACTGAGAAACTTGCTCCAAGGGCCTGGACTTCAGAGAAACTAATAGAGATATCCTGTACTGACACAGGCATGCTGGCAGACCACATCTTGTCAGGCTGGGTGTAGGCATTAGGACTACGTGCAGGCAGCTTCATGAGTTGTTTTGTTCTCCTGCAGGAAGACAGCCAAATCCCCCAAGGCCAGTCCCCCAACAGCCTCCAGGATGCACGAGAGACAGTTCCTTCTAAGCCCAAAGCCACTCTCAGACCTCACCCACAACTGAAATCTCTTGTACCGTAAATTCAGGTGCTCTTCTTCAGCTCCAGTCACACGAGGTGCTGCAGTCAGATGGTGAAGGACAGACTGAGAAGCATGCTGATCCTGACCGACCACCAGGAAGCTGTCATCTGGCAGCCAGGTCAGAGATCGGAGCCCAAGAGGATGCATCATCTCATTGGCGTTGCTGCCCAGATCAACCCTGTCATGAAATAAGAGAGACCATGAAGCAAATAGAACTTGATTTTAGTTTTCACATCAAAAACCTCACTGCAGAAAGCAAAGATCCTCCAAGGCACAGCTTGACTGTAGAGACACACCGCATGGCTAGGAGTCCAGTGCAGAAAATGACAGTCACAGAAAGCACAAATCCTACCACGCTGGAGATGAAGGATGAGACCCAGGGAGCCCCACCAGCTTTCCCTAGGCTGTGCCGTCTCCATGCCACCTGAGTACAGGAGTAAATGTAGAGTAAGGTTTTTGTTTGTTTAACCTTGTCACTGGCCTTGCTATATAAGAAGCTTGGTTCCTATGCATATGTTCACAAGCCTGGGCACTGCACAGCTATTCCTGTGGCTCTGGGAGCTGAAGAAAGCTGCAACACCACAAGGCCAAGAGCACCAGGCACAGGAAAAGCCACCTCAGTGCTGTCACTAGCAGTCAAGGGCATTTCCTGGGGTGAACTGCCCACTGCATTCTCCAGTTCTTAGCACTAATTGAAGCTACAGCCTCAGCACAATAAAGCCATGTTATCAGATGAGTTCTCCAAAAGCTTGAGACAGTGGTCACAGCTGTGACTGTTCAGCCAGGCACTGCCCTTTTCTCCCCACTGCAGTTGCGTTAGTTCTGTATTACCTGTATGTTTTATCCAGGTGTGGCGTTTCCACATCAGCTTTAAATCCATTTCCACCCACAGCTCCTAACCTGACAGTGGGGTCCTTCACTGTCCTCTGTCCTAATGAACACAGAACAAAATAGAGTTCAGACATTCTGTCAACAGAGTCCCTTCCATCTTCATTCTTATAAAAAAAATGCTACAGGAAGCGATTATGAAAATATAAAATATACCACCTCTATATGTACAACCAGCATATTCTCCTCCTTATTAACATTCACCCTGAGGAACAGAACCACCTTGTAACGTCACAACGCATAACTGAGAGACTGCAGCAATGGTCTCTTGTCCAACAGCACACTGAGTATTACCCTGTTCATAGGAGTGCTTTGGAAAGTGCTGGGTAGCTCAAACAGACCCTGTATAGCTAATCCCAGATTGATTCCAAGTGTCAGGGACAGGGTTTCTGTTAAAAAACAATAGTGAAACATACTCTCACCATATCTGTATACAGTGATCTTGTTATCAGCATCCAGGACAGCCATGTCTCCACTACGTTTAGGATCTGTGTGAAATGCAACCTGATTAACTGCTTTTTTGAGCTGAAGCTCATAGGTACACATGGGTGGAGGCACCACAGCATGCTGGAATGCTGTGACAAGCACTTTATCTGTGGAAGAAAGCAGAAAGAAACCAAGCTGTAACAAATTTCAAATGTCAGAAAGGCTCTTATTAGGTTCTTTACTGAAAGCAGGAATCTTACCTCCATCTATGACAGCCACATTTGCCACGTGCTGGCTGTTCTGCCCCATCCCATGGTCTGTGGTCCAGTGCCAGTCATAGCAGAGGTACTGCCAGCCCTGGCAGAGTACATGCAGTCTATATGGGATCACTGGGTCCCACAGCAGTGACACCAACTTATTTTTTTCCATGTTGCCAAAATGCAGACTTTGCTTCAAGTACCAGTGATAGTTCCCTGTGGTCCATAGCTGAACTATAGATTAAAAAAAAATAAATAAGGTTACCAGAGATTACTACTTGAGACCCATCTCAAACCCTCCCCACTGCTCTTCTGCAGGTGATTTAACAGTTTTACCCTCCAGACCATAGGCTCTGTCATACAACACCCAGCACAAGAAAATTGTAACCCCTGATTTTGATCAAAGGAGTCGATCTTAGAACTCCTCTATCTCCCCTCTCTGAGAAGGGAAGGGATCACACCCTAAGCATTCCATGTAATACCACCTCCAGATACAGCAGCCTGGAAGATGCTTTGAGCTCAAGCTAACTAGCGTTTCTTCCTGACCTGCAGAGGGATCTCAAAGCTGTAGATAAGCTAGCCCAAAGTCTGCTATCCTGCAGAGGAATATCCATTGCTGACAACATTCACAGGCAAGTGTAAAATCCAGAGCCTCACAGAGTACTCTCACCGTAACTGTTTGGGTTGGATTTTTCAGTCTTCAGCTCTTCCAGCCATATAGCCAGGACCGTGGAATCTGCATTCCAAAGGAGTTCGTTAACCTGAAAAAACAAAAGATGGCTCTTACTGGATACTGCCACCTCTGCAAAGAGCGGCTATATTCCAGATCAGTTTTCAATACCATGAGTTGCTCCTTATTTTCAACAACGTAAGGTACATGGCTTAATGTACTAACACAGTACTTGCATACTGCAAAGTTCCTGACAGTTGGAGCAAAGCGCCCTGAAGCAGAACCCATCACAGCAGTTGTGCGCAGCTGAAGAGGTTATACACAAATGGGACAGCAGAATTCTTTGTTGACCTTGGCACTGAGAAATGATCTGCCAAAAGACCTCTCAGCATCCAAAGGCAGAAGCTGAAACAACGCCTTAGTAGCAGATTTTCACTTACATTATTCGGGACAATGTGAGTTATTTCACCTCACTCCTGCATGAGCTGACATCCTAAGTTGCATTTTTTGAAGCATTCGCCTAACAGAAAGTATACAGAGGCCAGCAATACCCTAGGGGTACAACATCCCAGTTTTCCTCTGTACTGAAAGCTGCAGAAGGCATTGCATCTTCACTGTTCTCTCTTCCACTAGGACCAGCACTAAGTGCAAAGTCACAAAATTCCTCTTAGAATCTGGATAAAGATCTAGTCTTCCTCTCCACTACAGTCTAATGAAAGAAGCCCAGACACAGCACTCACTTTGACCTGCCCTTTCTGGAACGGGAGGGTGAACTCCCCATGAAGAAGTCCATTCTTCTCCAAGAAAACCACATCATGTCTGTTGGGTTTTTCTTGTGTGGATGCTATCAAGTTTCCAGAGGGCCTAAAAAAAAAAAAGTGAAAGGAACAGTGCTTGCTCACACAATTGCTAACTGTCATTTTAAACACCAACCACCTTCCCTCTCTCCCGAGAGGAAGCTTTCACACGAGACATGAAGAAAAGGGCAGCAGGGGATCTGTTTTCCTCAGCACTGTTCAGACAAAGTCACAGGTGCAGCACAAACATTTCACAGGGCCCCTAACATCCTCAGGTGAGCAGGTAAGTGTCAGCATAGGCAACGGCACCTGTAATATTCCATTTTACACAGTTAAATCCCAAACCACCTGATATTGAGACAGTGCGAAGAATCTATCCCTTCTTCCCACGTGTAAGGCAAGTATTAGGTTTTTCAGGTCTTAAGAGGATACCCTTCCATGTAATGGATCAGAAGACAGCTTTCTTCAAGTTTTGAGAAAAATAAACAAACACGGGAGAATGAAATCAATGCTAAGCAAAGGCAGTGGCTAGGGAATAAAAACAAGCACTCTGCAGCCCTTACGCAGGTTCATTGCTACTCACTTCCAGGCCAGTGCTTGTTCTAACCCCGAGATAGGCTCACTTGTTGACTGCAGCACAAGCTCTCTGTTCCACACCCGGACCTTTCGAGCACCTAGAAGGCAGGGAGAAAAGGGTGTAAGAAAATACCAGGAAGAGAATCTTAATTTTCAAGATGGTGTGAGAGCAAATTTGGATGCTCATGAATAGAAAGGAGATTGCTTTTGTACACCTTAGGGGTAACAACAGCACATCAAAACTTCTGTCTCAGGAAGTTCTTCCATAGTAATTGAGTGACTCTACTCAAATAAGTAGGAATTTCAGTTTGAATGAGCTCAGTGGTAGCCATTTGGCTCTCCAGTAAAACGTTTAAATTGTCTTATATATGCAAAACCTTCCTAATCTGAAGTACTGAGGGTCAAAACCCAAACTAGTGGAGAAACAGGTCTTTGGTACAGTTCAATATATTGACCAAAAACATTTGAACTGCTCAGGAATGTTAATCATGGAAGACAACAATTACAATACCTGGAGTATTATCAATAAGTATTATCAATACTTAAAAGCCTGCAAGGCCAAATTCTTACTATGAGGGACTGTGGGTACTGCAACAGTCAGACACATGCACTTGGTATTAGGAACCTGAAAGAGATTGCTTAGAGCTCAAGCAGTGGCTTAGAACTGGTGAAAAAAGCAGTTCAGGTAGTAACTACTCAGTGGTAACCTCTCCTGGCCTCTCACTGGACTAAAAACCAAACTGACAAGAAAGCATTTAAAAGACCACATCTACGAAATGCTTTTCTGAGCCTTTGAGATCAAAAAAAGAGGAAGGAACAACTAATTAGCTCAAATCCCCAGTTTTAAGTAGCCAAGAGACCACGGACACTAGCCAGTTCTTGCCTTGTCTCACTTTCACTTAAAGAGACTTTTAAACAAGTTGATATTTCAATGAAATTTGGTACCATACCTGTCTCTGGACAGACAGCACTCACGGCAACAAATTGCCCATCTCCTCTCCATGTCACCCGAGGCCTGCTGTCATCCCAGGCTGAAGTAGGTGATACTTCCTGAAGTCATACAAAAGAAAGTTGCATCAAAGCTTAGGAAGGCAACTGCTGGCTTTGTCTAAGCAGACTGCATTGCTAAGACAGCTCTTTCAAGAGGCTCGGCACGAAATCAACCCATTAAACAATTGTGAGACTGCAAAGTTTAGAATTCACTACTCAGAATGTTATTTTAGGAAATGCTAGCATTAAAACTGTCTGTCAATTCAATCTGTTCCTCCTGTATGTGCATATGACCATCTATTCTATGATCACATGATACACTTCCCTTTCACCTCAGTCTCTCCTTACAGACCAGCTGTGCCCAAGCTGGACATGCTGCAAGGGTGAGTCAAGGTTTGTTCATGACCAGTATTCAAGAGTCAACGTCCCTTGGAAGGAGAGAAAGGCGTGCCGTCCAGACAGACTGTATGACAGACAGAAGCTGGGATGAGAAGTAGCATTTTTCAAAGCAAAGAGGTTCTTCACAGAACAAAACAGAAAAAAAAAAATTTCAACAGAATACACATACAAAGGCAGCTGTTCAGAGGTTTAACTTGGCCAAACTAGGCATATTTTTCTAGATACAGCCAAACATTATCCTGGTCCATCCTTCCTAATAGTAAAGCTAGAGCAGGACACATTTCATCTCTTTTCATGGTAGCCTATCATGTTTCAACAGGACTGTTTTAATCTGGGTGACACATTTCCCCATAAGTTTTCATTTCCAAAATACAGGAATGGTATAGCCTTAAAAAAATACAAACTGGAAAGAAAAACCCAGCAGTGGAGTTTGTTAGCTACCTGAATTTTCATAAAAAGAAAAAAAAAAAAGAAAAAAAGACTTAAAATGAAGAAGAGTCAAACAAGGGAACAAAGACCAAAAACTTATAGGCACAGAGAGAATCACCTCACATGACTGGTGGAGGTCAGCAGCCCAAGTCCTTAAACTCTTGCCTTCACGGAGCAAACTGAACTACACGTTACAGCTTTTGGATATATAAATATTTTGATATATAGAACATGTTCAGCAACATCTGTCATGCTGATTCAAGGGTGGCTTTACATCAGCAAGCACTTGCACTTACAAATCTTGTTTTGAGCTCCGTATGAACCAGCCTTAAGTACTTCCAGCTGCTGTTCTGATTTAGGAAGAGGATAAAAATGCTGAATCACAAATAACAGAAACAATCAGAAGGAGACTATGAAGACAACTACCTGGAAAGGCAGTGTCAAACTAGCAGAGCAGAAACAACAGAAACTTTCTTTATACATATCCTCCCTCTGAAGAGTATAGACCTATTGTAAGAAAAATAACGTAATACCGTTTGCTTGCGATGTGCTGCCTGTTTTCCCTCTGATCCATGGAATTGTGTCTCTTTTTTACCCCAGCCAAGAGCAACAAACTTTCCTGAGGAAGAAATAATCATTGTGGTGGAAGATTTACAGAGTTACGTTGCACATTGTGGTTAACAACTACAGCATCACGCCACGTACTCCATCCACCCAAGTTTAACTCTAAAAAAACTGGAGGAAATTGACATAGCCTAGAAAGTCTTCCGGTACAGGGAACTTGTTTGAATTCCCACTGATAAATACAATACTGGCATTCCCTTCCTGCTGCCTAAAAGAACTACAATCTAAAACATCTCCTAGGGTCTAGTAAGCACTCAATTTCTTTACTTTATACATGCTTACAACACACCAACGAGAACAGTCCAAGCAACTTTATTTCATGCACCTCTTACCTTCTCCAAACTCATCTTGGTGGATTTGCTTTTCAGTAATTGGCTCAAAATCCCTTGTCATCATGATGAGAGTTTGCTGACCTGCAGGGTACACATCAAATACAGCATTAGTACTGAGATCTCCAGCAGATCAAAATGTTTTCCTCTATTATCCTATTATTTTGTAATGGACTTCAGTATAAAAGTATTTCTAGCACAATACAAAAGAGAATACATCCTTCAAAACAGAAAATCTCAAACTGTAATGGAAGGACATCTTCAAGTCTCTCTCTTCAGAGATATAATTCCTGAACTAACCTTAAAGAGTTCTTTACACTTTTGAAATAAGTACCTGGCACTTCATAAACATTTTTATTCAAGGTATGAAGGTGATTGACAGTAGTCAGCATGGATTTATGAAGGGGAAATCATACCTGACCTATCTGATTGCCTTTTACATTGAAATGACTGGTTTGTGGATATATGGGGAGACCAGTGGTTGTTATTTACCTTGACTCGGAGGAGGCTTTTGACACCATCTCCCATAACATCACAGACAAACTCATGGAAGACAGGATGGATCAATGAACAGTGACTGTGGACTGAGAACTGGCTGAACAGACAAGTCCAAAAGCTTATTAGTGGTGAAAAATCCAGCTTGAGGCTGGTCACGAGTGATACTTCACCACCACTGGACCTGTGGACCTAGGGCCAATATTGGTTAACATCTTCATTAGTGACCTGGATGACAGGACCCTCAGCGCGTTTGCAGATGACACAAAACTGGGAGAAGAGGCAGGTACAGCAGAGGGTTGTGCTTCCATCCAGAGGACCTCGTTATGTGGAAGAGACAGGCTGACAGAAACCTCTTGAAGCTTAACAAGGACAAAAGCCAGGTCCCACACCTGGGAAGTGATAATCTCAGGCAGTAGGACAGACTTAGCGGCCAAGAAGCTGGAAAGCATCTTAGCAGAAAATGCCCTGTGTGTCCTGAGGCATGAACACAAACTGGCAATATGCCCCTGCTGCACAGGACACCAACAGCAGCATGAGCTGCACTGGAAGCGATGCCATCAAGTCAATGGAAGTGATCCTTTTCACTTTTAATTTTTTACTGTGTGGGTGGTCAAATACTGGAACATGCTACCCACAGAGTTTGTGGGGTCTCCATCCTTGGACATATTCAAAACCTGACTGGGAACAGTTCGCAGCAACTTTTTCTAGGGAACCCACTTTGAACAGAATGGTTGGAATAGATGATCTCCAGAGTTTGCTTCCAACCTGTGATACTCTGTGATTTTGTTTTGCTTGAGGCTAACTTTATTGTCAAGGAGAGGTATATCTGTAGTAAAGCTTGTAACACAGATATTTCTTACCAGAGGACAAGAAGCAATATTTAATAAACAATTAAATGGGCTTATAACACATGAATATTTACATTTTAATGCAAGATCAAAAATATACCTCCCTGGAAGACCTGAAAGACTAATGAAATATTATTTTCTATAAAAGTCAGTTTTTTGGGTCTGAACAACTCAGCTAGGATCACTAAAGCTCCTCATGGATTATGAAATGAAACAATATATAGGATCAGAAGGTCTTTTTTCTCTTCTTCAAAGTCTTAATTCCAGTTTCATGACTTTGTATCTTGTTTTCCTTATCTTAAAATTATCTGTATTTTACACTTTGGTCATAGTGAATTTCACTCTTCAGGGCAGAAAGCTTACAGGTAGTTGTTAATACCTGTTGCAAGCAAAACGAGCTCTTGGTCGGGACTCCAGCTCATGACACTCAGGCCGCTGTCCACACTTCCGACACATTCCACCTGTAAGACAGAAGCAGTATCACAAGTGAGCAGCAACACCAATGCAACACCATCCCGACATCAGTCACTGACTGAAGGAAATCCTCACACACCTAGAGAAGTCACAGGAGTTATTTCACCCTTTGTGTTGAATGAAACAAAAGAAAGATTTCTAACCAAATGACGGTTCCATGGTATTTATGTATGTGAGCCCAAATAATCTACAGATCAGCATTTTCTACCACGCAGTTTTTCCAAGAGTTTTATTTTGCAGCTCTCAGTCTTACATTAGCATGTAATAGTCTTAACAGTAATACTACCACAGATTGGGTCTGTGGTTCTATTGGTAAACAGTCTGATGTCACACAACACAGGCGTAACTGTTCTTACCTAGAAAATTCCAAGGTGCAGTGAAGTGGCACTATATCCATTCAAAACCTGACCCTAAAAGCTGTTTGTAAGTGCCAAATGTGACAGCTGAACTACCTTCAAAGAAGGTCATGAAAAACTAAGCCATTCTACTGAGATACTATGGGTGTATAAACAATACCGTGACAGAAGTTCTCTGCCCACTGCATTGTTACCCTGATTTGCAAAAGGCTGTGGAACAGAACATTCACAATGAATGGCAAAATAATGTTATTCAAGAAATTCAGCTTGGATATCTTTTTTTTTTTTTCCAAGGTGAGAAGAGTAAGACCATATACTGTTGTACAGTAAATATCATCCACATACAATAGGTTTCAGAACAAGCAGAGTAACCTTCAAGGCTTCTTGGTTCCCAGACTGCACCAAAAGTATACATCTTTATAACTCAGAAAGTAAGGCCTGAAGCCTTGAAATAAAGGATTTTAAGTTAAACATGAGGTCTGACCCATATACCAGTGCAAGAAAAGTCCCATATATCAGATCTTTTATCTTTATTCCCTTTATAACACGCATTGAGTTGCAATGAAGGGCATGGTTTTCAGATATAGTTGTTTTTATATTTAAGTGGTATTTGCAAATCAAACCCAAACAAGAACCCAAAGAGGTGAGCTGCAAATAACCACAAACTGGCAGCCAGCCCAGACAGACCACTGACATCTCATATCTACATACACCTGCACTGTTGGGCCGTTACTCAGGGAGGTGAGGCAGACTTCAGAAGATGCTACTGTAGTGTTTAAGCATTTTACTGAAGACAGTACCAATCGGATAACAAGGAGGGAACAGAAAGCAAGTGTCTCAGTTCCTGCCCTACTTACTCAGCTAGGATATATTGGTCTTTCCTTGGTGTTTTCTAGTTTGTTTGTTTGTTTTTTTTTAATATTTTATTCCAACCAATCTTCAAATCTTAACATACAACTGTTTCTTCTCTCTTCGGTTAACTCACGTCTGCACAATTTTCTAAGCACAAAGTTCTGTACTGACTGATGATAAAACATTAACAAACCTGTGAATTATGGATTACATTATTCTGTATGGAGTTTCAAAAATATCCTATTGCTGTGAGACTGTTTGTTCAATGGATCCAGTGCTGTTGACCATATGCCAATAGCCCCCTGAGCAAGCATGCAGGACTGAGGCTGTGGACATGCAAGCTGCAGTTTAGATTCTGGTTCATTTATGGTGTGTATACTCTGTACTTGATTCTGCGCAAGGCTTCCAAAGAAATTGACCTATCTATCCAAGAAATGAAGACTAACTGCAGCTTAATGTAATAAACATGCAACTGTCCCCCGAACTGTCAACTTCCCCTTGAAAACTCTCTGTACTGTTCTCTCTTTCCTGCCACGTTACCTGCTTTGTGCTGAGATTGCACAGTAGGATGTCTCCAGCTGCGGTGGCAACACACACACATTCTTGCTCTGGAAGATCTTCGATACCGACGATGGAGCCACTTTCATCCTCCGGCATAAAGCCCTCAGCAGTCAAAGAAACTTCTCTTGTCACCTGGACATGGAGAGGCCAATAGCTTAATAATTGCACATCACCTGATACTTTTACAAAAATGACAGAGTAACAACTTAAGAGTGTATTTCATCTACTGCAGTTACACAAAGCATTGCATGTCAGCAGCTAGCACATGGATGTATCAGAGAAAAGCCAACGTGCAAACACTTCTATTCACTTATCCGTAGGAAACTGTGACAGTTCTCTTGTGCTAAAAGAGCTAGACAGATGATGAAAAAAATCATGTAAGAGATCACACAGTAAATGGCAATACCGCAGCTTCCAATTTGTCTTGCTAATCATCTTTCAACTGCCTTTACATATTTCACACACTGTTAACATTAAGAGGTTAACAAGAAGCTGCTTAAAGCAGCCCTATATTTTTGAGGGATCATTCAGACTTTACTGAGACACAGCACAGACAATTTCAGACGAACAAAAACATTTGGATGTGCATTCAGGTCCAGCAAAACAAGGATGAGATTTACAACTGTTAGATAAGCCAGTTCCTTCTATTTAATTGCACACATGTTTTGCACATTGAAACACCATGGAAATAAAAATAATGTAATTAAAATCACATAGACTGGAAACAAAAAGCCCACAAAACGAATTAAAAAAAAGAATCTGATGTATTAAGCAACTTCACATGGGCTTCTGGATACTTTTTTGAGTTCTTAAGGTATTTTAGAGTTGATAGCAATCACAGACAGACCACAATGTGGATTTCTAGAAAGCGTCCTTCTTCAAAAACGTTAAAAGGAAAAGCCCCCAGGAAAGCCCAAAGCCCTTGTGCCAGTTAGCTTCAGAACTGAACCCATGGAAGGAATTTGATGCCTCAGAGATATCAGAGCACGATTCAATAGGAAATTTTTCCTCGGAGATGTCCGTCCCCCCCCCCCCCGAGCTACTCCCCCTTCCATTTTCCATCCCCCCGACCCTAACACCGCCCCGATCCACGGCGCTCACCGGCTGCCCGGCGGCGTCCAGCTCCACCACGCCGCGCCGGGAGCCCACCAGCACCACACCGGGCTCGGCGCCGAGGCAGAAGCGCTGCGGGGCGCCGGGGTGGACGGCGGCGGGGCGGCGCCCAGCGGCGCGGTGCAGCCGCAGGTTCCTCATGGCCAAGGGACGCTCACGGCGCCGCCATGTTACCGCCGCGCGGCGGGGCGAGGGCGCATGCGCCGGGAGCAGGCGGGGCCCCGCCGAGCGCCACCTGCCCGGGGCCGGCGGTGGCGGCCATCTTGTGGGCGCTGTGGGGCGGGCACCGGGCAGGGGCCGGGCGGCATCACCTGCTTCCCTCTTTCCTCCCTTCTTTCTGTGGGACAAACGAATTTTGACTGGAAATGTGTTCAGATTGCATCGTCAGCTCACGATTACTACGGTATGGGAGCTTAGGCCATTAAAAGGATGTCCCACCATACATCTAGATGATTTTGCTTCTTGCTCAAGTGTTAAACTTGGTTAACGTCAGCAATAAACTCGGTGAACTTTAACAGGGGATTTTCTTGACACCAGAGGCTTAGGGTCATATCAGCACAGCATAGCTGTCACTGCATGTGGAAAAAGTCAAGCCAAACAGGCTTGCTATCCTGTGGTGTGGAGAAGGGTGAACGGAACGCCTTCCTGGGCCAGCCCAGGTCTGACAGTGCTGGCAGGAGGAGAGCAGCTGACAGCACCTGGGCCTGGCCATGGTCTGTGCCCCATCCCCTCACTCCTGCAGGACCTGTGCTGTTGGGCTGGGCCGCCCCTGAAAGCCCTGTGGTACCTCGCTGCTCCCTGCAGCTGCCTGAGGAGGGGAGGCAGAGAGGAAGGTGCTGGTCTCTGCTCCCTGGTGAGTGATGGCAGGACATGAGAACGGCACACAGCTGCACCAGGGGAGGGTCAGACAGCGCATGAGGAAACATTTCTGTACCGTGAGGGTGTTCAGACACTGGAACGAGCGTCCCAGAGGGGTGGTTGGTGCCCCAAGCCTGCCAGTGTTCAAGGGACATTTGGATAATGCCCTCGATAACATGCTTTAACTTTTGGGTATCTCTCAAGAGGTCATGCAGTTGGAGTTAATGATCTTTGAAGGACCCTTCCAACTGAATGATTCTGTTCTGCTCTAGTCTATTTCACCTCTTTCTGAGGCTTTTTGAGGGGTTCGTCTAGACTCTTTAGCCTAGCATCCAGCCCCCTATAGCACCAAGTTGCACGTTTTTATAACTCTTTATTTTATTTTATTTTATTTTATTTTATTTTATTTTATTTTATTTTATTTTATTTTATTTTACCTTTTTTTTATGCTTTGCCTGATTCTTCGCGGTTATCACTGCAGCATGGCCGTTCTCACATCGTGGGGCTGGGAAAGCAGCGGTCCCACACTCACTGCCCTCGCAGCGGAGCAGAAGGACAAAAGCTCACTTGATCTTGATTTTCAGTACGAATGCAGACCGTGAAAGCGGGGCCTCACGATCCTTCTGACTTTTGGGGTTTTGCCGGCTTAAAGTGGCCCTGTATTTTAGTGGCCGTATATGATATTTTAAGTGTCCCACCTGCTCCATCCCCTCTCCTGGGCTGGGATGAAATCCCCCCTACCCCGGCGCACTAGCAGGCTCTCGCGGCGAATCGTTTTATTTCCGATACCCAGCTCGGACCTTTTAATTTAACCATTTCTTTTTATTTTTGTTTCTTTTTCCCAGGTCGAGCCTCCCGCCTCGCTGCGCTCTCGCTCCGCACCGCCCACGGGCGCCACCGCCCGGCCGCTCCCTGCCCGCCCCGCCCCGCCGAGCCGAGCCGTGACACCGTCGTGACACTATCGCGACACCGCCGCGGCCGGTGGCATCGTGCGGCCGGAGCAGGTACCCCTCGGAGCATGTCGTGCCCCCTTCCCAACCAGGGTGTGTGTGTGTGTGTGTGTGTGTGTGCGTGTCCCACCCCAGCTCCCCACCCCGTGTCCCCCCACCCCACCGTCCGTGCAGCCGCCCGGGTGCCCCCCAGGCTGTCGCCGATGTCCCCCCCGCCCCGAGCCGGGCGGTGCCAGCTCCAGCTCCAGCTCCCCGCCGCGCCGGGCAGTGCTGCCCGGTGCCAGGCGCCAGCACCCGCGGCTGGTGCTCCAGCGGGGGTGCAGCTGGGCCGGGGCTGCTCTGCAGGGCTGCCAGGGAGCGGGGAGGGCTGACACCCGCTGCTCTGAAAACATCTGGGCACGGTCCGCACTGATCTTCCCCTTTCATTGATGAGTCAGTGCCAGAGCTGCTCTCAGCTCAGTATCTCTTTCAGACGGTTCCCAGACTGCGAGTGGGCAGAGGGAAGCTTGAGAAGCCCCTCTTCTCTTGCTGTTGGATTTGTTTTGGAGGCTGTGGTTACCTGGCTGGTGGTGCCTGCAGCGATAGCTCTGTGCCAGCAGACGGTGGCTTCCCAGGGACATCGCTCTGCTTCTCTCAAGGAGGTGAGATCTCCTCTACAGTGCTTTGCAATGCAGATCTAACCAGATCTCTTATAACAGGGTGCTCGAACCCATGGTGTGGGCGCGTGGAGCGTCACACTGGCAGGAGGAAGAAGTATGCTGGAGTCTTCAGACAATGCAGGTCCCTGCGCTGATACTACCATGAAAGCCCTGGGGTCTGTTAGGGAAATTTGAGACTGCTTCTTCCTCCTGATAATGATTTCTTTGTGCCAGGCAAAAATAGCTCAGAAATGAAGGTTCCAGTTGTTTCAAAAGCTTCCTTGCAGTGGCACCTCCATGACGGGAGCTTGTTCCTGGCACTTGTGAATATTTCCAGCAGCAGGATCTGTAGTTGCCAGGGGAGTGGACTGAAAGAAGTTCCAAAAAAAAGTTCAAAAAAAAAAAAGTGAGCATTACCTACAGTTTTCTAAAAAGTTTCCTCGTTTTTAAAAATGAGGGAACAGCAGGAGGCAGCAGTAAACGTGATGGGGCATAACCAGTGCTAACACATGTAAGCATTCTTTCAGTCATGATGGTAAGTTGTTCCTAAAAGCATGAGCTTGGGCAATGCCTCTTTGTGCTTCACGGTATTAATCAACATTGACCTGTTGTCGTCGCGGTGCTGGTTGCTGTGGTCAGTGGTTTTGTGGCTGCAATTGGATTTCCACTAACTTAACATTGCATCAATTTATTTGTTTACATATTTGCTCCAGATACCATAGTAACTAAACTGAAGCCTCTAGTAGTCCTTTCATTAGTCGAGGTATAAACCATGCTTTTAGTTAAGGAAAACAAACAAACAAACAAAAATTGCAAATTATTCATAGGTATTCTCAGGGGTATTATTATTTTTCTTTATACAAGGGCCATTGTTGTGTGCAGCTGTGGGCAAAAAATCACACTGGCCTTATGGTTAAGCTCTCCAGCAAGTGTCCAGAAATGCAGCAGAGTTGCCATCCTTGCATGAGATCAAAATTTACGTGAATGAATTTTAGTGAGATACTCCTTTGAAGTCAGCACCTTCTTTGAGAGGGTGGCTAGACTAAGAACCTCTACAAATTCCTTCCAGCCTTATTTTTCTGTTGTTCTCTTGCATGTTGCGTTCCTCCCAGGAACCCAGCAGGGTACTTTGGCCACTGAGCCACATAGTCCATTCTGCAAGGATCACAGAATTTCTTTCTCTTGTGCATAATCCATCAGGTGAGGCCTGCTGGATGGAGACCTGGCACATGATATGTGGGCTATTTAACAGCAGTCCTCAGCTGGCACAAATAGTGTAAAAGGATGCTGCATAAGGTGGGATTTTTCTCCAGACACTGTGATTTAAAGTATCAGTTGGACACACAGTGGAAAGCTTATCTGAAATCTCTTGACCTGAATACAGGTTCCTTCAGAACTTGCAACTATGTTTTCTGCATCTGATACTTAACATTGTTGTCTGGGTCTTCAGATCCCCTGGTTACTGATACTGATTTGAAATGCCCACAGGCTTACTTATCACCTGAGAGATTGTGGCACTGCTTCTTGGCTACTAGTCTGGGCTGGTTTTGGAATTGAAAGGAGAGAAAACAGATACGTAGATGTCATCTGAGCACAGGAAGGGAGAGAGTGATGGCTAAAAGTAGAAGCTTGGGACCTTGGCTGGGTGGTTGAAAAGCTAGGGAATGTTTTTTGTCATATGCTAGACCTGAACTTATTCCTCGTTTTTTTCATCATCTGCAGGTTGAGATAGTTGGGATCTGCTGTGGCTTATTTACCTAGAGGATTTACTGTTTCAATTTGATACTGTGTATATTTCCTGAAAGAGATGAAAAAAGGACCAGAAAGTGGAACTTGGCCCCTTGCTGGAGTCCCAGGCAAGCTAGCAGAGTCAAACCCAGACAACAACAGGAGCGGTGGAGCCTCAGCAAAGGAGAAGGTCATACTTTCCTCTCCTGGAGAACTAGAAAATGCGCAGTTGAAACCCAGCAGAGAAACACCCAGAAAAAAACTCTGTGGCTATTTAAATAAGCTGGGCATCAAGGGTCCAATCAAGACTTGGAAGTCTCGCTGGTTCGTTTATGATGAAAATAAATGTCACTTACTGTACTACAGAACTGCACAGGATGTGAACCCTTTGGGGTCCATCGATCTCTCCAGCGCCAGCTTTGACTGCAAGGTGGAAAATGGTGAAGGGGTTTTTGAGGTCAGAACACCAAACAGAGTTTTTACTTTGAAGGTAAGGGTCAGCATCTTCTTCAGGGGGCTGGTACAGAACGTTCCCCATCAGGACAGACACATCTCTGCTAACATACCTCAGCGTGAGTTTCACTTTAGTCCTCAGCCTGCGCTGTTGCCTTTTGGACTTAAATTGTTTGCGCTGTTTTTGTGAGGCTGGGATTCCACTACCTGTGAGATGACTTGTCTTTAACAGAATAGGAATAAAAGTCAAATCGGGTGCTGAATTAAAGTTATTGAAGAGCCCTGCAGTCCACTTTGTAACTTACCGAACAGAAATGGGCTCCCCTGTATAAAGTGGCTCCTCCAGCAAAGAACTTTGTTACATTCTTATCTCTGTGGAAATCTCTATTGAGAGAACTCCATGGGTGATTTCCAGTTAAAATAATTGTCACATTTCTGCTTAGCCTTGGAACACAGTAAATGAAAAAGGGTTTAAATAAGGTCAGCTGTCCTCTGAGGTTCTGTTGCTAAGGCCATGCTGCGGATTTCTTCAGTCCTTCCAAATCAGAAGCTGTAGCATAGGCATGACACAGCCGGCCTTTATTTCTGCAGGCATGGTCAGAGCAGTGGTGGTCATCCCTACAGGGTGCTGATGATCTTATGCTGATGAGATTGCCCTCTTCCTTCCTGTTCTGTGTTATCTTAGGCAATCAGCAAGCAGGCAATGATGTACTGGCTGCAGCAGCTACAAGTGAGACGTTGGGAATTTTGCAATGCTCAGAGCAGATTTCCTGTGGGCAGCTCCCAGCTTGTGAATGAACCTCTGGTTGACAGAACAAGTAGGTGTTGCGTGTGTCAGCCCTTCGCTTGCTTTCAGCTCTCCAGTGATGAATGGTTCTCCTCATCTGTAAGTGGACAGAGGCACTGGCCAGGTTTTTGAACGCAGTTGCTAACTATCAATGCTTGGATCGATGTTACCTACACATTAAAACTATCAAACACTGTGTTGGGAGAAAAGAACAGCAACAACGCTGTTCCTCATCCCTTTAGGAGGTTAAAGGTTGATTGCTTAGAGTTAGTCACTCTCACGGTCCGATGGTTGAAGTCACTTGGTAGTCCCTGAGCGGATAATGTACTTCTACCTGGAACCTTCTGTAATTTGACCTTAAATACAGGAAACCTGCTCTGTTGCCTTTGTTCTGCCTGGCATGTTGTGCACAGCAGGTCTAGCTGTAAGAAAATGTGGCTTTTAAGTTACGTGAAGGAGCCAAAGTCCAATGCAGGTCCGTCTTGCTCACTTGCATCTTGTGTTCTGGTTTGTTTTTACGCAGATGTTGTCGACAGTGAGGACTTTATGCCTCCAGTCAAAACACCAACAGAAGTGGTGGGGTTAAAAGCAGCCTCTTTGCCTGCACCCCAGACGTCTACTGCTTTGCAGAACATCTCCCTCAAGCACCCTTGGACAGAGATACAGTAAGTGCACGAGGAGAGCTGCAGTGCATGCTACTTTTTTCCTTCCTCACCTGTTGGGTATTGTGTGAAACGGGACGCTTGCCTAGGTAGGCAAACCATGAAGCAGCTTTATGGAGGATATTCCATGCAGAAACAAACTTCCTGCTGGAAGCTCTTTCACATCCCTCTGTTCCAGTGCATTCCACATCATCTAGCTGTCTTGGTTGGTCACTAGGTTTTTCCTATGGCTTGGTTTAGCTTTCTTCTGCAGCTGGTTGCTAGCATGCTTGCCATGGTGCATCCGAGCATCACTCCTGGAAGGACATGTGGGCAGGTTGAGCTGTACCCTGTAGGCTAGCGACAGAAAACCATTCCAGTGGATGCAAAGGACCGTGAATACTCTGCAAAGCAGGAACTCCAAGGACAAGGCATTGGAGCCTGTAAAATGGCCCTCACGCTGCGCAGCTTGCTGCCCCTGGCTGGGTTTCAAGAATGTAAGTAGTCACACGACCTTCACTGACACTGTGGTTGCCACTGCAAGGTGTGGCTCCACCGGGGCTACAAATTACAAGCCTTGGGCAGCTACTGTTGCTCAAAACCAACCCCCACCAGTGTCTCCGTAAGTGTAGTGTCCCAGTCTCTTATTTACAGATAACCGAAAGCACGCAAGCGGTTACAGGTGCAGTAGGTAGCCTGGCCCTTGCCAAATGTTTTTGGTGGAGAGGTTGGCTGTAGTTTTGTACCACCACTACTATGGCTACAATCTGATGCTGTTAGGAGGAAAGATCTTCTATGAGACCAAAGAGTATCAGTCTCAGCTGTGCTTTTTGCAGGCTATGCATTCTTTCCTCCCCACTCTAATTAAAAGTACTGTAATCATAACCCCTCTCCAGCCTTACCTTTGCTAGCTTGAATAACAATTGCTTCTTTTCAGCTTCAAATTATATTGCTCCCCTAGATCTGTGAATGTTTCTGAAGGCTCTGTTGCTGTTGGACCTGCGTCTTCATGAGTGTAGTGTGTCTGATTTCAGCCAAGCTCGTCGGATCCCTGAATTGCTCCTGTTTCATGGGAAAAACACAGGGTAGTGTGAGATAGAGATAGGCAAGTGCCTCACTTTCTTGTGTAGGTTTTACAGAAAACACTAGCACGTTGCTGGTTCTGCCTGGTCCTGTAGGAGTCATCTCCTAGCTCTCCTGGCAAAATCTGAAAGCAGCAGCTGTAACAGTCTTTGATGGACTGGTTCTGGGTCTGATTGCAATTTTCTTCCTGAAACTTTACTGTATCAAAGGCTATCAAGACTGTTGTGGCAAGGGCATTAAATGAGCAAAGCACAGGACCGGCGTTATCTTCAGCTGTGATCATTATGGCAGTTTTGGCTGTGCTGTAGTGAATTGAGCTTCTGTTGGCACCTGGGGGTTTCTGCAGTGAGCTAAGGAAAGGGTGGGAGGGAAGAGTGAGAGAAGGAAGGGAGGGAATGAGTATGGTTGCTCTACTGTTGGCTTTGATCCTTCTCTCCAGCCTGATGCCTTTACGTACAGGGCTCAAGGACACGGGGGAAGATCCCCACCTGATTCACACTGCTGTGCTGGTACCGATATTGGGGCAACTTCCTAATATCTGCCAGTTTCACCTTTGCTCCCCTTAGATCCACTGGTGCCATGGACAGTTAATTTTTTTTTAGCACATGGTGGAGACAGGTTCTTGGAGGAGGAGTGGGATGTGAGTAAGTGTGAGATATGAGGAGGGGTGAGGCACTGGGTAGTTTGCATGTGAACTGGCTGCAGTGTTCATGACTTCTGTTCACGAGGCTGTTTTGATCCCTTCTTGTTTCAGAAACACTGTCTACAATATCTGCGTCTCCAAGCAACTCCGGGGGAACAATGGGAATATCTTTAATTTCAGTGAATTCCAGGAGCACCCTGAGAGCCTGGATGAGGAGCAAGAGGCAGAAGTGGAGGCAGGGTGTGCAGGTGCCTGTTACTGAACTGTGTGAGCTGGTCCAAGTACGACACCATTTACCAGGGAGTCAGACTTAGCAGGAAAGGGGAGGACAGAATGGCAAATAGTCCTGGGACATGGAAACTTGGTCACGTTGTCTCAGGTTCCTTCCAGTGTTGCTAGCACAAGAATGACACTTTTTGCTTTGCTTCAGGCTGAATCTGCCTATCTCCTACTTTTGGAGTCTTCTGTAGAGGCAAAAATATCATCCACGATGCCAGTCCATACTAGTATTTCTTTGAGTTGGAAGTTAAACTGCTGCACAATCACATTCCTTTCAGCCTTTTTCTTCCCAAACACGTGGTGGAGCTGTGGAGTTTAGACTGTGCTCTCCGCAGATGCTGACTTGCATTTGCTGCGTGCAGGGTGGGTGGGGTGCAAGGAGAGCTAGCAGGTACCATAAGGCACCGTGGCTTTGTTTATTTTGGATGTACCTATGGTTGATCCCGACTGTCTGTGCTTCAACCCTGTGGATCCCAGCAGGTCGATTTTTCTTGTCCTGTGTGTCAGTCTTCTGGGTGGAGCTGTTGTGAGTCCCCCGATAGAAAGGCATGGGAGTTCATAGCAGCAACCCTGTTCTGTGTATATTAATTCTTTTTCCCTTCAGTTAAGGAGGAGATCCCGGAGGATGGGAGGCTGGAGTCTAGGGTGAACTGGGTCAGGAAAGCAAAGTGGATGAACAGTGGCTTCCTAGGCTTGGCTGAAGAGCTGTCCAGGGAGAGAAGCTCAATGGATAAAGTGAGTGTCCTACAGCAACAGATCCTGACGCTCACGGAGGAAGTCAAGTCACAGAAGGTGAGTGTGATGAAGGGTCTGCTGCTTTTTAGGGCAGGACCATGAAACTGGCCACAGGGACTCCCTTGGCCTTGGTGTTAGGCTGAGGAGTGCTCAGCAGGCACTCAGCTCAAGTTCCTGGTGTTACCCCTTGGTATGTAGCCTGACTGTGCCCAGCACAAGCGGAAAAGGGATGTCCTGCAGCCATCGCTAGGAATCACATCTAGCAGATAGGCTGGAAAAGGGAGGTAGAACAAGTCCAAGTGTGTTCTGCAGATACCAGTCATGCTGGTGTGTCTGTTGCTCAACAGGTACATGAAGTACAGTCCTGGATAAGGCACCATGATGCTGGCAGGAACTGCAGGGCTGAGTTGTGCTTTTTACAGGTCACACTTTTTTGAACAGTGATCCACTATTAAGAGATGACTTGATTGGAGAAGCCCAGTAGATGAGGCACTGCAAGGGCTGTCTCTCCTGAGCGATGCTCTTCTCCACGTGCATGGAGCAATACTAGGCTCCCCACTAATGATGCTGATAGCTCTTCCAGCAGAAGAGGCAGGTGAGCCAGGTCCCATAGGGGGCAATCAAGTTACATCCTTGATTTGCCTCCTTAAATATCTGAGACAGCGGAGCCTGAATCAGCAGCATGGTGCTGGGGCAAGCTTTTGTGTCTTTGTGTAGAATGAAGTGAGGGAGGACTCTGGTAGAGGGCCAGCTGAAATGTATACATAAATTTCCACCTGGTAGCAGGGAGAGATGTATACTGCATTATTTCCCTTGCTTCCATTTTATCACACTGCTGACCAGACCTCCAGCTACTCTGGTTTCTTCTGGGCCTCCCAAGAAGGGTGACTTGTAGAAAGCCGGAATGCAGGCAGCGTGAGCAGCAGGTTTCTTACTAGCAATGCACATAAAGTCAAGTTGCCTGCGGTCTGCTGCAAAGACCTTTCAGGCCTAGCTCTGAGAGCAGAGCTCCTCTGCTAGGGGGGTGCTGTGATGTCAAGGTTGCTGCATTCACTTTTGCTTCTGAAAGGAGTCAGTTTTGAGATCCTGAGAATCTTTTGCTGTTCACTCGTTTCTGCTGGGGTCTGTAGTCTCCATGCTGCCAGTACCCTGGGCAGCACTGCGATGCAATGGCTTTGCATTCCTTTTCCAGGAGCTGGTTAAACTTCTCCACAAAGCCCTGGAGGCAGCCCAGCAGGAGAAGCGAGTATCTAGCATGTATCTCACTGCAGCAGAAGATAAGGACAGACTGGAGCTGGTGCGCCACAAAGTGAGGCAAATTGCTGATCTCACCAGTCGACTGGAAGCTCTTGAGAAGGAAAAGAAGGAACTTGAGCAGGTGCTTGCTCTGAGAGACAGCCACATTCAGGAGCTCAAAGAGCATGTGCAGCATCTGATGGAGAAGAACCACGCCAAACAAGAAGTCATCATGGCCTTGACAGAGCAGATGGCCCGAGAGCTCTCTGATCCCCTGCAAGAAGCCAACACAATCACTGCAGAGACGTTGTATAAACAGCAGGAGGAGATTGAGCATCTGAAGGTGTGTGGAGATGACACAAGTCATTTGGGAGCTCCCATTTTGGTACCCTCTGGTTCAGTGGGAGGGTGTTCCTCGTGGAAGCCAGAGAACGTGTTTCTCTAGATGTTTTGTCTGTCTTCACATCAGAGACAGGGTGGGCTCATCTGGTGCTAATAGGGTTCTTAAAAGCATCCTGATCAGTTTCAGCTTCAGCCCACCGCCTGTTTTCTTTGACTTCATGTTGCCGTTGAGTGCTCACCTCGTTGTTCACTCTTCTGTTTCACTTGCTGCCGTCTCACTAGCTGTGTTCACTGGCTCTGTTAATGTGTGTTTCCCTCTTGCCAACAGTTTCCCGACACATCCTGGTTCTTTCAAATCCAGCCTGTTGTATTGTCACCATTTGCACTGTTATAATGAACTGTTAGCATGTGGTGGAGAATTTCTAGAAGAGCCACTTACTTTGTTGTGAGAGAGTGTTTCGCTGCCAGCCATGGGGCTAGGATCTGTATCTTTTTTTTTTTTTTTTTTCAGAAAAAAGAGTACATTATATTTTTCATCTCATTTAGGTGTTTCTCTAGCTTATATCACCCAGCTGTCTCTGTGTTTTCTAAGCACATTCATACAGTGTGCTTAGCATTTTCCAGGTGTCTTCTCTATGTATGACATTTCTATTTAATGTTGTACCTTGATTTCCTTCATAGGTAGTATTTGTGGTATCGGTATTTTGGAGATATTTTCTTGTCCCTAACACACTCCACACCTCAGTCCCCTCTTGGGATGCTCAAAAACTGTCCCTGTGTGACTGTTTTGCTTTGTGGCAGGATGATATTGATGCATACAAAACCCAGAACCAGTTTCTCAACTCGGAGATCCACCAGGTTACTCGGCTCTGGACAAGTGCTGCTGAGAATGAAAAAGCCCTTCTGATGAAGGTGAGGCAAAAAAACTTTTTTCTTGGCGAGAGCTTTTTCTTATTTCTTTCCAAAGCAGGCACTGGAATGGATATTGATACAAAACACACCAAGAAGCAGCTTTCTTCCTAACATTTTTTTTTGTAGCATAATGTTTTCTCTGCTTTGTGTTGTTCCCAAATTAGGTATTATAATTTTCTTTTTTTCAGTCAAAGTAAAATACTTGCAAAACTCAGTCTTAGGGATTCTGAAACGTAACCCAGATTTCTGCATTTCAGCTATACTTTTGGAAACGAATAAAGAAATTACAGTATGCTCAGGGAATGAGGAAAGTTTCCTGAGAGCTGGCGGGCTGACTGCACACTGGCTCCATCTAGTTTTGATTTCTCTAGGAGGCCTGGCACTGTCAGGTGTCAGTACTCTCAGATTCTGCGGCCAGTTCAGAGTTCATCTGTTTTCTTAAGCTTGACTTTTATTGCATAACCTGGCTACTCTCAGACTTGTCTAACCTACCTGCTAGTTCTGAACCAGTTCCCGAGTCTGGCATTTGTTCTCTGGGTTTTCCTTCCTGAGTTTCAAGGGATGTCTCCACAGTCTTGGATTCTAGTACAGGGCAAGCAGCTGCCTTTGGGGTGTTATTGTCATGCGTATATCTATTTGCTTCCCAGTCTTTTGAAATCCTGTCTACCTCAGCTTACTGCCCTTCTCTGATCCTGCAACTGCTGTAATCTTCAGAAGAGAAGTAATCAGACTGATACGTTCAATGTGAGGCAAAAGGCTGGTTAAAGTGGTAGCATGACAGTATCTTACGCTCACTTCTTTCCCCTGTATATGCAGCCTAATTCTTTCTATGATTTCTTTTTTGTTTTGTTTTCAACTGCTGCTTCCCACTGAGCAGGAATATTCACTGTGGTTCCTGTGAAACACTAATTGGGTGAGTCTTGTCACCTTTGTGGCCTTAGTTCCTCATTTGTGAGTTAACAATCACAATAACAATAACAATTGATAACAATCCTCATTTCTACCTCTCTCTCTCTCTCTCTCTCTCTCTCTGTGCCCTGGAGTATGATGGCAGCAGGGACTGTCTTGCTCTGTTTGAACTCAGTTGAGCTTCCTGTGCTTGAGAAACTTGTAGCAGTGCGATGGGACTGGGGTTGCTGTGGGGCATGTGTTCACCTTGTCTGTGGTTCTGCTGTGTGTTCTGAAAATCGCGTGGTCCCAGCTCAGTCCCTTGAGTGGCGTCTTTTGTCAGGGTGCACCTCAGTGTGGGGTAGAGAACTTGTCTAAGAAGCAGGGGAAAAGCCTGCGGAGAACTCAGCTGCAGTGGTGTCTCTGAGCTGAGCTGCCTGGGATATGGCCACCCACTGATGCAATTCATGAGGTAAGTAGGTGTCGCTGTATTAGGTTTCCCAATCAAAAAGCCTCAAAAAGCAACTTCTGTTGTGTGCTCACTAATGTGGTTTGTGCTTGTTCATTGACCACAGTGGTCCATTTGTGGCTGCAATTTCCGTGGCTGTAGAAAACTTCTGGATGTGTTCTCTGGGGCCTTGCTGATCAGGAGTCTTTGCTTGATATGTGGACAAGACCAGTAGAGACTGGAGGCAATACAGGAAGAACATCAGTGAGCCAGCTCATTCCCTCTTGTTTTCTCATCAGTGTGCCTGCCTGCAAGCCCGAAACTGCCAGATGGAGAGCAAATACCTGACGGTCTTGCGGAAGCTGCAGGAGACCGTGCCTGGCCTGCCCAGCTCCGATGCTGAGCTGGTGAGGAACCTCATCCAGGAAGCACTCCAGTGGGATGTGAAAGAAGGAGCAGAAGAAGGTCTGAACCTGAACCCTGTGAGGTAATAGGCAAGAGCACGGGGACGTTCACACCCTCACAGGAGTCCAGCATTGGAGGGGAGTGTGCAGGCAAGAAGGATCTGGGGGCAGCTCTGCAGCATGGACTTGGAGCTGTGACCTGGGAGGAGAGGTAGAGGAAGCTCATTTGGTTTGGTGATGTGGAAACAATGGATATCTGATAGCAGCGTATTGTTGTAGGAAGGCAATTTCTTTTGTAGGAAAATGCACTTTTTTGAAGTGCCCCAGTTTTGTAGCAGATTCTATTACATTTGGTTGAACAAACTTCCAGCTTCTCCAGGCAGCTTTGGAGTTGAGACTCCAATACCAAGAATATAATGATACCTTGCAAGTATCCCAGCATGCGGACTGTCTAGAACAGAACAGAATAATTCAGTCGGAAGGGACCTTCAAAGATCATCAAGTCCAACTGTCTGACCTCTTCAGGGCCAAGCAAAAGTTAAGGCATGTTTTTGAGGGCATTATCCAAATAACTCTTGAACGCTGACAGTCATGGGGCACCAGCCACCTCACTAGGAAGCCTGTTCCACTGTTTAACTGCCCTCACAGTACAGGAATGTTTCCTCATGCCCAGTCTGAACCTCTCCTGGCACAGCTTTGTGCTGTTCTCTCATGTACTGTCATCACTTACCAGGGATGATGCAGAAACCCTCAACACGCCCTACTGTCAGCACTCTTGGGGTTTTCTGATTAGTAGGAGATTTGCATTGTGCACAGGGAGACATCTGAAAGGGCTGTGGATCTCTGTTCTTTGTTCTGATGCCCTGAAGCCTTTGCAGTCCCTCCCTGAAGAACTCCCTCTGTACTAGGACATGGCAGGGAGAAGGTACACAGGTTAAGCGAGATACTACCTTGTGGGCAGGAGATCAGACAGGGTGAGAGAGGTCTGATGGGGTCAGGCTGTAGCTCAGAGCAAAGCTACACCTGAGTTCATGTGTCTGTGCTGTTGCTGCAGGCTCCCCTCTGCCTTCATGGCCCTGAGACAGCAGGCTCTTCCACCTAGCTGCCAGAAAAGCAAAGGAGGAGTGCCTGTGCTCTGGTATGGGCGACAGGAACCTGGCATTGGGTGGCCTTGACACAGGAACTGGCCTTTGAACTAACCTCTGCCTTGTGCCCTTCCAGTGAGTACGATGAGTATGGGTTTATGACTGTGCCTGACTACGAAGTCGAGGACTGGAAACTTCTGGCCAAAATCCAAGCCCTGGAGATAAAGTCCAACAACCTGCGGAGCCAGGAGGTGGTGGAGAAGCCCCTCCGCGACAGGTGGAACAGCGTAGGAGAGCTGAGTCCCTCTGCAGAGCTGAAAAGCCTCATTCGAAGCGGCATTCCTGTGGAGCATCGGCAGCGGGTCTGGAGGTGGATCGTCAGCCGGCACTGCAGCCGTCTGCCAGACCACTACCAGCGGCTGTTGAGGCAGAGCAAGAGCACTGAGCACCCTGCCTGCCGGCAGATTGAGCTTGACCTGCCCCGGACACTGACCAACAACAAATATTTCTCCTCTCCCACCTCCCAGCTCATCCCCAAGCTCCGGAGGGTGCTGCTGGCATTCTCCTGGCACAATCCTGCCATTGGATACTGCCAGGGATTGAACAGGTGAGGAACAAGGTATGCTGCTTCTTCACGGGAGAGCACTGGGAAGATGTAGACACTTGAGCTGTGATTTATGCAATCCCAGCCTCATGTCTCTAGATCTGTACTGGCTCTAGGTATTTTCCTGCAGAGTTCTGCATGTGGGGTCTTTTTTCCAGCCAGTGTTGTTGCTGGGATGTAGCAAGCAGCAGGATGCACTTGTTTGGCTTCCACATAGCTCCAGAATAGGAAGGAACAGCTATGGGAGATGGAGTGAGGCAGTCCCAAAATAACAGCAGGAGGGTAGGACTGAATTTCCGACTTGTAATGTGCTCAGCGGAACACCCTCGTGTTCCCTTTTTCTGAGAAGAGTTGAAGGAAATGGGAAGTGTTAGGAATGAGAGGGTTGGGGCACATGACACCCGAGGAGGAGCTGAGAAAATTGGGCTTGTTCTGTCTGGTGAAGAGAAGGCTCAGGGGATCTTCCACTTTTACTTACCAAATTATGGCTACAGAAGAGATAAAAACAGATTTCTTAGAAGTGTGTAGCTGAGGAAGAAGGACGTCAGACAATAGCTGCAAGAAGGGAATTTCTGGTTGGATCTTCATACGTAAGGAAAGTCTGTGTAAGCTATTCCTATTGCTCTTTGGATGGTCTTCAGAAAGACAATTTCCACTCTAGAGATCCCTTGATATTAGATGTTATAGAATTATAAAATGATTTAGGTTGGAAGGGACCGTTAAGATCATCTAGTCCATCCCCCCTTCCATGGGCAGGGACATCTTCCAGAAGAGCAGTTTATTCAAAACCTCGTCCAGCCTGGCCTTGAACGTTTCCCATCTGGCTAAAATTCGGTAAGTCAGAACTGAAGGGGGTTAGGGAGGATGGATAGGAGGGGGAGGTGAGCCACGTCACATAATATGGAATATCTCTGTGTGAGCTGTTTCCCACACTGAAATAGCCATAATCAGCACACTTTGCCAACTGTGAGGGTCTGCAGAACATCCTGTTAGCTGGGGAGTCTCATTTCATCACAGCAGCTCTGTATTTGATGCTGCATGTTTGCTGACAGAGGCACACAGGAAGGAAAATCACAACCCCATGGCTTCTTCAGAAACCCGCAGAACAGATCACTGTCTGGCTAACTCTCCTCCTACATCTGATGTTTTGGATTCTCAAGGAGCTAGAGACAAGCCAAAAGGATTCTTGGATTCACCTTTACCTGTGCTGACCTATGTCTCGTCCTGCAGTGCTGCATTGCCTCACTGTGTCTTGTCCATCACAGGTTGGCAGCTGTTGCCCTCCTGGTCCTGGAAGATGAGGAAAGTGCTTTCTGGTGCCTCGTCCACATTGTGGAGAACCTAATGCCAGCAGACTACTACAGCGACACACTGATAACGTCACAGGTGAGCTGGGAGCTCTCACTTCTGCTTGTACGCTGATGCGGTGATTTACAGTAGAGGTTTAAAAGCCGTCAGTCGACTTGTTTCACATGGGCACCAGTGATGCAGCCAGGAGCAGTCTGAAGAGGAGGGGAACCTCAATCCATCCTGCTCCTCCCAGTTTGATACCCAGAGCCTGGAGAAGGGTCATGGGTCAGCAGGAGAGCGCATGAAGAACAGCACAAAGGAATCCCAGCCACTCCAGCCAGGAAGGCAGCTTCATTGGGGGCCAGCTTAAATGTCTCTATGCTAACACATGTAGCGTGGGGAATAAACAAGAGGAGCTAGAGATGTGTGCACACCTGCAGGGCTGTGACCTCACTGGCATTATGGAGATGTGGTGGGATGGCTCCCACGGCTAGGGTGTTGGAATGGAAGGACTCAGGCTCTTTAGGGAAGGCAGGCAGGGGAGACCAGAAGGGGACATCACCCTCTATGTCAATGAGCAGCTGGAGTGCATGGAGCACCTCTCCTGTGAAGACAGGCTGAGGGAGCTGGGGTTGTTCAGCCTGGAGAAGAGCAGGCTCTGGGGAGACCTCACAGCAGCCTTCCAGTACCTAAAGGGGGCCTACAGGAAAGCTGGGGAGGGACTCTGTGTCAGGGAGCGCAGTGACAGGACAAGAAGTAATGGCTTTAAACCAAAAGAGGGGAGATGTAGATTAGATATTCAGAAGAAATTCTTCACTGTGAGGGTGGTGAGGCACTGGCACAGGCTGCCCAGAGAAGCTGTGGATGCCCCATCCCTGGCTGGATGGGGCTTTGGACAACCTGGACTAGTGGGAGGTGTCCCTGCCCATGGCAGGGGGCTGTGTGAGAAAAATCTCAATAATTTTCCTCAGACAGGATCTTCTGTGAAGTTATTTTATTTGCAATTGCAATGGCGGGCGTCCTGCAAGCAGGAGCACACCGTGAAAGTTTATCATAACCCTATACTCCCTATTACCTAACACCTGATTTCTCTCCTGTTTCCTCATTGGCTGAGTACTACAGGTTCACAACCTACTCGACATGCTTTTATACCATATATGTACAATTTGATTTGACCAACCATTAATTTCTCCTTTTCCTTTTTTTTTTTTTTCCCCTTCTTCTCTCCTGAGTAGAGAGCCCATGATTTTTGTTTTTACTGATTTTGTACTGCTCATCCTGTTTTTCTTAGCTATCCTCCTTGTTTTGGGACAGTGAGACCTTCCCCGTACCTGCTTAACATACTCCCCACTGCTATGCTGCACAATCACTTCTGAATGTGCAAGGTTAGGGGAATTTTCCACTGCAAAAACACCTTCTATTGCAAAAACACAACTTTGTTTCTCACAGTTGGAACTGGATGGTCTTTAAGGTCCCTTCCAACCCAAACCCTTTTACAAGTCCGTGATTCTGTGAGCTTGCAATGTGTGTGATTTCTTACAGGACAGCTGACATCACCTTTCAGTCCCTTCCATTACAGAGATACAGAGTTGTTAAGAAACTGAGTACCACTCCTGAATAATAACCTGGAGGTCAGGTTAGTCAGAAGAAAGGTGTCCATGAAGTGTACTGTTATTTATTGTAAGGAGGGCCCAGTAAAAGTGAAAAAGTGAAGTGGCAAACTCTGACACATGTAGGACCAAACAGAAAGAAAATGCCATTCTGGAGCCCATCGCATTTTTCTTTAGAAACCTCACCCTATCTTCTGGAGTGCCCTGTGCTTCTGGTATTTTTATGTACTGTTATTTTTATATTCACTCTGCTTCAGTTCGTGATCAAATGCAGTGTTAATTCTGGCTTTGGGGCTGCGTATCAGGTTGTTTTTTTTTTTTCCCCTGCATATCAAAAGCCCTGTGGCCGTTTGATATAAAAAGTTTTATAAGTAACTCATCCTCCTGGTTCAAAGTTCCTGGATTTCAAGGTTTTCACGGTGTGTTGTGTTGTATTGGATGTACGGTGTCCTCCCAGATGGGCACAGAGCCAGGATAAATTCCTTTTAGCTCAGTGGAACTGTAATTGTGTGACCCTACCACCCACACCCAGCAGCGCCCAGTCTGGTGCGCCTGGCCGTGACCTTGGTCTCGTTGTTGTGTGTGGTCTTTTCATAGAGAAAAGGGTTTCTGCTGTGGGCTCGCAGTAGATGAGGCTGCAAGCATCAGTAGTGGAGGGGGAGTGACTGTGCCACTGAATTGACAGGAGTTTACTGGGATATCGGTGTGCTGGTGAAGAGGCCAGCCCACAGAGACTTGGGAAGCAGCCAAATCATTGTGCAGACAGCAAAATGTCTGTGCTGTAGTGATCTGGAGCAGGTAGGGTTAGCAGTGAGATTTAATAGACGGTGCTCAGTACTCAGCAAATAGTGATTGCCAGGGAAAAAACAGCAGGCTGGAGGACACAGAGGCTCCCCTACGTTTGCTGATAAAAGACCATCAGCTGAGTAAGCCTTTTTTTTTCATAAGACATCCTGGGCTCACGTTTGGCCTCTGAAAGTCTGTCCAAGAAGGAAGTGAAGAGGAAGGTCTAGGGTGATGCTTTGTGGATTGGCTTGATAAAGTGAAAGCTGGTTGAGAAAATCAAAATTTAGTTCCTGTGGGTTTTAAAGACCAAAGCATATCACCTCGTCTGGTTTGTACTACAGGCTCAAAGCTAACTGGGCTGACAGAGCTGGGGCAGTAGTATGACGTGGTGTAGGGAAAGACCTAACCCTGGTCTTGCTCCGTAGCACTTCCCCTCACGAAACCATAATGTCCTTGAGATGAAGCCTTTATAAACTTGAGTCAAGGATCTCGCTGACTGTGTTTCTGTGTCTCGGCTCATACAACCAGAAGCAAAGCACAGACAGTAGAGGGCCCAGAAAGAGAAGCTAAGTGAGAAGATTGGCTCCTGCTTGTGAAGGCAGAGAGGGATCTTAGGTATTTAGTCTGCACGTGGGCCATATGCTGTCGTTCAGACCTGGGCATGCTTTTAGGCCCCCTCATTCAACTGAACACTCATGACATTACAGAAGGTGTCAGTGAGACCAAGGTGGAAAGGTGTGGCTTCGTTTTCCTTATTATCTTTGCGACTGGGAAGGAATATGGTCCTCTGCGTGAGAACACATCCGTGCTTATATCTCAGCCCTGTTTCGGCTCCACTGGGTACAGCATACAAGTACACCGCTCAATAATTTTGAAGGACTGAGGGACAAAGGATGCTGTGCTCTTCCTTGGGTGTACCTAGGCTAGAAGACAGCACCAGTGATTACTGCGGCATGCGTGGGCCATCATCCTGCTGCATTGTTCCTCTCCTTCAGCACCAGGACTGCTTTTAACAGATAATTTGTTGTTTTCTTTTTTGTCAACTTCAGGTAGATCAGAGAGTCTTCAAAGACTTCCTGGCAGAGAAGCTGCCTCGCCTCACGGCTCATTTTGAGCAGCATCAGATCGATGTCTCACTCATCACCTTCAACTGGTTTCTGGTGGCCTTTGTGGACAGCCTGGTCAGCGACATCCTCCTGCGAGTGTGGGATGCCTTCTTGTATGAAGGAACTAAGGTGAAACCCTGAACCTAGGCCTGCTTCCTTCTGCACTTCCTTCCTTCTGTCACTTCAGTGACATGACAGCAGAGTGAAGGATGTCCACAGGTGTCAAAGAGATGGGGGGGGTTGAGCCTCTTGTCCTATCCTGACAGTTTGGTGGGGTGCCTTGGTGCCTCCTTGTCATCCAATGTCATCTGTGTAGTTGCTGCTTGCAGGCAGACCTAGTCCCTGATACTGTGTGCAGTGCCGCTGACATTTTTTAGCGTGTAGTCCTGCTACAAAACTGCCGAGTTTTCTGACAGGCCACCATGTCTTCTGCTCTGCAACCCAGACCTAGCTGAGAGGGGACAGATAAAGGAGCAGCAGATGGGCAGAGATTTAGCACTTGCGAAAAAATGTGAGTCTTGCGTTGCACCAGTGTGTAGGGAGAACTGGAGAACCCTTGTTCTCCAGTTGGACATCCCTTTAGGGTCCTTTTGGAGGGTCTGGTGTGCTCTGGAGCTGTAAATTAGCATACAGAGGGTCGTTCCCTTGGGATTAGCTCTGGGCTTTTTTAGGCCCACCCTAAAGCAGCCTGTAGAGTACAGGAAACCAGCATGAACTGCAGTGGTGTCTCCCTCACCCCACGTTTTAAGCCAAGAGGGCCTGATCCCTCAGCTGCCTAAGACTTTGTCACCTGAAATGCCTTTCAACCTTCCAGGTGATTTTCCGCTATGCTCTCGCAATTTTTAAATACAACGAGGAGGAAATCCTGAGAATTCATGACAATGTGGAGATTTACCAGTACCTACGTTTTTTCACAAGGATGATCGTGGATGGCAGGTAGGACTGTGGGTTATAGTCAGCCTCCCGCTCTGGGCCTGTAGTTGTTTGCCTCTTAGGTCAGCCTGAAAAGAGTTGTGACCAGCCTGTTAACAGAGATGCATGCATTGGCAGGTCAACAGGACGTTGAACAATGTGCCTCTTTTCTGACTTTTTTTCTGCATGCTGTTACTTAAAGCCTGTTTGGCTAGGGCGAAGGCATGCTGCAGCAGACCAGGCCACAAAGTCTGGGCCAGCCCTCTATTTTCAGCGTCTGGAACTGGCACTGTCCCCGGCTGGGTTTCTCTCAGCTGTAGCAGGTGGGGAATTCGGGAGCACAGAGCTGCTCGCAACCTGTGGTGACAACATGCGCACGAGAGGAACATTTATGTAATCAGAAGGGCTGAACAGAGGAGACTGTTCCTACTCCAAGGGCCATCAGAGTTGGCTTCTGATAGCCCAGCTCCTCACTGACTGCTGCATACTGGTACCTGAAAAGATATGCCTGGGCTGGTGTTGTGTTAGAAGCAGTTGCCTGTGATTCAGTTATGGTTCTGCTGCTTGGCGACTGTTGAGCTCAGAGCTGAAATACGAGGCTGTGCTCTCTGCAGCCTCCTGGGGCAGCCCGGTGCAATCTGCAGCAGAGGTAGATGGTCTGGGAAACCTCCCTCTCTTAAAACTCTTGGGTATCTGTTACCATCTTAGGCAGCAAACAGGGTCACCAGGCCTCTTTTCCACTGCAGGAAGCTGATGAACATTGCCTTCAATGACTTAAACCCCTTCCCCATGAAGCTGCTGAGGAACCGGCGGGCAATGCACAGGGAAGAGCTGGAGACAGAGCTGTGCGAGCTGGAACAGATCAAGGCAGCCTATGTAAAAGAGAGAGCAGAGCAGGGGCCTCAGGACCTGCAGGAAGTTGTCAGCGAAGAGGAAGAAGAGATTTAGCAGAAACAGAGTTCATCGTCACTGCTCTCCTCACCTCGCAGAAAGTCTCCAAAAGCAACTGTCGGTAAGAGATGGAGACAGTACAGGTGATCGCAGCGGGAGTTCATCTGCCCCAGGAAGCAAGGCTGTGGATATAGGACCATTTGGGGATTAACCCAGGCTTTGTGATGTTAGAAGTATTAGAGGAATTTCATCCTCTCCTGTACTTCTCCCACTCCTGCCCACCCTGTCCCGTGCAATGCAGGAACGCAGCTGGAGATCTGTAGGAAGTAACAGCAGTGGCACCCTGACAGAAGTTGACATGGTGCAAGTGACCCAGCCAGGCAGGGCTTTTCTACCTTTTCTGATGGAGGCTTGAAAGAGATCTTTCTGTGCATGTAAAATCACCCCCCAAAAAAAAACAAAAAACATAAGCTGAGAACAGTCCCTCACTGGTACCTAAAGCTGCTTAGTTGATTAGGAGGGGAACCTGCTCTTTGAACCCATCAGAGGCTGTCTTGCCAGGAGAGCACGCGTTTAACATTGCAGCTACTAAGTCACGCCGCGCTCTCCGGGTGGCTGTTGGGGCTGAGGGAGGCCTGGGAGCTGGAGGACATCTTCCCATGGGGCTCAGACTGGGACAAGTGAAATGAGATGCGGGAGGGTGGAGTCGCCTCCCCAGTTTATTTCAGTTCCTGTGGGAGCCCATTGGGAGCACAAGGTGCGTCTTCTGCCCGACTGGGAAATTCTGGGAGGCGCCTCTCCTCTCTCTTGAGATTTGAGCAGAGCCGTCCGTGGTTTGGCTGGACCCCGGCAGCACTGTGCCTTCCCGGGGTGAGTGTGCTCCAGGCAGGAGCTCCCAGCATTGTGTGAAGCCAGCTGCAGCCTGGCTGGTGGCAGGCTGTAGCACTAGGACTGCAGGGACACCTGAGTCTTCTGGCTGCCTCCAGTTGACCAGGAGGAGTGTGTGGTCCTCCCCGTCTGCCTCACAGGTACGCTCCTTCTGTACCAAGTTTTTGCACTGATGTCCCTGTCTCTGACCCATGTTCATAATCCACGTGATTATGTTCCTTCTGACTTGAACGCCGTGAGGTTTTGAAGGGGATCTGTCTTTTCTCCTTGCTGTGCCCGAGTTTCCGGTGCTGATGGTGCTTTGAGCCCACGGGGTGTAGCGCTCTGGGGGCGGAACCATTTTGGACTAGGTCACAAAAGAAAAAGCATTAATATTTCCTGAACTAGCAGCTGGCCTCCGCGTGTCGAGTGCACAGAGATGCCCTGCCTGCCCCTGGGGAAGGGGGTCTGGTGGCCTTCCTCCCCGCCTCCTAGGACTGCCCTGTCCCCAGGCTGGATGCCCAGCCTGCAGCTCAGTCCTCCAGAGACGCAGGGTGAGCCGAGCACTTGAGAGAAACACGGCTGCTTTTCCCTCTGCTGATTCCGCCGCCCTGCTTTGCTGCTGAGCGGTGCGTTATTCCAGGTGCGCCCGTAGTGCAGGCACTCGCAGCACACAGCTGCAAGGGAGACCTCTGCTCTACATTTCTGGTGAGCCCATTGAGCGAACTACACCTCATTTAACCCTCCTGTGGTGTAAGTCACCTGTGCTCGGGGAGGAAGGGAAAGGAGGCGCTCACAGCCCGTGCTGCTCTCAGCCAGCTGGGCCGCAGCCAGGATCACAGACCCTGGTGGGCACCGTGCTGGCCTCTGCTCACCTGAGACACGTTGTATGCCTCAGCTCCACCCCAGACACTGCTGGGCCAGTCAGCCAGGCTCAAAGAATGATAAAGCCTGAGTTGGCAGAGACCTCTAGAGGCCAATCACACAGCGTGAATGTAATCCAGGTGGAGATGAGGTTCTGGGAAGGTTGGGAACCCTGCAGCAGGTTAGATGGGCAGGAGCGAGGTGAATCCGCTGCATGTCATTGACAGCTGCGCACACTGAAAGCCTGGGGTGAGAAGAAAATGTAACTTGAGTCTTTCCACAGTGTCTCAAGCAGAAACACGGTTTTCAAAACGATACCATGTAGCTAGAGAAGCTCAAAGGGCAGAAGGTTTTTCTTCATAGGTCGTACTGCTAATCCAATTAATGAATACTGCTGCGTGCATGCCCGTGCGCACATACAGGTTTTTGTTACTGTTACAGAGTTTTGAGAGGCATTCTCTCTTAAATCAAGACATGGAAATTAGGACTACACTTACAACTGTATTTTTTCAGGAGCCTTTTGCAGCAGCTGATTTTTTTTTTTCTTCCATCCTGTCCCTACGTTCTTTAAAAAAGGCATTTTCCTGCTCTAAGGAACCAGCTTTGGCAGGGGGGTTGGACCCGATGATCTTTCGAGGTCCCTTCCAACCCCTTCGATTCTGTGATTCTGTCATTCTGTGATTCATTTAAAACACGCATTATTAGACCAAACCCTAGTCTGACATATCTATGCGGTGTATGAATGTGCACTGGTCTATTTGTGTTACATAACGACCTATAAAAAATAAATTAAACTTTTCTAAAGAAGATGTAAGCACCAATGTGTTCAAGTGTAGCTTGTCCCTGATGGGAAAAACTGAAAGTAATTTTTAGTTGAACTCAGAAGGGAAGGACACCACAGGGTTGTTAGCAGTTTCTCTTCAGTTTTGTCTCAGTCTTGCTCCATGTGTGCATATGCTGAGGGCCATTTCCTCTGGTCATATTGCCACTCAAGTGTTTGTGGTGCTTCCTGCCTAAACTCTGGTGGAAACAGGAATATCTGCATGACCTCTGCAGACCGGCACCCCAGAGCTAGCTTATCGTCACAGGCCCTACGCCACTTCCCTTTTGCTCCACAAACTTTGGGGCTCCTGAACCTATGCACTCCGGTCACAAGATGCCAGCTGGGCCCAGAGGTAAGCACCAGTAAATCCTGTGGTGTTCTGAGCAGAGGTTACCTCTGCACCAAGTGCCCAAGGATAATTTGTGCTGCGACAGCCAACTGTTGTGGCTGGAAACAAGAGTTTGACCTGTTTGCACAGCCCGGTAGCTCCATCTGCCCGTGCTGGCACCTGTGAACAGAACGGGTTTCTTTCCACACCACAGTTAGCCCTGGCTTTGCTGTACACACATCACTACTTTTTAAATGAAGCCTTGTTTCAGCATTAATCTAAAACAGGAGATACCAGCTCCAGCCTTGAAAATAACAATTTAGATTTTTATTCATTTATTGTCCCAGAATGTGCAATTAATCTGTAGATCCGTTGCAGGACTTCGGGGCCACCACATTTATATGTTTTTGAGGGGACAGACAGTTGGGAAGGTGGCCAGCTACACAGAAATCCATTGCTGGCTCCCAAAGTCCCTGAGTAGATGCTGGGACGCTTCCCTTGTCCCCCCTCGCTGGCCCTGGTGGCATTGGGCTGGAAGGACTTTTGGTCTGAACCACCTTTACCTTCATGTGCTGCAGCTAAAGCCTGTGATTGCAAAAGTGTTAGCGCAGAGCAAAGACACTCGATCCACTCCTGTGTCCCAGCCTGCTGCCCTGGAGAGAGGCAAGCCCAGGAGGTTGTTCTGTGTCGGGTTAATGTTTATCCCAAGCTCGGGCTTCTCTTCTGGGAGAAGGACGGAGCAGAGGGAGAAGGCATTGCCCGTGAGGGAGCAACAACGCCCTGTCTGCAGGAGCTGTCCTCAGCGCTGAGCCCCCGCAGGCTGGGCAACCTCCTGCCACCATCACGGATTAATTAGGACCTCGGGCTGGCTCTCTGCCCCCTTCCCCTTCCCCTTCCCCTTCCCCTTCCCCTTCCCCTTCCCCTTCCCCTTCATCTATTTCCCAGTGCTCAGACCTCCCTAACATCAGCTCGCCGTGGCCTAGGGAAGTGTCAGGTGGAAGAAGACAAACCTCTTCCCCACAGCAGGGCCACAGTGGTGGAGCTGACGTAATTTAATCCCCTCAGAGGTAATTCCAGCCCTTTCCTGGAGTTCAGTGAGAGGCTGCGGGCCACGCTTAGAGGCTCAGTGATGAAACTACCTCTGCGCACTGCCCGCCCAGCCTCAGGAGCTCTGCAGAGAGGAAAGCTGCACACCCGGTCAATCAGTGGGGGACGAAGTACCACCAGCTGGCAAGCACTTTTGGAGTGAGGGGTCCCCTGTCCCGCCGCAGCCAGTGAGACAAAATTCCCATTTCTCCTTGTTATTAACCAACGGCTTCCTGCCAGCTGCAAAGTCTCACCTTGAGTTCCCAAAAAGTTCCCAAAAAGTTCCCTGGTGAGTCAGTTTCTGCTTGGGCGTTAGGCTTAATTTAATAACACAAACCTCCTTGTTGGTGTGTTCCGGTGCCAAGGTGGTAGGAAGCTTTGAGGTAGAGGTAATGTCCAAGATAAGTAGCATTAGAATTCAAGGTCCCTTGGGAAAAAACAATACCCAGCCCGACTTTAGAGCCTGCTGCTGAAAATATTTTTTCCCTTTTATACAGATTCTTTCAGTACAAAAGTATTGTTTTTGGCATTTTTAATTTTTTTTTTTTGTGTGTGTGGGGAGAAAAAGTTCCAAAAGCAGATTAAAACCAACAGATATTTTTTTGGTTCGTTTTCTGATAACTTTTTTCTTTTGCACGTTGAAAGGGAATGACAACACCACAGACTCTGAGAACTTTAACAGTTTTGACAATGCCACAGTGTTTAAAATCAGCCCCTGAAGCCCGTCCTACCCCTCCATGCCACCTGCCACCGCACCTGTGGCACAGCCAGTGTTGTTCAACTTCGCAGGGCTGAAAATAATTGCAGCAGGACAGGTTGGATCCAGGGAGGTTCTTGTTAAATGCGATGCTAATTGTGTATAACTAATGAGAGTCCACCCAAACCTACGCCAGGCCCCTTGTCCTCTGCTGGCTGGGATGCAGCTGTGGTTACACTAATCTGCTTTTTGCCTGATTTCTGGTGCGTAGGGATGTGGCACGGCAGGGTTACAAGACACGTTGCTCCGACTTTTGCTGTTGGATCCTGACAGAAACCACTAACAACAGCATTTTCTTTGGGGCTGCTGGATGCTCTTTAAAGAGCACAACAAGTGCTGTCCGAGGGTGCTCTTTGCCACCAGCCACCTCCGTGGACGCAGGATGTCAGTGGTGGTTGCTCAGCCAAGCCCCCGCTGTTGGATGACCTGCTGAGAAGTCCCAGGAAAGAAGATGGAGAGCAGAGCTCACCAAGGGCACTGCTGTGCAGTCCCTGCTGTGCAGGCACAAGCTGCAAAGGGGACGGGGCTGCAAAACCACCTAAACTAGCTCTGAGGAACTGGAAGAGGTGAAAGTGCGAGAACTCGTGGGTTCAGATAAAGACAGCTCGACAGGTCAAGCAGAAGCTGTGCGTGCAAGCAAAGCAAACCAAGGGATTTATTCACTGCTTCCTCTGGCAGGCAGGTGTCAGCCACTCCCAGGAGAGCAGGGCCCATCGTGCCTGGCAGTTCCTGGGGCAGACAAACGCCATCAGCCCCAGCGTCCCCAAATCCTCCTTCTTTAGCCCAGCTTTATTGCTGAGCATGACGCCACATGGCATGGGACATCCCTGTGGTCCATTCGGGCCAGCTGTCCTGGCTGTGTCCCCTCCCAGCTCCTGGTGCACCCACACTGTGAGAAACTGAGAAGTCCTTGGCTCTGTGTGAGCACTGCTCTGCAACAGCTAAAACATCGGTGTGTTATCAACGTTATTCTCATCCTAAATCCGAAACACAGCGCTGTGTGAGCCGCTACAAAGACAGTTAACTCTGTCCCAGCCAAAACCACGCCACCACCTGCTGCTACAGAAAACCCCCACGGCCAGCACAGCTAAATGCCTGCAGCGGGCTGGGCTGCAGTCAGTAGAAATCTGCCCCACCAGTAACCTCAAGCAAAGAGGTCTTTGTCCCCCTTTCAGTCCTGGGTGCAGGCTCAGCTGGGGCCCGAGTGAAAGGGAGCGGTGGGGATGGCGTGCGCACCAGCACCCGACCTGTCACACACTGCTCTGCAGTGCTGTGAGGATGCTGGGGGGCTCCAGAGACCTCCTCGTGGGCAGGGTGACCCGGGACAGCTGTTGCACGAGCGGCCACGCTGGGTGTGAGCAGCTGGACTCTTCCCCTTGCTCCTGCCCCGCACGGTGCTTCCCAGCACCCCCGGGGCAGGTGACAGCGGGGCCGTGACGCTCTGGGGGTGACCCCAAGGGGACCAGCCCCATCCCTCCCTCCCTCGCACGGCACCTCCCCGCTCCCACCGGGCACCCAGGGGTGCCAGCCGCCTAGCGGGGCGCGGCGTGGGGGGCGGGCCGGGGCGGGGAGTGGGCCGGGGCGGCGCGGCACGGCTCGGCACGGCTCGGCACGGCTCCCATGTGCACACCCTGCGGGCTGCCGGACCCCCGGCCGCCGGCGGCAAGGTAGGAGACCAGGGTGGGGGGCCGGGACACTCGTGGGGAGGGCGCTCCGCGGCACCTGCAGCATCCCCCGGCTCCCCCCCGGCACCGGGGGGTGCCCACGGGGGAACGGGGACCCTGGGCGGGGGGGGGGGGGTGGCGGCTCCGGTGCCGCGGTGCGGGGCTGCCGCCGGCCCCACCCGGCTTTGTGCGGAGCCGTCCCTTTGTGCTGGGGTCGGGGGGGTTTGGGGTGGGAGCCCGCAGGGCAGGGTGACAGCCACGCCGCCGGCTTCGGGGGCTGCGCTTTGAGCGCTGCCCCCTGCCGTGGGGAGCGTTTTGGTCCCGAGGCTGTGGCAGGGAGGAGGCAGGCCGGGGCGTGCGGCGGTGACAGCACTTTGCGAACAGGTCCCCACACCCCCCCACACCCCCCTCCCCACCGGTGGGCAGCGCCTCGCCGAGCATCCCTTGTTCACCCTGCGGGGAGCGGCGCCCTCCCTGCCTGGCTCTGGAGAGCAGAAAGAGAGCCCCGCAGCATCCTGGCCCCCTGCTCACTGACAGCCCCCGAGCAGGCGGTGTGCTCTCTGCAGTCCCCCCTAAAGGGAATTCGCCTGGACGGGCTGAACCACTTCTGGCCTCCTGGGTGCTGTAGGGAAGTGGTTTCTGCAGAGGTCTCAGGCAACCCTTGCGAGGGGTTGGATGTCGGTCGGCTTTTACCTTCCCAAGGCAGGCTCCCTGGAGGTTTAACAAAGGATAGGATCATCCTGCGTAGCCCTGTTGTTCCCTTTGTTCTGCCAGTGGCTGTGCCCTCTTTGGAGAGCTCTGATCCCTTGCGGTTTGATCGGAGATAGGGAGTGACTCATGGAGACACGCAGGGAGTTCACGTTTTGGTGTCTGCGTTTCAGGAAACTAAAGCAAGGGTTCAGGAGGCGAGATAGAGGTGAGTTGATTGCTCCTGAGAGACAAGGCGCGAAGGAGGTGTTTCCTTCGGTGCTGAGGTTGTTTGCTGGCTTAGCATCGTTGCAGACGAGCTGTTACTCCATCCGGGAGAGGTATTTCACGTTCGTTCGATCCATCAGGCCACAGCAGCAATTCGAGTCCCATCATCTGCCTTCGCCCGGGGAAACTGGAGGCGCAGGTACCGACGGGTGTTTGGACAAAGAGCCAGACAGCCCCGCCGCCTGCGCCACAGCTCTGCCTCGGGCTCCTCCTGCCCTCCCTTCCCGGGAGGCAGCGCAGCCCCGTGCGCCTGTGCCAGCTCGCGAGGGGCACAGAGGGAGGCTGCGTGGCTCACCTCGGTCCCACCGATCAGCCCGGCTCCCATCTGTGTCTCCACAGCAGGTGGATTTCCTGCCAGCGGCTCGGGGTATCTGGAGCCGAGATGGGTTTCTTGCTTTGTGCTCCCGAGTAAATTCTGCCTTCCTCTTGGATCGCTTGGTTTGTCCCCCCGTGAGCAGATTTCTTGGGGAACATTGCAGCGAGCGGACAACACTGCGAACTTTTCTGCGTCTGCTGAATTTGTTAGTGGCTGGATAGCGAGTGGACGGGGGATGCCTGGCTCCGTGGTGGGTTTCTGGGGGTTTGCTTCCCTGTGAGTCTCTAGGTGGCTTGGCACGGGGCCTGCTGCTGGATCGTGGGGCCTGCACCAGGGCCATCTTCACTTTCCTGTGGGATTTCTGGGCTGTCTGGTGCTGTCCGAAGGGGTGCAGGGGGCATGTAGGCAGAGATCTGAAAGCCCTGGGAAATGCCTGGAAGGGAAGGTGATGTTCAGCAGTGAGACACAGCTGCCTCGGAGGCAAGCTAAGGTGGATTTTGTGCTCTGTGTGGCCACGCAGGCTCCTCGTGTGTTGTGTTGTGTGCTCCTCCAATGTTTTTGTGTTACTTGCCCAGTGTGAACTCTTCGTCCCAGCCTGGTGGGCCCTGATTTCCACAGCAGGGACTTTGTTGGGGGTGGGGGAGACCTCATGGGATGTGGCATGGTGTGTGAGGGACCCTCCTGTGAAGAACCGGGGCGGAGGGAGGCCTGTCCCAGGACGGCTGCCCCCAGCAGTCCAGGCCCGATGCTCCACTCAAGCATCTCAGGGTACAAGGCAGGGCTGCAGGCGGCCTGCTCTCCCTCTGCCATGGCACGGACAGGCCGTGGCGAGGAGATTTCTCCTGGCTTCCTGCAGGTGCACGCGTGGCTGCGCTGGCTGCAGAGAGCTGGCTGGGGCAGGCAGCCCGCGGCTCGCGGCAATTAGGCCGGCGCGCCTTCTGCCCCTCCGCGGAAGAAACAGGAAAGACCTTGAGATCATCCGGGAGGCTGCGTGGGCCAGGGGGGTGCTGACACACGCAGGCTTGCGAGCGGGAGCCAAACTGGCCTAGTATTTCCAGGGATTTCCCCTTTGCGGTATGACAGGCTTGCCAGCAATTCTTCGTTTTGAAAATACACCCTACAGGGCTGTGTTAGGGTAATGCTGACGCTTACTATTCCCAAGGCGCTTTGAATAGGACTTTCTGACCCTCAGCCAGGCACAGCTCTTTCTAAAGTGCTGGGATGTGCCCACAGCAGGAACACCTTGCAGCTCCAAGCCCTGTTCCCCCTTTCCCTCCTGACCAGCTGCCCGCTTTATTTCACACCGCTTCACACTTTGTGGACCACAGCCCAGAGCTGGGCCTCTCGGTCTGTCCCTCTCCCTCTGGAGCATCCTTCGGGCCCTGGTTTGCACAAGGGTTTCTGTCCGGGCCGGAGGGATTCCGTGCTCTCTATCTCTGTGCCAGGAAGCACGGAGGCTCCCAGCTGCAAGGAGATGGCCTTCTGCTCACCGCCGTGTCTGCACTGCCTCCCTCCCTCGGTGGGACAAAGTCACCGAGGGAGATGATAAGGAAGGAGAAGCAGCAGAAACTCACGGCGTCTGTGGTATTTTTATGGCCGACTTCGAGGCAAAGTCCAGGGAACCCGATCAGATAACTCCCAGGGAAACAGGGGAGGCCGAACTCCATCCTGCTCCTGCTGCAGGAGGCAGCGCCGGGGGAGAGGCTCTCCCAGGAAGAGGAGGCGAGCCAAGGCCGCTGGGTCAGGGTTACACCTGTGAAAGCGAATACAAGACTGGCCTCCTGGCTGACAGTCAGAAAAACAGGCGCAGGCAGGAGCCAAGTACCGGGCCTACTCCCGAGAGCAGAAATTAGGCAGTCCTGGCTCTACAGATACCGTGGTTTTAACCCTCTGTGCTGCATGCCAGTGCAGAGGGCTGAAATCCTCCTTGGCAGGCTTGGAGAGCTTTGGATGCCATCGTGGCTTTTAGGTGAGCCATGGACAGCGTTGGTAGATGAGCACTTTTTTTTCTGACCTTGCCCTCACTGTGGTTTGACGAACGGCCTGATGCAGCAGGTGAATTTGGAGCATCTCCAAGCGTGGGACCGGCGTGGCAGATCTCCCCTGAAGCTGCCTGTCCTGCTCCAGCCGCACCCAGGGGTAATGTGGCCACAGAGCATGTTTGCCCATCTGCCCAAAGCACCCTTGAAGTGCTGCTTCCCGTGAGTCAAACCCCAAAAAACACAAAAGCTTAGGAAAGTGTAGCTGCCCTCGTGCCCGAGCTGCTGGCACAGCTGCTGCGCTCCTTTCTAAGGAACCTCGTATTGACGTTGTTGGAAACGCTGTCTGGTGACACGAAAGATGTCAGGAAGGACCGATATTCCTTGTCATCCTCCGGTTTCTTTCATTTGATCTGCCCCCTAAAAGGAGCCTGTGCTGGCAACAAAATTGCAGGGTAATAGGCACAGGAAACCCAGACAGCTCTTTAATTGCAGTAGACGGATAGAAGAAGTCAAAGATTGTCTTGCTAACATCTACTTAAATGTAATTAGTTTGCATTATTTTCCTCTGCCATTTTCTCTAATTTAATTTGAATACCAAAATACATACACAGAGGAACAAAAACAAAATCAGAATAGCATTGCTTCAAGTTCCTGTTCTCATAACATCTGGCTCCTCCTATGCATAGAGGCTTTTTTCCTCACAGTCAGGGAGGATCAGAGCCTCTCACCTCACCCCCTCCCACTCCAGTCGTGGTGGTGGCTCATGTTTCTCTTCGATTTTGCAGAGGTCTTGATGTCAGTAATTGATGCCTGAAGTCTTAATTGAAAAGATTGATTTTGCTAATGATAGCCTGGCATCTGACGTCTTCCACAGAAATCAATAGGAGTTTCAGTGCCCCACAGTTTTAGAAATCATGGCACTTGTTTAAAGGCTTAGCCGGGGTTTGAAGGGTTTGGCTTTATGGCCCCTTGCATCTATTTGAGACTTGTGCCACCTGCCATACATTAAGCCTTGTGCAGGGTCTGGTGCGGCCTGCCAAGCAAACAAATTCCCCAAACAAGCAATCCCAGCCCAACCCCTCTCTGAGAGGGGTAAATCCTCAAGTGGAAAGTCAACACTTTCATCTTTATTGGCATCCAGGTTGTGTTTTGGTGAGCCCTTGGTTTGCATGGAGAGTAAAAGACCTCAGAAATCTCCTGTATCTTTTTAGATAATGGATTCTTCAGTCTGATTGACAAACCAGAACAAGATCCAGTAGCTGGAGGCAGAAGTTATTATTTGGAAAAACTGAGAGGTAGTTGTGTTTTCAGCAGCAGAGAGGGCGAATCACGGGGAGAGCTTTACAGGATGATACATAGCTAGCAACTTGAACAAGGTGATTTTCTAAATAATGCCATCCAGCACAGACAGCAGCATTCTCTGGAAGTAGGCAACGTCCTGCAGAGGTCACACTCTGGTCAGAGTTATTAGCTGGACAGGGATGGCTAAAAGGATAGTTTGCTTGCTTGTAGCACCTCCACCTTGTGAGATTTTCATAATACACCTGGACATGGCCCTGAGCAATCTGACCTGATGCAGGGGCTTTGAGCAGGAGGTTGGGCTAAGGACCCTCAGAAGTCCCTAGCAGCCTAAATTTTTCTGTGGCTCTGTGAGTGCAGTAAAAGAGAAAACCTGGAAATGCTATTAGGGAACAAAGTTCCAAGGAGTTAAACCAAGAAAACCCATACTGGATCCCTATCTCCCTTGCATCTTTCTAAGTGTATTGCTGAGCGTTGAACTTGAGAGAGTGGCTGCAATCCCTACATTTCTGCCACAGCACATGCATCTGCTTGTGGGTCTGTCCACTGGATGGAGGCAAAATATCAAAGGGTTTCTGTCCTTGGGAATGTTGTGGTCATCCATTCTTTGAAACATTTCAAAGAATGTTTCAATAAACCTCTTGTTACTACTTTGGGGAGTCTCTTAGTGTTGAGCACTTGCTTTTGGTGCCCAGCCCTTTGTGGGCTGTTAGTGGAAGAGGACTTCTTAAGCTTAATCAAGAGTAGGTCTTTTTGATGTGTAAAGAGGGAACTGAAGCAGCAATTTTTTTACCTTCTCTTTCTTCCCATTCTGAGACGTCAGTGAAACTAAAGTCATTATCTTGTGCACAGTTTTGTCTATTTCTGAGGAGTTTTCAGGTGTCATTCTTCCTTCCCTGAAAGCATGACTTGCAACATGAATTTTTTTTTTGTGACTTCAAGATAGCTTGTAACTTATGTATTAAAATGGTATAGCAGTGTTTATACTCTTGTTTCTGCCTGTCTTGCAGTCAGGCTCAGTTGTGAGGGTTTGGAAGATCAATGGCACAGAGACCGTATGTGGCACCGAAGGGTTTTACAAGCCTGCCAGTGCTGCGGGGCTCTGCTGTCCCTGGCTGCCGGCAGTATGGGCAGATGACTGCCTGGTGTCTTTTGGTATGTACGTCTGGAAACCTGCAAGTGTCTTAAACTCCTGCAGAAAGACAAGTCTTTCAAAGGAATTTTGATATTTCTTTCTAAATGCTGAGCTCTTTCTGAAATCCCTCCCCTTTCTTAACTGCCATATCTGCCTGTGCCATTGCCTGCTCTCCTTCCTGTGCCTGGAGTTCCCTGGCATTGCAGGGCACCCCGCTTGTCCCACCTGCAGCCCTCAAGCCTGCTCAGGAACCTCTCTATGGGGCTGTTCCTGCTTGGTGTTGTCTCTCTCTGGGCAGACATGGGGACTGGACTCTCTTCTGGCTTTGAGCGGTCTGCAGAAGTTTCCTGGAGCCTGAAGACTTTCTCTGGTACTGAATAGCCTGAGACTACAGATACAATTCCATGAGTGCATTTAAGTTGCCCAGGGAACACTGCATACCCAGTCAGGTGCAGTGTTGCCCAGTGTGTCCTACCCAGTGTTTTTCTTCTCACTCTTCTTCACACAGACAGTCTTTGTTTCTGCTGCCTAAGGAAGCAAAATGGAATGGAAATCACATTCCAAGCTGCCTGGTCTGCATTATATCAGAAGTTCAAATGCTGCTTTAATTCACAGCCAGACTTCAAGGGCTGTGCAACCTTTCCTTTCCTTTCATTTCCTTTTTTTTTTTTTTCCTCCCTCAATCCCTTTTTCTCTCTCTCTCTCTCTCTCTTTTTTTTTTTTTTTCCTACTGGCACTTTGAGAAGATCAAATACTGTCTGGATACACCTCCTGTGCAGCCATGTCATGAATGCCTCATGCAATTCTAGCTTTCTGCAAGCTCATTGAGGACCGAGTAGTGCAGGAGAAAAGGCAGCACTGGGACAACTGTTTGCCTTGGAAAAGGTATGCCTGGGGAGGGATATGACATGTGGCCTTTGACATATGGTAGGATGATGGGATGGAGAGTTCAGATAGGGAGTGATTGTTCCTCTGTTTATCACTGCCCAGGAACTACAGTATACAGATAAACAGTGGAACTCATTGACACAGGATGTTGAGGATGTGGTTCAAGAAAAGCCATTAGATGAATCTGCAGGCGGAAAATCCATTAGGGCTGGCTAAACAGACAGATAAGCCTTTGGCTCAAAAAATCCCTAAGGCACAGATGCCCAGAGCTGACTCAAAGGCAGAGAAAAGATTGTTGGTATGGATATCAGTTAAGCTGGAGAAATAGGCTGGTTTGGAAAGTAGCAGCAGTAGAGAGAAAGAGAGGAAGCCTGTAGGGTGGAGCTTGGCTGGAGCGTGGAGTTTGTGCTCAGGGTGCTCCTCAGCTGGGAGGGCTGGAGAAAGGTGGTGCAGGAGGACAGAGCTGGAAAATGGTCAGAACTGGTGCCAGAGGAGATGTGCAAAGAGGTGGGCACAGGCAGGAGCGAAGCATGTAGGAAAAAAACTGCTATATGGGAAGAGAGGTTGGTATTCACTGCTGATAGATGGGAGGTGTGGAGAGGGGACTGGTCACAGAGGAGAGCAGTGGCTGGGTGGTGATGCTGAAGGAAGTGGTCAGAGGTGGAGTTACACCCAAAAACAATGTCAAAGAGAGCATTACTTGGAGGAGAGGAGGTCGAGAAAACAGTCACATCTGAAGATGGGCACGGCTGAAGGGCAAACAGAGAGGCATGTGCAAAAGTGTGCAGTGACTGAGTTCACCTAGGTCATCTCTGTGTTAACTACAGCCACGTCTACAGTGCAAAAGAAGTAGACCTGTGGCATGAAACAGGTGGTTCTGGGATCTTATATCCATAGGCACTTTAAAAGTGTTAATCTGACCTTGCTTGTCCCATCAGCAGATGGAGTTGTGATCCTGGAACACCCTTAGTTTCATCCAGAGTGCATATTGTCTGCATGCTGCAAGACTGCTTTGCAATGAAAGCTGGAGTGTGGTAAATGGCAGTGGTGAGAAGATTTGCTTCAAAAGTGTGCTCCCAGTCTGAACTGAACACTACTCCTGCACCTGCTCTAATGGTCAGAGTAATGCCACTGTTTTCCCAGGCACTGTGCATTTGCCAAGCCCGGTGGGTGAGTGAATGGGCACAGCATCTCGTTTCTCTGGCAGGGAAAACATAGGTAGCCCTCATACTTAGCCAGCATAAATCAAAGCTGGAGTGAGAACTGAAAAGAGCTAAAATGAACTGGCTACCTCTGCTCCTGATGGTGAATTGATTTTCAGACTTCAGATGTGGCAGAAGAGAGTCTTTGCATCTGTTACACCCGCCTTTGCCACGCACTCTTGCTGGCTTGTCATGCCTCAGATAAATGGGACCTACTGTTAGAGAGCTCAAAAGTGAGTTGGGAATTTTCCAGAGAACAGAGAGATGTCAGTTTTGATTTAATCAGACAGTCAAAGAGAAAAGCCTCAACTGAATTTTATATATTTTATAGATATAAAAAATATTTATTTTTATTTTTTATATAATGTTATATAATATATAATATGTATTATATTTATATATATATATTTATATATGTGTGTGTGTGTATATATATATTATATATAATACTTTGATTTAATCAGACAACAAAGAGAAAAGCCTCAACTGGAATAATAAATCAATTCCACAAGTACTGTGTATGTGTGGGAGAGCTCCCCCCACTTCTTTTTTCTTTGGCACCCTGAATGTTTTTCTATGCAGATGATGCTGTAAGGAAGGGGGAAGAACTCTGCACCTCTGGGCTTCAGAGAAGACCTCTGATGCTGCTGGCTGCCTTTCAAAGAACAAGATCCTGTTGTCATCATTCCCAGAGGGGCAGGGAACGTTTCCCTTTGCTGCTGGGTTATGACTTGGAAATCCGTGGCAGGTTCTTCTCTATTCTACTAGGTACCTGTATTTGTTGCTGCCAAACTGATTTACCAATAGTAGAATACAGTAGTATACAACTCCTGGAAGAGTTACAGAGCCAAACTGTTCTTGGCAGTGACCGTGTAACAAGAAAAAAAAGATGCTGGCTGCAGCTGGAGGGAAGTAGGTCAGACACTCGAGAAAGCTTCTTTCTCAGGACAGTGGTGCAGCTTTGGGATCAGGCAGGTGGGACCCTTCCTCCTTGGAAGGTTTCACATCTGCCCTAATTTAGGGCTGTGGACAGGTTTGCTGTGAAGCTGGATTGGAGACTCCCAGAGGGCAGGCCCTGTAGGCTGTCCCCTTGCATCTCCGCTTGTGCTTTCCTCATGTGCTAGGCTGCAAGACCTCTCCTGAACCCTCCTGCCTTCAAGTAAGGGCTGCATTTTCAGACATTCATCTGAAGTGTGTAGCCTACAAGCCCCCCTAGAACTCAGGAGAAACATCTGCACTTGCATTTCCACTGCCTCACCATCCCACTGGCCACTTCATGCTTCCTCATGCATCCAGGCCCTAGTGGCACCCATGGCTCTTTGGCTGCGCAGAAAAGATTCGGGAAGGTCTCTAACCTCTGGGACTCCTTTAGGCACTAACCAAGGCCTTGGGATTCCCTAAAGGTGGCCAAATCCCCCAAACCAGTGATTGCTTTGCTGCAGGGAAAGCCTTCTCTACTTGAGCAGACATGCCTGAAATAACCCATGTGCCACACGGTGTCTGCAAGCGTGCTTAGACCTCGCGATAAAGAGCAGTGGGTCTAGACATCCCTACCTTCTCAAACAATGTGGCAGGCTCCTGAGACCCAGCTGTGGCTTTTCAACAGGGAACTGAGCTGTGGCTCCTGAAGCTCAGAGGCCGTCCTGGCCTTGGACAGCAGGAAGCTTCTTCCTGTGAAACAGAAGAGCAAGAGCACAGTGTTTGGGTTTCAGGAGAAACTGCTGAGCTTGCAGAAGGTCAGATGATGAGTTTTTCAAGGCTGCCTTTCCGCCAAGAAATGTGGCAACGTCTCTTAAAGTTCATGCATTTCATCACTTCCTCTTTATGCTGAGTTTTTTGGTGGGGGTGAGGGGGCTTGGAGTTTTTATTGCTCTTTGAAACATGATTGTTGTATTTGCTTTTCTTTCATAACAGAGCAGGTCCTTGCCAGGGTAGAAAAGCCCTGTGAGGTGGAATTTGCCCTCTCATTGAATTCAGCAGCACATTAGTACTCACAAGGAAGCTGATAAGCAATAATATTTTCTTTGCTGCCCAGGTAACCAGCAAAGTGAAAGAGGGTATTGTCTCTGGAGAATGCAGGCAAGTTGGCTTTATCTTTCTGTTGGAGTACACAGGCTATCTTGGTAGGCTGGAGCTGAACCAGGGGAAGGAGGGGCTCCCTCTCCCAAGAGGCTGGGCTGGCCCCCTCCTCTGCCTCACTCAGATCGCCTCCTGCCTTCCTGGGAGCTCCGATAAGCGCAATGAAAATGATCTGAGTTTCGGGGTCACTTTGGTTCTTAAGGAATGTGTTCACTGGTGCCATTTGTCTCCTCAGTGCCACATCTTTCTTTTCTGTCAGAGCTTTCAGGGTAGGGGCACCACGTACAGCAAACATGGGACATCTGGTGAAGGGGGAGGTCGATCTGACAGAAAATGGGCTCGTCTTCACAGTCCCCTCTGGGATGCACAAACTGGCTTTGCATCAACGGAACAAAAGTGTCCTCTTGCTCTTTGGAGGGTGGGCCCTGCTCTTCAGCATGATTTCTGACTGATGTTGACTTAAAAATATTCATGAACCAACTTCTCCTGTGGCTCAGGGGAATTCATGTGCAGCCAGGCAGTATTTCACTCCCCATGCCTGAGGGAGAGGAGTGAGCTGCTAGGACGTGGTGCTCCAGGCATCGTTGGCAGCAGAGTGGCAGCGATGGTGCCACTGGGTGAATCATATCATTACTCAGGCTAGAAGTGATGCTTGTCTATAGTTATTTCTGGGAAGTCCAGTATCTGTCAACAGACCCTGTGTGGGCAATTCCCAGCCCCGTGGCCTCCTTTGCAACCTGCGGGCCGCATGGCCTGCTCGATGCCTCTCCATGGCCTTGAGGTAAACACAGCCCTTCTTGGGCCTGAGTGAAGATAAATGTCGACTTCTGCACCTGGTTTGCAGCAGCTCCCTGAAGCAGTGAAGGCTGTTCTTCGTGACATGGCTTCTCTTTACAATGTGCTGGGGGATCCTACCCGAAACAGTCTGAGCTTTCTTGTGGCAGCCTCTTGGTGGCTGCCTGAGGCTGTGGTCCCTGACAGTTTTTCATTTTGATTTCCTTCCTGCTTCTGGCCTCTGCTGCTAGCTGTGCTGGGATAACCCAGTTAAAAATAACCTGGCTGAGCTATTTCTGTGAGGCACATATGCTCCCTTGCCCATCTCCCTGCTCTACCAGCCTGACAGACGAGCACAACCACGGAGTAATACCAGGCGGTAGGGATGTGGAAATGCTGTGCCACCTTCAGGGAGCTTTCATCCTTGACCTCGCTGCGCATTTCTGCCTGCCTTGGGGAGTCCATTGGGGTTTCCACCGTGACTGAAGACAAATGCAGCTGAAAGCTCATCCAGGAAGGCTGTGCTTGGGATTTTGCTGTCTCTACAGTGCATTATAGAGAATGGTTTTGTTTCACTCTTGGCAGCCCTAGCCCATCCCTGGCCATATGTGCTTAAAATTATTTTGAAGTCTGCAGTACTTGGTGTACCTCCTACCGTGAATAAAATTTGCTCAGTATGTATTTTGCTAAGTCTGAGGCTTTGGTTATGTTCCTGGCCCTTGGCAGGCTGCCTGGGACCCCTCACTGGAAAGATGCTCTGAGGTGAGGTGGCACCAGCCGTGACTGTGTGTGCAGGGCTGCAGTGTGTTGCTGGTCTCCTCCTGTTCAGTATGGGCCAAGCCTCTGCGAAATGTTTTTCTTCCCTGGCTTAGTTTTATTTTAGGGGCGGAGGAGGGCAGGCAAAAGTGTTGGAACCACCTTCTGCTTGTGGTCCAAGCAGATGATGCCTCCTGCCAGGGACATGCGTGAGAGCTGGTGTCCTGCCTTGGCCAGTGTGCATCAGAAGCAAGGGGCAGGAGGGCCTTCTCCTGGGGCAGCTCTGCTCAGCAGGGCCGTGCTCAGCTGGTGGAGGGCTCAGGCCTCTCTGTTTTGTGAATGAGGAAACAGCTCACTTCCTTCTTGAGTAACTTCTTCACCCTCCACTTCATATACTCTGTGTTTGTGCAATGTTTATACTACAGGCAGAAGTGTTTCTTCACAGTCAGGTTTCCAGGGCACTATACTTAAGTACTTTTTGCCACTCAGCATAGCTGCTAATATTTTTGCAGGGTTATTTGGAGCTGGATTTTCTGATTAAAGATGCACATCTCTGGAACATGGTCTCCTCTGGGATTTTGCTACTTGTTGTCCCTTTGTCCTACCACCACCTTTAAAGACCCTAACCCACCCGCACCAGCATTAAGTCCTCCCTTTAGCCTGCAGGCTGGAGATGACAGAAGCAGGTCCCATGGCTCCCAGTGTGTTCCTGGGTCCCGCAGAGGACCGATGTTCAAGCTGGCACTAGTGATGGACACATACAAAGCACTGCTTTCTGCCGCCTGCTTTCCCTCTGACAATCCAGGAGTTTGCACAGATGGCTGAGGGATGCTTTGAAGAAGGTTTTTTGCCCGTGCCTCCAGTGTCAGGGAAGGGTATTTTGATCATGGGGCTGCTTTACAGCATCAGGAGAGGCATGCTGTGTATGCACTGTGCGGCTGGCAGGGGTGGAGAGGGAGCTCGGGCAGGCTGCAGCCGGTGAGCTGCTGCATTTTGAGGCAGTGGGGAGCATGTGTGGTTCTCCAAAAGTGCACTGAACCCTTAATCTAAGCCCTCTAACAGTGGGTGCGGATCTTGTAGGAACAAAAGGCAAAGAAGGGCAAGGCAATTGATAAAATCAGGGCCCCTCAGGATGGTTGATTTACCGGCTGGTTCCCAGCTGGCTGGTTTAAAAGGCTTCCAGCTAGTGTGGCAGATAGGGTTGTTTTTCCTAGAATATGCCTCTGAGCAGCTGTAAAAGGGTCCTGCTGCCTGACAGAAAGGCGTGCTGAAAGGTTTTTATTTGCTACTGTGGATGGAGTGGTGTACAGATGCTCTGGAGGATGTTCTGCATTATTCATGTGGTAGATACCTTTGCTAAAAGCTAATGCACAGCCCAGAGGCTGTGGGAAGTGGTACAGTCCTTTGTGTGGTTTTGTTGATTCACTGGAGAGCCTGGACTACTCTTGAGCCTTTTTTTTTTTTTTTCCTGAATACTGAGATTGATAAAGCAAATCGAGGAATGTGAGATCACTTAGCTAATGGCTCTCCTCCTCCTTTCTTGTATACAAACAATTACTGTCCAATATAGGTTTTTTTTTTTTTTGAATGCATTATTCATACAAAACTGCTTGCCAGACTGGTCCTGTTTGTGAGACTTCACCCGTAACTTGGTTTTCTTGTGGCACAGAGCGTAAACTGCTTCCCTGAAGGGGCTCAAGTGTTTGAGGTGAGGTTTGCATGCCAGGACAGGCTTTGAAAACCGAGCACTGCAGTGACGGAGCCCCACGCGGACCTCTCTGCCAATGCAGATGCATTAGTTTTATCTGTGAAGATTCCTGCTGGTGGACCTGGATGCTGGGACACCCACCTCCAGCCATGGGACACAGCGTCTGCATTTCTGTGCTGTGCTGGGGTGGAGGGACCTCAGGGAGGGTACAGGGTGCCATGCTCCCAGATATTGGTCCCCCTTGTTGTAGGAAAAGGCACAACTGCGGCATGTGTGCTTGTGCCTGGAGCAGCCAAGCCCCTTCTGAGCTGCTGGCAGTGTGCTAGCATCTTTCAGAAACAGCTCTGAGTTGTACTGCACACCTGGGAGTCAAAGATGAGAAGTGCTTTTGCTGCTTGTACCACATCTGGTGTGGAGGAGACCCTGAGGGAGTCAGGTGTTGGGTTCCCAGGTGAACCTCCATGGAAACATCCATGCAGGCAGGCATTTGCTTTTCCATCTAGAGCTGTGGAAGAGGAAGCTGCCTGCGTTTGCCCCGTGTTAGGTGGAAACAGGCTGTGAACCAGGAGGTGAGGACCATTCTGTCTGTGCTGCGTACTGCTCTCATAGCAATAAATCCGCAGCCCCTCAGCTTGCAGTAGTGTCCAAAATGACACATACAGCTGGTATTTAAAGCTTTGGGTTGCTGCGTAATCACGTTGTCTGATTGACTTTGGAACCAAAGTCATTTCTTCCTGATACTTTCTCCATGATAGTGCTCTTACTCAGCGGAGGTGGAATTTGGACGGCGAGGTGTGCCGGGGTGTGTGACCTGCCTGCCCGCGGGTGGGAGCTCACCTGGGAGGGGAGCCCAGCGTCAGCTCAACGGCTCGCAGACCTTCTCGTGTAGCAGGGCTGAGATATGCTGGGCCAGGAGCAGGAGGGCCTGTGCTTACCGAGCACCTGATTCAGGAGATGTGGGCAGTGCGAGCTCTGGTTTTGTCTCGGAGCAGTGGTTTGACACGAACCATGATAAAACATCTGTAAAGGCAGGAGGCTGTTTCGTGTGTGTGTCTCTTACAAATTGTAGATAGTGCTGACATTTTCCATTTGCCTGCAGGGTTGCCTTTCTGAGGATGTACTCATCTTACCTTTTAAAACTTGGAGGCTGGAAGCCTGTGGGCGGGCTTAAAAAAAAAAAAAAAAAAAAAGCAAGCTCAGAAACGTAAACCTGAGCGCCTTGAACCAGTCAGGTTAGAAAAAACATTGCTTGGATGAGGGTGGGGGACTGGAAGCCAGCCTGTAACGTGCCTGCAGCAAGTCCACGTACAGGGGCAAGTGAGCTGCCTAGCACAGACCAGCAGGACCATATGGCTTAGCTGCTGTGTGCATACGGCTGGGCACCGACCGTGCGGCTGGCTGCAGGGAAATTACAAACAGACATGCTGGACCTAAGCAGTGGATGATAGATTACTTTCTAAAGCAATCATATTGGCAGGAATGCTGAAGTTTTCCATGTCTGAACGGAGTCCCCTCTAGTAGCTATTCCCACCCTTCCATTCCTGTGCAGGAAGAGAAAATTTATATTTTGAAATTAAAGGGGGGAAAAAAATTTGATTGATGTTGAATAGTGTTATCTGTTGAGATGCAAAATGTGATCTGTGATAGCTCTCTGGGTTTCTAGAGCTTTCCATGTACTGCAAGGCACTATTACTTGTCCTATTATTACCACTGGGCTTTCCAGGTCTGTTCATGTGGGAATACTGTTTCAGCAGAAGCTAAAGCATGTCCTTAAACTAATACAACCTCACCGGTGTTGGTGGTCAGGTTAGGCTCCATCTTGGCATGCAGAAAGTAATCCAGAAGGGGTCCTCCTCACCCCTGAAGTGTGGTGTCTTGGGTGAAGATGCTCTTCAACCCCTGGTTGCCTGTGGATGCATACGTACGTCTGCACAGGGGCATTTGTTGTTGTGCTGAGTAAAACCCAGTGCAGACAGTGGTCTAATGCAGCCTGTCCTGTGCTTCACTGCAGTCTTGACTTTCCACAGGAGGAGAAGCATGATTCTGTGTAGCCTGAGAGGATGTGTTATCACAGGAGGCATCCTGACTCCCTGATTTGTAATCAGGACTCCTGGGTGTTGCTCCAGATCCCCAAGTCACAGACAAGACAGGAGCTCTCCTCCTACTGCAGATAAGATTTTCTGTGAATGATCTGCTGATGACACAGATGTTTGGTGTGCTCAGTCTTGAGTATTGGAAAAAATCTGTTTCCAAGCCCTGTGAGAACAAAGGCATGGAGATCACGGAGAACTTCTGCCCCTGTCATGAAGAGCTGAATTGTCCTATAGGCATACAGCCATCAACAGGTTGTCTCTGAGGGCACTGCAGAGGGTGGAGGAGAGCCCGGAGTTTGAGGCAAAGGGAATTGTAGGCCTGTCTGTAAAGAGATTATCAGAACAACATGAAAAATTGGAACACTTGTGAGAGATGGTGAATGGAAGAAGCAGAGTGATCATGGCAATACAATCGGGTTAACACACTCTCGTGAAGGGTGGTGATCCTGGAGGACAGCGAATAGCAGGATGTGGCATTTATCTTGACTTCAGACAAATGTTCAGTGCTGTCCCAGTTAATCTTCTTGAGGGAGCATGCACTAGATGCACCTGTCTGCAGTAAGGTACAGGTACATCTGGCGAGGGAACCATACAGGAAAGATTATGTGACCACACAAATAACAGCTGATTATCAAAATGTGAGAATTTATTGAGAAAAGTTTTGCAGGAATCCCTCTGACATCCGAGGCTGTTTGGTATTTTAGTTAGCAATTAGGACAAAGGAAAAAATAACAAACAGGAACCAGGAGGAGCAGGAAACTTGCAGAAGGCAGGGCTCTGGCTTGAAATTGCCCTGATGAGCTGCAGGCATGGCATAGGAAAAACAGGATGCAGTTCAGCAGTGACAGGTTCTGGTCTTCGGATGACACAGCACAGGCAGACCTGGCGCAGTTCTGCAGAAAAGCATCCAGGGGCTGCAGTTCGTCCCAGGATGAGCACAACCCAGCGACACGCTGCGGCAAGAAACTGATAAATAAGAACAGGAAAGTATCTGATAAATTATAAAGGAAGCATCTGTTCATCCATGTTGGTGAAGCAGAAATATGCCAGTTCTAGGTGCAACTGCTTTGGAAAAATGCAGATCAGCTGGGAGAGAGCAGAAGCGAGGAGGACGAATCTATCAGCTGTTGGAAAAACGTGGCTGATGGAGAGAGAATGAGGTGTAGCTGAAGAAGACTGAAAAGCTGTGCATCAGCTGCGTAGGAAAGCTTGCTGAATGAAGAAGGGAACAGTCTTTTTCCTGTGATCTGTCTGAATAGGATAAGAATTAAGGGACATGATTGCACGAAAGGAGATTCAGTTTTGAAAGCAGGGAAAAGCTCTGTAATAGTAAAGGCAATTGAGAACTGGGTGAGATTCATAGGAAGCTGGTGCTCTGCCACTGGAGGATTTTAGACAAAGATCTTTAGGTAAGTATGTAAAGAAATGAATGAGAAGAATAGGGAAAAGATGGACTCCCAAGACCTGTGAAGATCTGCCTCTCTTCCACGAATTTATCCTTCCTGGGAGACATGTAGGCGTATAAAGAGGGTGCTGAGAGTCTATTTAGATCTCAAGCATGCAGCACTCAAGAAGTAGAAATTTCCCACTTTTCTCAAATCACATCCATTTAAGGACCTTCTTGCTAACCTCATGCTGCATAACCGCTTTTGTGAGGAGCTGTGCTGAGTACTGGAAAACCAAGCACACCATATCATGGGGATTCTGGTGTGTGAGACCTGGCTAGGATCTACAAAACTTGTGCTGACTCTCCCTCTGTCTGACTTCTTTCTGTGTGTCTGCCAGCTTTGTTCCATTTTTTATTTATTTGATCTCATCTTCCTTCTCCCAGCCTTCCCTGAGAACCTTCTAACATTGCTTTCCTGCTTGCCTCATAAAGTTGGAGTTAAAGGAGAGGGAGCACACTGCAGTTTGGCTATTTTTGTTGCTTGCAGTTAGCTGGGTGAATTGTTGCCACTCATTTTCCTTCCCCCTGAGCATGGCCTGTCTGATGAGTCCCTTTTGGGCAGTGTTCTGTAACGGGAACTTCTCCCATCTTCACAGTGAGCACACAGAGAAAATTCTGGTCTGTTTTCACTGTACTTCCTTAGGATGCTCTCCCTAGAGATCCCCGTGCAGGTTTCAAAGTGTCACAGTGTGGCTGAGGGTGGAGGCACCTCTGGAGACCACCTGGTCCGATTGCCATTCAAACCAGGATCACCTACAGCAGGTTGCTCAGGACATGGTCTGAGTTTTGAGGCCGGGATGCAGACTTCATGGTCTGTCCTGGCAACCTGTTCGACTGTTTGACAGCCCTCGCAGTAAAAAACTTTCTCCTGATGTCTAAGTGCCTGAAGTCAGGCTGAAAGGCCTGTGGCCCCCTGGATCCTTTTTGCCTTTTCTGAAGACGAGTGACATTTGCTCTCTTGCAGCCCTCTGGGACATCCCCTGATAGCTGCAACCTTTCGAGAAAACCAGTGTTGATCTTGATCAACTTGGGCCAGTTCCCTCAGTTCCTGTGGGTGTGTCCCTTCAGGCCCCTGTGCATGTCCAGTCTGTTTAATTGTTCCTTAACCTGATCCTCCTCCATCAAGGATAAGTCTTCCTTGCTCCTGACATACTCCTCAGTCCCAAGGGCCTTGGGCTTGCTGGGCTTTTGCTGATGACATACCTGCAGACATTTTCCTCGTTGCCCTCCAAATTCCTCACCAAATTCAGCTCCAGGTGGGCTTTTGGTTTCTGTAAGCCCAGCCCTGCATGTCTGGACATGGTCTCTCTGTTCCTCCCAGGTTGCTTGTTCCTGCTTCCACTTTCTGTGTGTATCCTTTTTGTGGCTGATCTTTTTTTTGAGGATTTTCTTGTTCATGAATGCAGGTCTTTGCTTCTTCTTCTGCATTTTGCTTCATTTGGGGACAGACTATTCTTGAACTTGCAGAAGGTGATCCCTGAAAGTCCTGCTTTAGTTGTGCTTGAGAAAGAATTCAGTAATTTTGGTGCCATTTAGAAATTATTCCTTATATATTGAAATATATTTTTATATTATCCTTTATATTTTCTTGATTTGACTACAATTTCAAACTCCCTTGCTTCCAGTACAGTGTTCTTGAATATTTCCACACAACCCGCAAGGACTTTACTGTTTTATCTGCCTTGTTTACCACTCCTTTGCAAAAACTCATCATTTGTACTTGGATCTACTTTCTGAGCGAAAACAGAGTTGCAGTGAATGGTTGGGTTTTCTGTCTTTCCCTGGGCAAAATAAAAGGTTTACATTTCCTCTAAGAGGGGAGCTGAAGTGCTGGAGGTCTGCCATGGCACCTGCATCCCCCTGGTGCACCAGCGAGCAGTCTGCTCTGGTCCAGAGGACGGGAAGATGGCTTGTGCAGTACCTCCAGGTGCTTTTGGCTGTTGTAGGGAACAAGATAACAGTTTAAATTTATACCTCCTTGATATACCTCCTTAGCAATATTTTTACCGTACTGGAAGCTGTGTATTTCTCACAGCTTTACCCGGAACCTTTCATGCCCATAGACATGGAGTGCTTAAGATGCAAAGGGACAGTGTGACTCTTTGAGCACAAGGTTTGGATGGCCGTGTGAGGATTTATTTGGCTGTGATTTAATGATGTTTCTTGGGAAGAGTGTGTTATAAATGAAGCACCATCGAGCAGGAGAGTGCAGGAGAGAGGAACATCCACGTTTGTGCGGAGACTTTCATCATGGGGAAGTAAAGTTGCTGGTGGGGTGTGACAAGGGTGGTCACAAACTGATGGAGCAAAGGAGTGCCTCGGCAAAGCCTCCGCCTGCCTTGCAGCAGTCTGCCAGCACAGCAGCTTCCCTGGTATTTTGAGGGGTCTCCTCCAGTTTCCTTGCAGCCTGCAGACCAGGGACTGCTTCTCCATCTGCCGGGTGACACACGGGACATGGTGTTTATGAGCACACCTGTATCATTAGTGACCCTTTCATTAAGCAGCTTACAAGCACAACCCAGAAGGCTTTCCCCAGGCTGCTGGCGAGGCGTCCCTCGGGGCTGGAGGTGGGTGGCTCTGGAAGTGCTCCCTGCTCTGCCTGTTCTCGGGCCGTGCCCAGAGAGCCGTGAGCAGAAGACTGAAGGTCTCCTGGGGGGGTCACCCTAAATCGGGTGGTGCAGGGCAGCGGGGGGGGGGTGAAGGACCACCCTCCTGGGGGTTTGCAAGGCAGTGCTGCAGGAAGCCACAGCCACAATCATCTGTCTCTGGGGATGGCCTTGCTCTGAGGAGGGGGGCTGCTCACTGGTATTTGTGGTTAACACTGTCCTCTGCTTCTTACGGTAGGGGGACAGGAGGCAGGGAAGGGGGTGAGATGTGAAGAGCTGGCTGCTCTGGTGAAATCCCCTGAGAACAATGTTTGTGCAGGGCAGGACAAATGATGGTAGGACCAGCTCATGCTCCAAGGGGCTGTCTGCTCATGCCTGAACCTGATCTATGCTTGCATGAAGGATTGTGCCCCATCTTCCAAAACCCTCCGGGAAACAGCGCATGCTTTTGGCAGAAAACCGTGCCTTAGTTTAACAACAGGGACACGTTTGCACACTGCTGTTCCTACCAGAGCCATTTTCATTGTCCTGAGAGCTGGTGGCAAACAAGGATATGAACGATGGGAAACTGAAACCCAGCACTATTTGCATGCGGCTAGAAATTGGCACCCCAGACTAGAATAAGCAGCCACCTTTCTCGCTGATTGCTTGTTTTGTGATCGCTCTGCTCCTACCAGAGCTGCAGCTGACAGGCTTTTCTCTGCTTAAGGCCAGAAGATGGGGTGAGAAATGCATGCTGAGTAGTGTGAGGTTGGAAGTTGTAAGGCCATCTGGAAGTGAGAAGTTCCTCCACACACAGTTTCTCCAGTGTCTGTCCCTCTGAATGCTCCTGCCCTGCCGCAGGGGCAGGGTGTATTGCAGCACGTGCACTGCAGTGCCGGCAGTCGGGAGAGGTCTTTGCCCTGTGGGAGAAACATTGGTAGTATTATTCAGAGTAAACAAAATGATTCGATGTTTTGCCTTTGCAGAAACAGTCCCAGTTCAGCAGGCTGGGGCAGGGACGTGGTCAGCTTGTTCGGTTAGATCAAGCATCTCCTTGTAATGTGCTTCTGTGTGAGTCTTGCTGGAGTGCAGCACCCGGGGGGAGATGTTTTCTGCTGACCCGGCCCCACGCTGTGGTTCCCCAGCCGTGCCCTGACTCAAGGGAGGCTCTGCAGCAGGTCCTCTGCCCTCACGGTGCCCCTGCACCTGCAGGGAGCACGTTCGACTTGGGGATCTGGGAACCAAGACCCCGTGCCTGTGTGAAGATTGCCCAAGCCTGGTTTGGGAGCAGGGAGCAGGCATCTCCTGGTTTCAACGTGAGCCTGTTGTGGGGCTGCAGCAGAGCTGGGTGCTGTTGTGGAGCTCTTCTGTGCAGCCTGCTCCGCACGGAGCCAGGCCATGAAATTTACAGGGCGTGTAGCCGGCTCTCAGGCAGAAACCCAGCAATATTTCATGATAGATTAATTACTTTATTTAAGGGCACATATTTAACTGCTTCCTTTCTGCAGTCCCAGGAGTACTTGGAATGGCAGTGTCTCCTCTATTGCCCATGACCAGCTGGGTGTGCAGCGATGAAGCTGACTTCATGCACATCTTGTCATCTAAGTGTTAAAGAATTGCCATTAGCTAATTGCCCTTGGCAGAGGCAAGACTGTTGAAGGGGCTTTTTGAGTCTCCCAGACTGACTCCTCTTGTCTTTTGGCAGCAGTTAGGTTACTCATTTTCGGATGAGGAGGGGTGGATTTTGCAAGGATCAGCTGTGTGGAAGAAATGGTCGGGAAAGGGAGGAGAGAGGATTTGGCAGGAGAGGGTAAAGGTAAATGGAATGAAACTGAGCTGAAGACAGTAGGAGGGAAAACAAGGACCCAGACAGATTTGGGGAAGGCCAGTGATTTTTGCTCTGTTTGATTTTATTACAGGGGCATGCTGAATGCATGTAAAAACTTCATTTTATGGATGGCTAATACTGGGCTGAGAAGTGTATGTGTGTTTTCTCTGGAGCCTTTTAGTCAAGAAACCTCGTGCCAGTTTCAGTCTGCTTATTTGCATGCAGTCGGAAGCTTGATTCTCTGGAGGCACTCTCCTTGGATACTTGTGAACCATGCTCTCAGGAGGCTAGCAAGGCTGCCCTAAGTTTTTTTTTTTTTGACCATAGAAACATTCCCTAGAAATGATGAGGTTGAAAGGGAAAAGACATTGCCTGTGCAATACAAGTTAAGCATTCCAAAGGAGAAAATGAAAAGGGAAATGAAAAGTTTCCATGGTGTTGCAAACTGAAATATTCATAGTAGCTTTCCAAGGACCCCGTATCAGCATTTGCATTTCCTCATTTCTACCCGTTTTATCTCTTTTTGACCCTATGTGAAGAGATGGAATGAAAGGTAATTTTTTTTTTCTGATGATCTTTCTGCTTTTCAAATTATTGCTAACTTTCAAGAGATTAGGACCTTTAAAAAATCATTCAGAACTGTAAATTCTCTGGAAGAGTGTCCAATTTATCAGACTGGATTACCTGGACATACGATGCTTTTCAGAGTGGATGCCGAGGTAAAGGTAGAGCTTGGAAACCTGCCTAGGAACAAAAGGAAACTGCACGTAAAAGTGTTCTGGAAGATTGTCACATCATATGCTTTCCCCAGGGGTGCCATGGGGTGAGGTCCCCAGAGGTCTGGGAGGATTTCAGCCGGTGCCTCCTGGTGCCAAGGCAGCTTTTCATGCCAGAGTGCAACACAGACCGTGCAGAGCACGGGTCTAAAGGGATGGGAGGCTTGTTGAGGTGAAGCTGGGGAGTGTGAAGGAAACACAGACATTAATTCACGTATCTCAGATGCCACTGGTGTGTATTTGTACTCCGCAGCCCAAAAAACCAGCTATTTGACAAGGGGGGTGTACCGTCCACGTTTTGCAGAGCAACCTGGAAGGCTGTCAGCCCAGGTATGAGGTGTGCTGAGGAGTGTGAGCATCTCTGTGTGTGAACACACGGATGGGGAGACGATGCAAATTGGGCTCCTTTGGAGGTGCTATGCCAGGCTCCGGTCTCCAAGAGCTCTGGCTGTCCTTTGAACACTGTGATACCCCTGAGGTCAGGGGCAGAGACAGGCTGACTGCCCTCCCTTTGCTTGCCTGAAGGCAGGTGTGACTAGAGAGCTTTCTGTCAGGATTTACAAATTGCTGTTCACCCTTTAAAGGTGGCATTGGCTGAATGGAGTGCTGCTTCTGCAATTCATGTGTCCTGCTTCAGCACTGGGATTGCAGCACAGTCCTGCCAGACTCCTGACCTAATGTGATGTGCTACAAGCAGTGGTCTTGTGCTGGCACAGGCTTTGCTGGGATGTGACTTGCAAAAAAGGCTTTGAATAGAGGTGATCTTATAGCTGGTGGAGCAGGGTGCCTGTTTGTATCACAAGAGTCAGCAGCGAGCCTCCTCCCTTTGCAGCCTCGAGTCAGGGGAACAGTAATATTTGTTAGCACAGGGAGAAGAGGGGCCAGGACTTGTGCCTTGGCTGGGTGCATGGTGGGTGCTTGTGAGGCCCTGGGATTCCCTGTGCATGGCTGGTGGGGAGAAGGGGCTGGTTCATGTAGAAGTGAGCATTTTGGGACCAGAGGGAGGAAGAGCTCAAAAAGCCAGTGTGGTTTTGATGGTGGTAATAAAACAAAGTCTGTGTGCCTTCTCATGGCAACCACACAGCGCTCTGAGCCTGGGCAGGCAGACCTGAGATAACATCTGGTTATCGGCAGCAACACCCTTTTCCCAGACGTGTGTCTCACCCCATTCAGGAAAAGCCTTTTTGTGCCTGGAGGCCCTGGAAAGCACCGCAGGGCCCAGAGGGAATTCCTGCACCAAGCTACTCCAAAACATTTTCTGCGCCTGGGGGCTTCAAGACTTTTTGGGGCAGCTTGGAGCCAAACTGCCCTGAAAAACTTCTCTCGGCCATTTGTCTCTCAGCCAGTGGACCTCAAAGGTGGTCTCCAGCCTAGTTAACTTGAAAAATTTTTGGTGAAAAATTCCCTGAAGGAACTCCAGGTGGTCCAAGCAAAAGGAGAAGTCTCTTGTGCCCTCTGGACTTGTTCATCTCATGTGAGTTCTCTGTGTGCCATCCTGTGCCACTTTGCTTTTGTGCCTCTGTTTCCTTCCTTTCTTTTCCACGACATTTTGTCATCTCTGCTTCTGAAGGTCTGACCATGTCAGACCCGCTCCTCTCACCGTCACCTTCAGCTCTGTACCTGGATGGTGTTTTCCCTCTACACGTCCATTTTGCAGTCCCACGCAGCTGTCAATGTTAATCTCAAGGAAATGGGGCTTGTTTTCATGAGGGCGGCAGAGAAGGTTCAAACTCAAATACTACATCAAACAGACAAGCTCATGTTAAACTTCTGGCTTTTGTCTACTGTCACAGTGCTTGTAATACTGGCTCTGAGCAGCGATACTTTTGAAAGGAGCTACTCTGACGTGTTACTGGCAGGAGTGATGTCCATTGCTAAACAGCTTGGCTTGCAGCACGGCTCCTGGTGCTGTAATGAAGCAGATTGCTCTGCGTTAGCAATACCTAATCCTACTGTTTTGCCTCAGATGCTAAGAACTGCAGTTCTTCATGTGGAGGTTAAGTATTGCAATTGTAAGAAACGGAGATGCCGGGTGCCCTGCTGAGGGGTAGTGCAGGTGCTATGAACAGGTCAGCTCTGCCACACTCTGGATGTAGGAGGCTTGCTGCACGTGCAATGGCAGTATTACTTGATCTCTCTGTTCCTGCTCTGTTAGTCTGTCTCCTGTCCAAATCAGGGTCAGCTGTGGCTCTGTGGTCTTTACTAGATTTCAGCTGACTTTGCCTGGGAAACGCCTCCGGTGGGGATTTCCCTTTTCCACTGCTGTGACTGTCAGAGATTAGTGCTGCCTAATTGGAGGCTGCTCTGATACAGTTAAAGCATGGGCCTTTTAACTGTCTCCCCTAGACTGTGAAAGCAGGTGATTTGAATCCTCCTTGTAGCAACTTTTCCTGTGTTTGAAGCCTGTTATCATGGCTTCCCTCCCTCATCTCCACCCTGGAGCTTTTAGGGTTCCTTAGCAGGCTACATGGCTGTGATTTCTGGTCCCTAACATACTGTGCTGAGTTATCCGTGAATCATCTGGTGCCTGTTCTCAGTGCAGTGCTCAGCACCAATGTCTTTGTCTGGTGTTCGATGGGAAACACGAGCTGAGCTGAAACACTAGTGCAGCTTCATCCTTTCTGTGCATTTGTTGGGTATCACAGGCACCATACATCTGTCCTGGAGCTACAGACAGCTTATGCCTTGGTTAAGTATTTCAGCACAGAGCCAGGGTACCTTATTCCCTGCTTGCATATCTGGAGCCTGAAATGTGCCTGGGATGGAAGAAAATACACAGAGAGCATCTAGAGGAGTAAATGTCAGGATTGCTCAGCCTTTCCCCCGCATAAAGATGGGGGAAAATTGCTGCTGATGCTAAGCCAGCTGCTGAAACCGGATGGATGGCAGAGGAAGGTGCACCTCCAGAAGCAGTCACGCATGCTTAACCCTTGGTGCCAGCTGGGTGGAGGGTGCCCTGGTAGCACATAATTCTGCTGCGTGTGCCGGGGAGATAGAAAAGGGGTGCCCTCCCTTGCTGGCAGCCAGCAGGTGGACAAGTGGAGGTCCTGGCTCACATGCCTTCTGGTGTCACCTCTCCTCTCCCATGGTGGAGATCTGCTGTTACATGCGGGGTGTGTGACACAACAGGAGATGCCGGGCAGCAGATGGTACGTGCCTTGGGGTTTGCTAGTCCCTCTGGGCTGGGAAAGAGCAGAAGGCTGGCACGGCACGCACTGGGGTGTGTAATGTAGGAGCTGGGCAGACAAGTGGGATTTCCTGCCCCCGAACATCACGGTTAGGTTACAGACCCGTCTCACACCTGACCTCGATGCAGCCTGAATTCCTCCCCAAACCAGCTGGTTGCAGCACAGCCCGTGATGGTGCTTCCAGAGCAGCTCCTCTGCTGTGGGTGCCCCATCCCTGGAGGTGTTCAAGGCCTTTGGGCAACCTGGTCTGGTGGGAGGTGTCCCTGTCGGTTCTTTAGAGGTCTCGTAAGCATTTCCACATTCACATCTGGTAAACACAAAAGGGCTGAGGAAGCTGTGTTTGAGGATATCAAAGTACCCCAATAGTTTTCTGAGCAACTTACCAACTGGAAAATGAGTCCATCCACCCTGAGCACTGGGCTGAGAATTGCTTCTGCTTCACTGCTTCCTCTTAACATATCAGACCCAAGAAAGCCAAGGACAACATGACTGTGTCTTAAAGAAAAAAAAAAAAAAAAAGAACAAAAGGTTTTGCGAAACAGCAGACTTACTGATCAATTCCAGGTCCTGCATGAGCTGCTGGTGACTGTGCTCGCTGCATCCGTGACTCAACCTGTGCATACCCAGAAACAGCAGGGCCAGGTGCACACCCACTTTTTCACTAAAGCCTGCACTCTGTACTGCACTTAGAGGACTAGTCCAGAGGTTTCTCTGCTTACCTGCTGGTCACCATTGTGCTGGGCCAGTGGTCCCGGTCCTTACTGCTTGCAAGGGACTGGACCAGAGAAAGCTTTCACAGTCAGATAGGATGTTTTCTAGCAAGACCTTTGCTCTCAGCAGATGGGAGAAATTGCAGCTATGACCCCACTTTCCCTGCCTCCTTCTGCTGCATTCCAGACCTTGGACAAGAGATGAGGATCTTCTCACCCCTGCATGAAAGCTCTGCTCTGTAGTTAGGGTTCTTCACATGGTCAGATCTTCATCTCAAAGTAGTCCATGCTGTCATGGATAACATGGGAAACATGTAAGATCTTCATCTCATGCTGTTCAGCTCAGAGCCCAGAAATGCCTGTTGTGAATCAGGGAATCTTTTAAAACTAGTTGTATGTCCTTGCTATGTCTCTTGCAGTTCCTTCTAGTAGAGGGAGAGGAGTTGCTTCCCCTGTTTAAGCCAGCAATAAGGATCTGTGAAGCAAATGGATATATTTTACTGTTCTATTTAGAGCAGTTTTTTTTTTTTTTTAATGAGGTGGTAGTGCTTCCAGTGGTAGGGCTGCACAGCTTAATTGGAAAAAGCCATGAAAGAAACATTGCTCAGCCTTGAGAAGCTTGTGCTGATTGTCTGCTGCATCCTAGTGAGCAGAGATCTGGGAAAGCTTGCAGAGATCTCTGTAGCCTACCCCAGTACCTTCAGGGAGCTTCAGAAAAAAAACTCTTTAATGATCCTTCTTGGAAGAGACAGGAGGACATCCACAAGGTCCCAGGTCTAGGTCCTTGCTCAGATGAGAGAACCTAGACCTCAGCTCCAGCTGCTTCTCAAGTTAGAGATGTGCTGCCCATGGGCACCGTGTCACAGAAGTGACTCAGGATATTCCACAGCCAAGGAGGAAACAGGCCCCAAGGGTAGATTTACAAAGCTGTACTGAAGTTGAGTCATGATCATGAGATCCCTCCTCCGTTAAGGAAATAAAGGAGATCGTGGTCTTGGAGCCCAGGTTAGAACAGGACTTTTGGTGCTCTTGTCACACAGTCAGTTTGTTGCTCCAGGTTCAGCCCCTAGAATGCTCAGGGCAGTGCTTGTAGCTCTGGACAGAGACAAATTGCAAATCGATCAGTTCCTAACATCTAGGCAGAATAGTTAACCTTCTCCTTGCGGAGCAGTTAACCCTTTCCTTGCAGTTGCCCAGTGCAAAGGGATGCTGTGCATGCCCCTGCCCCAGGCACCCTGGCTCCTTGCTGCCCCACGAGCAGTGGAGGAGAGCTGGGGATCCTTGAGCTGTGGCTTCAGGCCCTACCCAGTGCTGCATGCCCAGGATGTGCAGGGCCTTGGGCTCTGCCCATGCTGACTCACTCTGCTCATACATGGCTGCTTAAAGGCAGGGGCTCCGTAAACCGGGGCCAGCCCTCCAGTGCAGGGAGAAAGCAAACCCCATTAATCCCCCAAAACATGCAGCACAAATGTATTGTTATGGGACTGTGAAAAAACATTTAATTATGGAGCTCTTTAAAATGCACTTTTTTTTTTTTTTTTTTTGAGTGGGAGGTGTAAGTTTTTGCAGTAAAAAGGCCTATTGTGCTGACAAAATGTTGGTATATTTTCCCCCATTTTCTCCCATCCCTTTTAACAGTTGCTGTTTGCTGCCTTGACGCAGTTTTGAAAATTATTCCCCCTCCAAACAGCAGTTTCCCTGAAATGGTGAAGAAATGTACTGTCACCACTCCCTGTTGGAGGAGCTGAGGCTGCAAGGCAAACTTCAGGTTTATGGGGCTGAAAGTCCACGCCATATGTGTGCACCCTGGTATGCTGCCAGGGGCATTTTCAGGATGGTGCAACATATGCAGGGACCCTAAAATCACAGAATAGTTGGTGTAGGAAAGGACCTCTGGAGGTCTGCTGGTCCAACCCCCCTGATCAAAACAGGAGAGCTGGTTGCCCAGGACTATGTCTGGGCAGGTTTTATGTATCTCCAAGGAGGAAGACTGCACAGCATCTTTGGGGAACCTGTGCCAGTGCTTAGGCACCTGCACAGCAAAGAAATGCTTCCTAATGTAAAGAGGGAATGTCCTGTGTCTCTGGGTGGCACCCAGCCTGTTGGGTGCCTGGGGTTGTTCTTCCCCAGGTGCAGGTCTTATCTTTTTCTCCTGTTGAACTTCATGAGGTTCCTGTCATCCTGTTTCTCCAACTTGCCTGGGTCCCTCTGGATAGCAGAACAAACACCTGGTATATCAGCCGCTTCCCAGCTTTGTTTCATCTACAGACTTGCAAAGAGTATGGAGCAGGTGGGGGCTGCTCTGCTCTAGGACTCACCCAAGACGGGAGAGAATTCAAAGAATTCAATTTTCTCCAAGAGTGAATGGTGGGAAATGCTGCTGTTAGTCCAAGTGGCCATCGCACGCTCACTGCCAAGAAGCTGTTTCCATCTGGGGGAAGCTGTTTTGACGAGGTGGCAATCTTTCAGGGGTGGAGAACAAAAGAGGAAAGAACAGCTATCTCTGCATGGTACATGAGCGCAGTAGATAACATTATGTTCTTCCAAAGCAGATGCCTGGGATCCGTTCAAATGTAGCTCTGCAGAGAAGTGCTTTGCCCAGCTCGTCTCTTTCCAGCTTCTGTATCTGGGCTACTGCCCATGTGTGCATTTGGTATTGGGCCTGCATTTAAACATACACAGCGTTTGGTGTGCTGAGAGCTCTAATTGGGAACTTCTAGGAATGCTGACCTCTTTTCTCTGAAAAGATCTTCTTGTAAGCCTCATGGGTTGCACTGCCTTGATAGCTGAGATCTGTCAGCTGTTCTCATAGCTGTTCCCGTAGCCGTGCTGTTCTTGCTAACAGCCATCTGGAAGATTGTCTCCTGCTGAGGAACTACATCTTGTCCTCCGCAGGACAGGCTGTGCACACAGGGGCTGGGATGTGGCCTTGGGCTTTGCAAAGGTTTGGGACCATTTCTGTACAGAGGTCTGTACCTTGATAAGCACAGAGACTGTCACTTCTGTCTCTAATCCCATCTTGTTCTAAGAGCGCCCTTGGAGATGCCCTCTGAGGATTTTGTCTGGGTCACACAAGGAGTTTCCAGCATTGAAGTGAGACCTTTTCCAGGTGTTGCACCAACCAACCGTCTCAGAATACCTCTGTATGCTACCTTGTTTAGATGCAAAGGAATGGTTTGAACAACAAGATGCAGATTTCCCGGTGCAGCTTTCCATCCTTCATCCTTCCTAGAACATTTTCAGGTCCTTTTTTCTCAGGATCAGTGCTGTCGGTGTGTCTTACAGCCATGTAAAATGAACCTTGCAGATTCAGTGAGCTTCATTACAGAGTAAAGCTAGGCCTGGCTTTATGCACTGTGACCTGGGTCTTTGATGGTCACATCTTTAACAGGCTGTTCAGGTACAGGGGAACCTATAGCATGAGTTTTGACCAGTCCAAGATTAATTTTACAGTCTCTTTGCACCAGAATAATCTCAAGCCAACAAAGCAAAATAACGTTTTCAACTACCCACCATGTTCACCTTAACTCTGTCTGTTTATTTATTTCTGGCATACCTTTCCCACATTGACTCCTTCCTGGGCAGTACCTCTTGGACCTCGCCCCATTTCTACTGTAACGTGAGGCCCTCTGGGTAATTCTGGAGCTCTGCTTTAGCTTATAGACAGCATTATTGACATAGACAGCATTGTGCAGAGCCTCCAGAGCTTCGATGTGCTACAGCTCCTTCCCTTGCGTCTGCTGAGGAACACCCATGGCAGACCAGGTCCCTTTATGAGGTTCTTCAGTGTCCCATGCTTCAGAGACTTTTCATTTTCTCAAAAACCCTGCTTATTTTCTTTAGTGAAGGTGTGAGGTTTTTCAATTGTTAACTGCAGGGTTTCAGTACAGTTATATGGCACCATGCCGTGCTCTTGGTTTTCCTCAAAGGGGATTGCATACTAGGGGTTAACTGGAGTCCTCGTTTTTCCCTATACATTTAGAGAGCTTGGACATGTTTTCATTGCCTTGCCTGCAGTTTTATGTGCCACCCAAAAGGATGGATTGTGTTGCTCTCTGGTGTTGCAGTGTGTATAACAACCAGCTGAGCGTTGAGACTCCCTCTGAACTTTGAATTGTCTCACCAGCCATGGGGTATACATTTTCTGTATCTTGGAATTTCACTGCCTGCCCTTGGTCTGCAAATAAACCATCTAAATCTCCTGCTGCTGGGAGCACATCACTCCTTAAGTAATATGTTTCAGGATTTTACATGCCAAGGTTCATGTTGATCGCAGATCTTTCCCTCCTGGTAAAGTCGCAGACAGACCAATAGGTGGTGGCGTGTGTGACCGGATACTGAAACATTTTTGTTCAGGCACTTTCCCATTCTTGAAGAGGCACTTTGCAGCACACTCATGTTTTCTGCATTTTGTTTTCACCTGTTTGCCTGAATTTCATCCAAGCATTATCATTTTATCCTTATTTTGACTCTTGCTTATATGAATCCTAGGACTGTGAATAGATATCTCTGTTGTAAGCTGTGTGGTTTCAGCTTGGTTTGGTGGTCCTTGATTTTCTCCAGTCCAGCCTCCTGTTCAGAACAGGACTGTTACCCACATTAGATAAAGGAGGACATGGTTTTGTATAACGAAGTCATGAAAGGATTATTTCCAAGGGTGGAGACCCCATCACCACCTGAGCAACCTGTTGCTGAGCTCTCCTCCACACTCTTTCCAGACAAATTTTTCTTAATATCCATATGTTTGCTTAATTTGCGATCAGCTCCTTCCATCGTACCAGCCTACTGGTGCTGCACCTATTCAGGTTGGTTTTCCCCATATTTTTCTTTTAATGCTGAGTTTTCTGCTGTGGCTGCAATAGTGTTAAGAGGGTCACTATTCCTCTGGGACTGTCTTTGCCAATTTTCTGGTATTCCCAGACATATCTTGCCTTTCTGTCTCTGGAAGAATTGGAGGTCCTATGAAGTCCATTCCAGTGTCAGCAGAGCCTTAATTCTACAAATTGAAATACCAAAGGGCTATTATTTCCAAAGCACAGCCCAAACTTGGGCATTTAGCTCCTCTTGTTTCCTTTATTCCTTGTTTGCCCTCAAATCTTACCAGTAGTCTGCACAGGATATCAGTATCTTGCTGTGTGTTCCTGCTCTCTGTAGGAATGATGGCCCAACAATGAATGTCTGTCCTGTACTTGGTGACTCTTTTCTGAATTGAGATTGTTGCTGCTGAGGAGCCTTGTACCTCCAGACCACAAACTTGTTCCACCTCAAGAGCAGTTTAGCTAGAAGTTCCCTGGAGCATGGCAGTTAATTTCCCTTTGGAAAGTTAATGTTCCTGCTCTAGGAAGGACTTGCTACATCCAGAAAACATGGTGATTTTTTTTCTTCGGTGTGAGTAAACCAAATCACTAGACCTGTAATGAACGTGAAGTTGTTTGGAAACACTGCCCCTCTGGGGCTGTTTGGGGGTCTAGCCAGTTGCTAGACCTTTTTCTGCTAGATCAGCTTTCTTTTTACCTGTGAACATCCCTTCTCCCAAGATCCAGAATCACTGCTTACTTTTTTAAGTAATTTGCTTTTTTTTTGGTTGAAGGTAGCCCTCACTGTGCCATAGATCCTTTGCACCTAATGTTTTCTGCAAAAGAAATTTAATCAGCTACGAATACAGACTAACGCAGGTTTAATATAGGTAGAACATGCCAGGTTTCAGGTAGGGAACAAAAAGGACTGTAAAAGCTAACTATGATCTACCAGGACTGATTTTTTTTTTTTCCAGGTGTGAGTATTTGGCCAAGGTGGGGTTGGCTGTGAGCTGTGCCAGTGGACTGGGAGGAGGCAGAGAACAGGACAGAACTGGTGTCCTAGCGCGATTAACAGACCAAATATTCCTGTGTAATGTGGGGTGCAGGCTCACTGGGTCTTGGTATTGATGGATGCTTGTGAAGCTCCTGTTTGACTGCCCAGGATCAAGCAATACAGGCTCACAGCATTTAATGCGGTTCCTGTGAGGAAGCTGAGTGTCAGTTTGCAATATCAGGCCAGATGCAAGCACACTTTGGTTTAGAATTGCTTGGGTTCCTTCCTGTCAAGCAGTGCAGAATGGTGATGACGCATCTGCCTTCCTGGCACTGAGTACTTTCTTTCCTGCAGGACACTTACCCATGTGAGCAAGCAGTGTAAGTTTTGGTGTAACTCAAAAGCTGCTTGGCTGGGTTCCCTCTCAAACTGTAGCATCACTGATCCAGCATCACTGATTAAACTGTTTGCCAAATGCATGTTAAACAGACCAAAAATGGGCAAAACCAAGCCCTGTCCCAGCCTTTGCCCATATTCCCAGTGGATTGTGTGGGGCTCTCTTTCACCTGTAACTTGCTTGCCAGATCTGCATTTCTTTTTCTCTGGGCAGCAGGAGCTTACCACTGCCCCCTCCACGTACCTTTTACTACCCAGGTCTTGTGGAAAGGGCGGGAGTTAATAGACAGAATTGCTCTTTGCTGTCCAACACTGCCAGCTTCCAATTTAAAATCAGTTGTGCCAGTTTCATAAAGCTTCAATGCTCTCTGTGGGAAGGGATTCTTGTGTTTAGCATGCTTTATGTATCTCATTTAAATACCATTCAGAATGCTGTCTGTGGTGCGGCTATAAACCAGACGCGCAGAATGTCATTGTCAGTGGGGAGAGAAACCAACAGGTGCCTGCAACCATTCCTGTGATCTGTCAAACTTCTTTTCTTCCCTTCATGCAAGCAAAATTTTTACTCCTTTTTGGTCCCAAACCGCCTGAGGGCTAAATGAAGTATGCATCCAGACTGGCTCGTTCAATCCCCATCTCTCAGGCTTTCCTCACCCAGGATGTTTTATCTTCCGTGCTTCCTGAGTGCTGTGCTACCCGGAGTCATCTCCCCTTCAACCTGCTGCTGCCTGGCCCTGCCCCAGCAGTGTAGGGATGGCCTGGGGCTGGGGAGAGATGTCTTTTCTCCCCTGATCTCTCCTCTCGCCCACAGAGAGGAGCGAGGGGTCACGCCAAAGGGGAAAATGTGGTCTGGGGGGGTCCCCTCCAGCCGCACCTCACGCCATGGCCTGCTGTCTTTCTGCCCCTACAGATGTCGTGGCACCCGCAGTATCGCAGCTCCAAGTTCCGCCATGTGTACGGCAAGGCTGCCGGCAAGGACAAGTGCTATGACTGCGTGCCCATCACCCACAGTGTCCACGACAACCAATTCTGTGCCGTGAACCCACACTTCATCGCAGTGGTGACCGAGTGCGCGGGCGGAGGGGCCTTCCTCGTCATCCCCATCCACCAGGTGAGCGCCGCCGAGAAGGGATGGCTTTCGTGAGGGTGCCGAGATGCTGGTGGAGAGCTGGGCTGAGCAGGGAGGTAGATCTCACAGGGGATATTCAGCTAATGCTGTTGCCTGAATTGCAAAATGCACGGAAGGGGCCATAGATTGCCTGGCACGTGGGTACCTGTGCATCCTAGGTGGCTGCTTGCAGGTTTTCAGCACCTTCCTTCATTTTGTATCTCGGTTGCCTTTCTTGTGTAATCAGCGGGAGCTGTGCTGTTCAAATGTTTGTCTCCCAGGAAAGACTGCAAATCAAAAAGCAATTAGTAGATACGGAGGGTAAGAACTGAAAGGTGCTTTAGTGGCTTGCCTTCATCTGTCACCAGAGGAGAGTATGGTGTATTTTGCTCTAACTACCTTCTCCTTTGTGAAAGAATGGAGAGACAGTTATAAGACAATGAAGCTCTTCAGCTTCAAACATTGATGCTGGAAAAACTTCCCTTTCGGAAATGAATCCCATGTTTGTAGGTTTTGATGACTTGGAGATCTGATGAGAGGGAGAAGCTGGCTGTCTGGCATTTATTGCTGCAGAAGAATTAGGCATGCACTAATGTGGATTAACTTCAGTATGAGATTATGATCTCCCTGGAATCAGGGCAGAACAGATGAAAGGCAAAAGTTCAACCTTTAATTAAAAGTTAATTGATGGTGTTATTGTAGTGCCACTTTTTCAATATATATTTGCTAAGGATGAAAGTGAACTGGGTGTGCTTGAAGAGCCTAGTGCAGTTCCTGGCTCTTCTAGACTTTGTTTATTCAACTCATTAACCGCTGGTGCTGTTCTGAGACAGTCCTAAAATTAACCACTACCCTGTTTTTCTTGACTGAGTCACTTCTGCCCCCTCGACCACGATCTGTTGGGGCTGAAGAACTTGTCTTTATCACAGACCTGCATCTCTGAGCAGGCAGCTGGGACTGTGGGATGTGGGGTGGGACCCAGCTCTCAAAGTGTTGGCAAAAAGAGCTCAAGATGCTTGCACTGCTTACTATTAATTCTTCTGTCTTGACACCTCTTCTCAACTTAGCTCATCTTTAGTAGCAGTTCATCCATTCTTAACACCTGCTTAAATGCTCCACCCAGGTCTGAAATACTGCTTGCAGAAGTGAAAGGCCCAGTAGAACTAGAAGAGATAACTAGAGAAGGATAGTTAAAGTACATCAATGAAAATGTGAAATTGCTTTCATTTGAGGAAAGACTTTGAAGGCTAGGCCTCGATTAGTCTGGGAAAAAAGACAAAGGAGCGAGATACATTAAACTGTTAACAGGGTGGGGAAGAAGTGTAGGGAGAATTCCTGATTTGTGTAGTGAAGGGGTGGGACACCACTGATCAGCCTGGCAGCAGGCAGGAGTGGACGCTTTTGCAGTTCAACTGTGGAGCTCACAGCCCAGGATGCTGATGAGCCTGGAAGAATTAAGGGGCTCAAAACAGGACAGAGTTATGGAGAGGAGTTGTGCCACAAACAGTGTTTGTTCAGATGCAGTTCCCTTAGGTCACGAAGTCCCCTGAGGGTTAACCTTTGGTGGTGGGTCAGGGAAAGGGTCTGTATGTGTTGTGCTTCTTCCAGCTGTTCTCCAAATACCCGTTCCTGACACAAGCTGTGGGGGAGAGTGGCCTCAGCCACCCACAGAAAGGGGTTTTCTGAGCCTGGGTGCTGTGATACCAGTTACTTTTCTTCCAAGATACTCTTCCGAACTGGTGCCACCTGGTGAAAAGCAGCAGCTTTTGGCATGTGCTCCCAGTGGTGGTATTTGTGGCTGCCAGCTCCTACAGCGGCAGTCACCCCCAGCAGCACTCCGGGCTCTTGGCTTGTGCCCCTGGCTGCCAGGGAGACGAAGGCAGCCTGGTCTGGAGACTTGTGTCTGGGATAGTGTTGCCCTCTCATGACTGACAGCTAATCCTTTTTTTTTTTTTTTTTTGGCTGGATTTGCAGCTCTTGTCCCTGGTTTAATGGTGTCTCTTTTCTTCTCTCCTGCTGACTCATGGAAGCTGAGCTCTCTCGTCCCTTGAAGAAATACCACTTATTGCCTTCTGCATCATTCTTCCTCTCACAGAGCCTGGGAGTAAGGCGGGGTGGAGAGCAGTAGGGCTTAACAAAAGAAAGAGCTCTTAGCCATAGATACCCCCATCCAGCAGGCCTAGAAACACATGCTTTTGCCTACTACCTGAAGAGGAATTAGTTGAATTTTTGCCACCGCTTGGAAAACAGTCTTCTGTTGCAGAACATGTCGCTTAGATCCTGATGAAGACCAGTTAGGTCCTCGCTGAAGTTGGCTGGGTGGAACAGCAGCCCATCTCACCAGGAAAGCAGCTGTGGGCACAGGGGCTGTTCTGGTGCCTGGCACAGAGTGAGTGCCTTTGTAAATCTCATGAGTCTGGGGACACACATGCCTTCCTTTTTCCTTCTCCCATGACCAGACTTGAGACAAAGAGGTAGCAAGATGAAAACAAAGTCCTGAGAGACAGGAAAATGTTTGTGTCCAGGTCTCTGCAGCCTCTAGTCTTTGAATGTATCAGAAACAGGTGAGAAGGGGAGGTCATCTTTCATTTTGTGGACCTACTGGACACTAACTCAGTTTCCTTCTCTTGGATAACAAAGACTATGAAGTGAAAGCTGTGATGACCCTTTCGGCTTTACCTGAGGCTACATGTGGGTGCTGTGCCAGGATTTAATGACAAGGTGCTAGTGGTCTTTGGAGAGAACCTGAGACCTGCAGATGACCAATCTCACCATCATTTACCCTGTACAAAACTGCTGGGAGAATTTTAACAGTTGTCTCACTGCATTTGTCTGAGACCAACGGTGCGACCTGTCACGTATGTTTGTTGGCAGCTTATGTGCTGCGGGCTCTGCTCTGTCCCAGAGCTGGTGGGTTGCACGGGGTGTAGGTAGGACCGGCAGCAGGAAGGGCAAGGGCTCTGTGAAGGGTAGGAGAAGCTTCAGGATGGGGCTCAGCATGGCATGGTGGCAGTTTGGCAGGGTGGTCTGGGAGTCTCCCAGATGGAGCAGACAGGCAGCCAGCTTTGGGAGGGGACGGAATTCCCATAGGGATCAAGGGATCCCTGTGGAGCTGGCTGCCCAGCCTTCTGAGTTGTGAGCTTGAAACCAAGCTCTGAAGCCCGCAAAAGGACACCGTGGGTGGGGGAACTCTTATTAAAGGCCTTTTATCTCTTTTCTTCTGCCTTCCCAAGTCACTTTGTATTGTTGCTGTCATAAAACTGATTTGTTTTAGACTGTAGTCTAAAAAAGCAGTCTTTTACATTTCAAAGCCCGCTGGGTGTTCAGTTTGAAGCAGGTTAATCCCAGTCTATGAGGCAAATTTCTCTAGTGCCACTTCCAAAGAGGTGTGGGGAGCACACCCATTACAGTGTCTGCTTTCCAGAAGGGCATGCAGTTGCATTCATTTTGATTTACGATTTGGAAGAAATTCTTCACTCAGAGGGTGGTGAGGCCCTGGCACAGGCTGCCCAGAGAAGCTGTGGATCCCTGGAGGTGCTCAAGGCCAGGCTGGATGGGGCTTTGAGCAACCTGGTCTGGTGGGAGGTGTCCCTGCCCATGGCAGGGGGCTGGAACTGGGTGGTCTTTGAGGTCCCTTTCAGCCCAAGCCATTCTCTGATTCTTCCAGCTGGGATAAAAGTGGGCAGGTAAGCACGACCGGCTTGTAACCATGTCTGCCTCCTCAGGTGACTTACCTTTGCTCTCACACAGAAGTCTGCATTCCTGGAGCACCTCCTGCTCCTCCTGCTCCTGACAGGGAGGAGCAAGTGTTGCCCTGATGTTAATCAAATCCCCAGTACCCTTTCTATCACATAATAGACATACTGACATGACTGTAGCAGAGGCTGACTGCAGCGTGGGGTTATCCTGAAGCAACACAGCCCCCTTTCGGCACAAGCTCCTCAGCACTCAGTGCGCTTTGTGCATGAGAGTTAGCAGTGAGTACACTGCCCAAACGTGGCTTATTCTTGGAGAGTCTTGAATCTGATTTAATGCAATGAATGACTGGATTTGAAAACCATCAGAGAGAAATGCATAGCCTGTTGAAAGAAAAACTGGGTTTGTAATTTGTGTTTTTGCTTAAAAATAAAATAAAATAAAGTAAATAAAACAAAACAAAATAAAATAAAATAATAAAATAAAAGCTAGTTGAAGAGGCTAAAAATGATGAGCAAAAACATTTTTCCTGCTTATCAGAAATTTATTCTCAAGAAACAGATAAGAGATTTTCTCTCCCCCCAAATCTTCAAGAAATCTGGAAGATACAATTCATTGCTAAGTGTTTCCTCTCCAAGTTTTATTCTGGTGTCTGAATCAAATAATAACATATAATCTCTGTTGCATATGTACAGATTTCTCAGTAGCACTGTGAAGGCCTGCACAGCACCACGTTACCTTCCTGTGTGTGATATCATCAGGATTTGCCTTGCAGGGACAGCAAAACCCCATTCTCAACAGAAGGAGACCACCCAGAGCATTTGGAGCATAACAAGCAGAAAGAGGTTTCTTGGTGGAGCTGGACATGTCTTACTTGAAAATGTCCTGTAATTCCATGGCTCACATTAGGTTTCATGATATATATTTTTTTTAATTTTATTTTTATTTTTTTTTCCAGACAGGGAAGCTCGACCCACATTATCCCAGAATATGTGGGCACAAAGGAAATGTTCTGGACATCAAGTGGAACCCGTTCAATGACTTTGTAATAGCCTCGTGTTCAGAAGATGCCACTGTAAGTTTCCCAGCTTATACTCGACGTTATTGCCTGGCTAATGTGCTTTTGGGGGAAAGAAATAGGAAAAGAACCAAGAGGCCCAGGGATGAGATGTGAAAATGCATGTAATCTTTAACAACAGCCATGTCAGAGTAAGATCCCTGTATTTCTCTTGAGGTCAGACCTATGTGATCCCTTCCAAATGATGTATCAAAATCATGATAGGAAGAAGATCTGCTTTTGTGGGGGCTTCCATCTTTTGGGGTATGTTTGTGTGAGAAAGAATGCAAATGTAAAATTGGTTCAAGGTTAATCACTGTGAAACTCCTCCTTTACTACAAAATAAAACGTCCAACGCAATGCAATCTGTGACAGCTGTTTCAGATCATTTCTCCACGTAGCAAGTTTGAACTCATTTCTCTCTGAGTTACTCTGTAAAGTCATGCTGGGTCAGTTATGGGGCAGTTAAGGAGTCTGTGTCATACTTTACTCTGCCCAGGGCATCAACGAAATGAGCATTTTCCAACCAAAAACAGAGAAAGACTCCAGAGACGCAAAGATTAATACTAATACAAACCTATAAAAAGATATCAAATTCTTAAGTCAGGTTTATGTTTTAGGCAATAAGTAGTTGGGCTGAAATTGATGTAAGTAAGATGCAGTCACACACTTTAGTTCAGCGTAGGTGCAGCCTAGTTGTTAGGAACTGGAAAATTCAATTCATGTGTGTAAGGGACAGTTTAGGCCATATCTACCCACTGGAAAATTGCTTTCTGTGGCTTATCGAAAGTGTGGTGTTGGCTCCTATGATAGTAAGAACATCTAACTACTGTGCTCTTTTTCAGAGATCCCATGTCTGTTTTCTCCCACTGCGTATATATGCCCTCTGCCAGACATAATCAGGGAGGTTTCCCTTGTCATTTCCTCCAGCCCTGACTTAGTGTTTTATCTTCTGCCATTTCAGCTCTGTCAGAAACCTCTCTTGAATTGGAAATATATGACCTTTGAATTTTCCTTCCTGTTTAGTGACTTTTCTTTGCCTTTTTTTTTTTTATGATCTTCATGCCTTTTTTGACAACGTTTTTCAATTTCTGGGCTGCCTGCGGGGGTTATATTTTATCTTCCAACTGGAATGCCAGGTGCTCATGCTGTCTCAGAAAGGACTTGTGGCAGGAACTCATGACCATGACCTCTCTTTTAAGTCTCAGATGAGAAATGAGCACAAGCTTCAAAGCTTCCTGCTGCAATTGCAGAATATATTCAAATAACACAATTACAGAATCATTCAGGTTTAAAGGGAGCTTGGGAGGCCTCTGGCCCCACCTCCTGCTTAAGTCTGTGGAGCTGAGTCTTAAAAACCTTCAAGGACGCAAACTTCACCACCTTTTCGGGCAACCTGTTCCTGTTCTTCACTATTCCTATGGGGATTTTTTTCCTTATATGTTGCTAGAATCTTCCCAGTGTAGTTAATGACTGCTGTATCCAATCCTCCTTCTCTGCACTTCAGTAGCAAGCATGGCTCTATTTTCTCTGTTATCTTGTTAGTACCAAAATCTTTTATCAGGTTCCTCTCAAGATGTCTCTTCTCCAAGCCAAGCAAGCCCGTCTCCCCTTGTCACAGGGCATGTGCTGCAGCCTCCTGAGCATCCTGGTGGTCTCCAATGGATTCACTGAAGTTTATTTTACTTCTTGTACTAGGAGGTGCAAAAGTGGGTGCAGCACTCCAGTGGTTGTTTAAAGATTGCTGAGTAAAGGGAAAAATCATTTCCCTTGATCTAGGAGCTGTCTTCCTGTTTTTCCAGACCACGATGTTGCTAGCTTTCATTGCTGCCAGGGCATGCTGCCATGTCTTATTTATTCTGTTGTCTGCCAGGACTCACTCCATGGGGTCAACATCTGTCGTATCTGTCCTGTCCTGTCCTGTCCTGCAGAGCTCAGACTGGACAGCTATTGGGACACCACTGCAGCAACACTTTCTCTGTCCTGACCCGATAAGTATGAGAAGTTTTAGGGTCCCAGAGATGTCTACCACTTCCATTGGGCTGCACATTTGAGCCAAACACTTCTTTCCTCTTTGTTGTGTAAGGCCTGGTGCCCCCTGCCATTTTTCAGCATCAGCATGAGGCACTGCTCTGGCTTGTGTGCGAGGATGTATCTGATTGCTGCTACTGCACTGGTTTTCCCTGAAAATGTTGAGGAGGGCCACAAGCTTGTGTGAAGATGGTGAACATTTCCCACCACCCAGGTTCCTAAAAGGTTTCTTGGTCATTAACCAGCCTTTCTGGAGCGTGCCATTGTGATAGCACAACTAAATTCTGTGGCCTACAGCTGAAGCATGCAGAGTGGTACTTTAGGGTATGGGAGGGGGTGGACAGTCTGCAAATGCCTGGTGCCCTTCCCAGTTCCTACTGCTGCCTTGGGCTGGGGCTAAGAAAAGTGGCCTGGGGCTGAGAGCTTGAGCTTAGAGCAGGAAGCAAGCTCATCCTCCTGTCCCTTCTGTTCCTTCTGGCAAATCATCAGGAATGTACGAATTCATCTTGATGAAGATCTTCTCCCCTGTGGCTGGAGAGTTAACTCTGTGTCCTTAACTTTGCTTTGTCAGGTTTTCTTCAAGTTGTCTTCAAGGAGCAGACTGCTGGTGAGCTAGGTTGCTCATGCTTGGCCTTGGCAGTTCTTGTTCCAAGACCTGCTTCTCCTGCCCACTAAGGAATGAGAATTGCTGCCATTTCATGAACCCTGAAACTCCAACCAGGGTCTTACCACCATTTCATAGCATGGGTAGTGCATGGTTCATTCTAGGCAGTTCTTCATACTGTGAACACACACCATTTCCCCCTTTCCTCCTCTCTCAGCCCCATTCATTTAGTGATTATACCTGTTGAAACTGTAGGGTGTGATGTTTCCTCTTACTGCTGTGGAAGTTCATTAGCGGCTACTGGACCCCACAGTCCTAATGTTTCTGAGGGACTTGATTCTTTAATGAGATAAACACTGGTGAGAAGAAGGGTGCTTGTGATCCTTCCTAACAGGTTGCTGAATTTGTGCCTCTCCTTCTTTGGTATAGAATATTGTGATTCTCATCAGTCAAGCAGTGGGAGACTCAGGCAGCTGTGGCTAATTTCCACAAGCTGTCTAATTCGAAGAGCATTTCCATGTGGCTTCAGGTTAAGTCCTAGAGAATTTCTCACAAGTAGAATCACTTTCCTTGAGTCAAAGGGTTAATCTGTTGTCATCCTAAAGGCTGTGCTTCTAAGATCAGTGTAAGAAAGACTCTTTTCTTTTGCCTGCACAGGTTCAGCTGCTTTTGCAGGCCACCTCTATTGTCTCCTTCCACATCAAGAGGACAGAATTTATTCTTGTCTTCGTGCAGCACCCTTCCAGATGAATCCAGGGCTGCAGGTAGCCCTGTCATGAGACTGAAAACTCCCCTTGTGTTATGCTGTCCAGGCTGCTCAGGGCATCCACCTTGTGGCCGCCTGAGTGGACTTCTGTGTCCTTTGTGCTGTTTGCAAAATATTTAGCATTTGTGCAGTTTTCAGGGGACAGACAGTACTATAGTTATTATCTGACCAGGGACATTCTCAGTTCTTTCACCAGGTAGCATTGAGTGGATGGCTGCTTGCATCAGTCACTGCTATAATACTTTCTGGGACTCTTTGCTGAAGTCTATTTCAGATTTGCCCATTCCTGATCAAAGTTTGTTAGAAGACAAGGTAGAAAACTGTAGGTGCTGTGGTTTGGTGTTTGTAAGATCTGTGGCTTACTTCTTCCCCTTGGGAGCAGTTCTCCATAAATGTGCTAACAGCATGGCCAACAACAATAATTACAGTTAAATTCTGAATTATCACCCTACATACTAATTTCACAAAGACCAATCCTGTGCCATTCAGGTTAAGATCTGGGACATACCCAAGCACTTGCTAACAAGAAACATCACCAGTCCGAAGAAGGAACTTCTTGGGCACGCTCGGAGGGTGGGCCTCATTGAGTGGCATCCCACTGCTGAAAACATCCTCTTCAGCTCCGGCTATGACTACAAGGTGGGTCTGTTTTCTTTGAAGCCCTCCCCTTGGGACTTAGTGTTTGGCAGGTTGTTTTGAAATTTGTTTTCGTTTCAAGCTGTAAGTTAATGATAAAGAGTTCGGAAGCCTTCCTGAGGAGGAAATCCCTGAGCGACCCAAAAGGCAGGAGGTCATTGTCACAGGTTTCAAAAGGCCTGGATAATTTTCCAGTCTTCTGATGAACTTCAGTCTACTCTGCTCTTCTTTTCTGTTGCAATATCAAATGCCATAGATGACCTTTGGCTTCATTCTTATGCTAGTGCAAATACCTGCAATGATGCTGGTCATTTTTCTGTATAAAATGTGATCCTAAAAGAAAAGAGAATATCAGAGATTCTGAACAGACACTATGTCCCTGATATATTTCTCTAAGCACCAGGAATTATTTTAAATACTGGAGAACTGCAACTCATGATGGTAAGACGTACACATGTAGAGAAGGAAGAAGTAAAGAGGGTACACAAAGTCCCCACTTCGTTGGGCAGCAAATGTCTGATTTTTTTTTCTTTTACCCCAGATAATGATCTGGAACATTGACACGAGGGAGGCTATCCTCTCGAACCCAGTGAAGATCCTCGATGCTCACAAAGATGTGATACTTTCCATGTCATTCAACACAGATGGTAGCCTCCTTGCCACAGCCTGCCGGGACAGAAAGATCCGTGTCATAGAACCTCGTGCAGGAACAGTCCTACAAGTAGGTTGTATTCAGTGGTTTGTGGTCCAGCTGATCTCACCCATGGATTGTTTCCTCTTCTGGGTAGACTCAATGCCATTAGAGAAGACGGATCTGTGCCCAGTGTTGCCCAAGGCATCAGAGAGTAATATTGTCTTTTAGTTTTCACGAAACAATTGCTGCCACTGTTGACAACAGGTTCTCTGCATATTGCTAACAAGCTCTTCTCTCCCTGAAACCCTTCCTGAAGTGCACTGCTTTCATAGTTCCCCTCTGCAGTCCTCTAGGGGTACTCCGGTGGGATTCCTTAGGGTGACCAGTAGAGATCAGGTGGCCAGGTGGATGCAAGTGTACATTTGTCTGTACTTTGCATTTCTTGGTAAGGTGATGCTGACTGCCTTTTGGAGGTATTTGCACACATTTGTGTATTTGTGTACACAGAAAGTTCAACAGTACCACTAATAGGGATTGCCCTCTTGTGAATTGACTGGGTTTTTGGGTGTGGGCTTGAAGAATTTAGGCTGCTTCTCTCAGATGGCTTTGAAATCCTGCTCACTGTAGTTTCAGCCAGGTTGGGGAGATATTTCAAGTGTGACTAACTTCCCCACATGGAAGTTCTGGGCTAAATATTTTGTTGGGAGGTGCTTTCATTCTTGGCCTTGCATGGCTTCTGGGGCCAGAACTGTCATGTAATGTGAAATGTAGCTACACAAAGATGGCCTGATGTGCCTTAGCCAACCCAGATAAGCTTCATGGGCAGTGGAAGGTGCTTTCTTGCCTTGATGTGATTTCTCCTTCCATTATTTTAATGAAGGAAGGGAAGATGCTGTCTCTTACTCATGCAGTGTGTTTTCTCTTCTTAGGAAGCCAACTACAAGTCTCACAGAGTCAATAAAGTCTTGTTCCTTGGAAACATGAAAAAGCTGTTCTCTACTGGAACATCTCGGTGGAATAATAGGCAAATTGCATTATGGGATCAAGTGAGTTGAACCAGAAATTGTTACCATACCATCTTCAGTTTTCTTTCTTTTGCTGTCACTTTAACTTTTGCACCTGCCAAATACCCAAGAATTGGTTTATAACAGCAATTCAGAAGTGACTGTCAAGTTCTTAATGGGTGATAAGTTCTATTGTTATGATACTATTAACTGAGCATAAATTTTGAAGAAACTCTCAAAGCTTTGCGCGTAGAAATCCACCAGAGCACGGATAATGCTGTGCCTACTGCAGGAAAAAAATAATTCAAGGGACCTTTGGATGGTCACTGTAGTTCCCAGCTAAAAGTAGCTCTTAGTGCTCTTATTGGCAAAACCGTTATTGGTACTAGGAGGCAAATGAATTCTAGACAAACATACTCCAACAAAGCCCTCAAGGAAGGAAAATATGTTGTTGTTTTATTTTTTATTTTTTATATTTTATTTCCAGTGATTCCTTACATTGGAGTATTGAGGTGGCACTTGTCAATTGCAAGACATGCTTTCCTATTATGATGGTTCCTAGCCTCATGAAACTCTTCTCTTCCCCCCTAATATGCAGTGAGATACTTTTCCTCTGTTCACCATATCACTTTGTCCCTCTGCATCAGCTACTTTGCAGCACAGCCTTCTGCCTCTTTCTCTCAATGTCACCCTTTGTCACCCTTTGTACCAGATGAAGCTGGTAGACCAAGTCTCTGATTTTCCATTTGACTGTGTTTGGACATGGCTTCTTTGTGTATGAGGGGCAGGGCGCTGTGCTGCTATCCAAAGGCTTCCCACAAAGCTAAGCCCAGGGGTAACACCATGGATTCGCATCAGGGTTTCAGTGCTCTGTTCTGCACTGCTGGTCTTAGCTGAATTGCTCCCTTCAGCAGTGCAGGGTTGGCTTTGTACAAGAAGTATGAGACTTGTGCACGCAGTGGTATGCTACGTCCAGGCTTAGCTGCAAAACGCTGATGGGGACTTTTGCCTGTGCAGTGCGCATCTTCTCACAGTGCAGCGCTGAGACTTGTCAGCTACTGTAGGCTGTTCTTGCTCTTGTGGTGGGTGGTGCACTATTGTCAAGGTATCACCTTAAACAGAGATAGTAAGGGAACCCGAGTAATTCAGTATACAATGCAGACATGCCCTTCATCTTCCTGAGTCTGGTGGCCCATATGGCCTTCATGTAGAGGCAAACAGTTTTTCTTATTATATCTACCCCTGAAACGTCACCAAGTACCTGGTGATGTCTTGACATGCTGCACTCTGTCAAGAGCTCATTAGCTTTTCTCCTGTGGAGCTTTTGCATGGCCCACAGCTCAGAGAAGTTGGTCATAGCCTAGGATCATCACAGAGCTGCTCTCACCTGTCACTTCAAGGTGGGGTTCAAGTAAGGTGTTCCTGACATGAGGTGACTGATGGGTGATTCTAGCTGTTCGTTTTTCTTGTGTCCTGCCCAGAATGACCTTTCTGTGCCTTTACTGGAGGAGGATCTGGATGGCTCCTCAGGGCTCCTGTTTCCCTTCTATGACTCAGACACGAACATGCTTTACCTTGTTGGAAAGGTAAGTGCCTTTTGTGTCAGCAAATGCTGGTCTGATTCTCCTCTTAGTCTGTGTTGTGTCACCAACATAGTTCAGGCCGAAGTCATGGGTGCCCCGAAGGCACATTAACCTGAGGACTGATGGGGTGGGGTCTGAGGATGCTGCGGTGTCAGGCCATGTTTTCTACTGCAGACAAGCCATGTTTGTTGTGGGAAGGTACCCTGCAGAGCCCTAACTTCCCCACACAGCAATTTAGGGGTAAATATTTGTATGGGAGGTGCTTACATTCTTGACCTTGCATGGCTTCTGGGGCCATACATTCTTCTCAGAGCCTCATGCTGCATAGCAGAACTTGGGTCATGGTCATTTCCTTTGTGTTTAGGGTGATGGAAATATACGGTACTATGAGATAAGCCCTGAGAAACCATACTTGAACTACCTGACGGAATATCATTCTCATTTACCACAGAAAGGAATTGGTGAGTGTCACTGTGTATGTGTAACACTACATTTGGAAGTAAAGAGTGTTCCTTGCCCGTTGGGACTCTGCCCTAGGATTTCCAGCATTGAACTCCTCTTGCCATTGTTTCCCTCCAGTGCACAGCATCCTGATTTTATTGTCATAATCTTTTTAAAAATCACTTCATGAAATGGAATTGTACAACTGTTTTTAAAAGGCATGGCTATATCAAGTCTACCTCCCTCACATCATCTTTTTTTCTGATCAAAAATATCGCTAATGTTATTGAACAATGGCTTCTTTTCCAATACTGTCCACACCAAATACAACGTAGAGGAGTGGAGTTCAGAGTGGCATTTAGATGAATGCATAAGAAAAGGAGCAACAGTCCTCCACATAGAATCTACTGCTTAATGAATGTGCGTGATATCAGTAGAAATCAAAGCTTCTGTAGGACACTGCGAAACACAGTTTACAAGGACAGGCAATCTCTTCTGCTAATGCCATTGGCATGGTTCTAGGCTTTTGGGCGTACAAGTGCCAAGTGCATGGGAAAGAAAACTGATTTTTTCATTGAGGTTACCAAGAAGTTAGACATCTTGTGTGGCCCATCCAGTCCCTGAAACACATATGGTGCTGGCTGAGAGGGTAGATGTTCACACCCTTACACTCCATTCTGGTTTAGGACAGTACTGGGAGGAGGATAGTGGGTTGGAAGGGCTTTTGGGCCGACCAAAACAGCTATTTGGTGTTGTTAAAGTGTCTGGAACTCTGTTACTTCTGATTCTGACAATCCTGTGACATCACCTGCAAGGTCTGCTCAGTTCTGGTCATTCTAATTCCAGTTCATGAGATGTAGTAATGAACAGGAGGTTCAGCACGAGAACCACATATTCTGTGTGTAACCACGTGGTCTGACAGAAAAAAAAAAAAAGATTGAATTTTACTTGTAATTTGTGACACTGAGCCAGTTTTGGGTCACTATTTCAGACCATGCTGCTGTTGAGGTGGCACTCTGACTCTTGTTGTTCAGTGGTCCTTTGTTTGGTGGTCCTTTTTCCATGATGGATGACACCAACTGTCTTCAGGAGAGTTATACCTTGTTTCTTTTATGCTATCCCACCAGGAATGATGCCAAAGAGAGGCCTTGAAGTGTCAGCTTGTGAGATTTTCCGTTTCTACAAACTGATCCCAACTAAAAGCCTGATCGAGCCCATCTCCATGATTGTGCCTCGACGGGTAAGTGAGCCTCAGGTCATGCCTGTGTCAGGGATAAATATCAGTGAATAAGAGGGCAGTGCCTCCTCTCTGTGCCTGCTGGGTGGCAGGAGAGCAGGTAGAACAAGGGATTTTCTTTTTCCCTGTCTGAGGCACAAAGCTGGTCAGCTAGTAGGGCAGCCCTGCCAACTATCCTTGGTTGGTTAACCCAGATCTCCGTGTAGTGGCCAACTTTCTTTTGCAAGACACACTCAGCAATCTGATCTGCTCGTGTGTCTAACTGTCAGGTCAACTGTCTGTACACGGCAGTGAGTGCTCTTGGCATACTCCCTTTGCTGAGGTGAAACAGGCTTCTTTCTCCACCACATTCCAGTATGATCCTTCTGAACCAAAACCTTTCTGATGTAGTCACTCCTTTGTTTGCTTGCAGTCGGAGTCATACCAGGAAGACATCTACCCCTTGACCACTGGAGCCCAGCCAGCACTGACAGCGCAGGAGTGGCTGAACGGTATTAACAAAGGTCAGCACATGGAGAGCTCCCCAACCCTTCAGCTCCCCAGGGTTTGGGTAAGATGCCGCTGGCCCTCTGGCCTGAGAAACTGGAAAGGAGGAAGAGGAGAGATGTAACAAATATAGCTGTAGACTGAAATAACTTAGTGGCTGCTGTGAACTCTGGAAAACTCTCCTGTCAAGTGCTTCCATGTTTATCCCTGCAGGTTGATTGAAAGAATTGCTTACTGCAGGTTTCTGAATGTGGTTTTTGAGTGCTAACCAGTCACCTGCCTCCCTCCTTAGGACCTCTCTTGGTGTCCTTGAGACCAGGCTCTGGAGCTGTGAATTCCTTACCGCAATATCTCGAGTCAGGGTCAGTCCTGAAAACTACTGATCATCACCGAGGCTGGGGAGGAAAAACGGCACCAGAGGAGATGCAGAAGAAAACTGAAATCCAAGACAGCAGAAAGCAGCTGGAAGTGGGGGAGAAGTTGCCAAAAAAGGAGCAAACACATCTTTCCAATGGCTTTGACATATTTGAGTGCCCACCACCAAAAACTGAAAATGAGGTGTGAAGGCCTGGGTTGAAGGGTTGGGGCTGGGGGAGGGGAGACTCAAGAGTCAGCTGGCCAAAAGGTGCCATTCACAACGTAGCAGAATCCAGAGAGGGTTTATTTTGCAGAGCCTGGACCAGTGTGACATCTTTGTGGTAACTGGAAAGCCCGTAGTCATTGGCAGCTCAGGGACATTTTTGGGTACATGCAGCTTGTTCGCATTTAGGAACCCTGGAAGGCTTTTCTTCCTGTAGCCATGCTTAGGCACCCTTTTCAACTATGCAAGATTTTAACATCTGTAGCTTGACAGGGTAGGAATTTACAGAACTGAATTTCCCTGTGGTGTGAAAATGATATTATTCTGCGTGTTTCTGAGCCTGACCCCTGATGTTACAGAAGCAACCCTTTCAGAGCTGGGTGCTCTGCTGCATGCACAGTGAAAAGCCACGCTCAGCTTACCCAGTGAGGAAAGAGCATGATCAGAAGGAAGAAGGATAAGGTCCTAAGGTCAGAGTTGGAGATGTGGCAGATCCAGGAATCTAGAGTCCAAATACTCTATTTCATCAGCATTAGGAAGGCTGTATTTTCTGTTGAATTAAGCAGATATAGCATTGCCAAATGTTTCTGAGAAAGACTTATGTTCACAGCCCAAGCTAGCAGGAGACTGCTGATGACCAGTCTGTTGGTTGAAAGCCCGCTCCTTAGATGTCATTTTTCTCAGAAATGATGTGGCAGGACTGGTAGCACTTGACAGGATCGGTCTGTGCTTCTTTAGTGTAAAGGAAGTAAAATGTGTCTTTTGTTCCAGCTTCTGCAGATGTTTTACCGACAACAGGAAGAAATACGTAGACTACGTGAGGTGGTAAACCAGAGAGATGTCCAAGTTAAACAGCTGGAGCTGGAGATCAGAAACCTCCACATGGGCACTGGCAGGTACTGAGGGTGCTGGTCTGCAGCTCTTTGCACCTCTACAGCTGCAGCAGACTACATGTCCTACAGAGAACTTCTAGATTTTTTGTCTGGGGGAAAAGCTGATGCTTCAGGCAGCATGGACTTCCTTGGCTTGTGATGGTCACATTTCCCCGGTTGACACCACACAATTATTGATGGACTTGACGAGCTTCTTCAGAGTCCTCTTGCTTGTCCACTCACTCATGTCAGAAGATCATACACTAATGGTAGTAAGACTTTGGAAAATCTTGCTCTTCTTGTCCTGGAGAAGCCACCTGTTAAGCTCTAGGACCACAACCTGTTTTGCTGCCCCTATGACATGAGGATGGGAGAGTGAAGGCAGCTGCTGGCTTCTTTTCCCACCCACAGACACAACAACATGGCTCTCGTGACCGCTGTCCTCCTGCCCTGGGAGACAGCTCTGCCTCTGACTCCAGAGCAATCCTCATGCCCCTCTCTTGCCTCACAACTTGGCCCTGCAGCAGGTGGCTTGCCAGAGCTGCAGTTGCCTTGACCTGGTGCTGGGGATAATCCTGCTCAATGCAGGAGGTTGCACTGGGGCTGCCAAGGGCCAGCACTTTGGCGATAGGTGAAGGAGGATTGTCTGTTTGGAGGTCCCACTCTAAAGGGGCAGTGATGTGGGCTGTTTGCCACCAGAGAAGCTGCAGGTCTCCAGGTCCTTTAAGCCAGTGGCTTCTTCCCCTCCTTCTACCAAAGACGCCCAGCCTGCTGCATATCTTTCAGCAACAGTGCTAGAAGTGCAGTCTCGATGACGGGTGGATCGTGGGACCATGGCCAGCCATGAACAGCCCTTCCTGGCTGCTGAATTATTGCATGTCCTTGTGCCCACAGCTGCTGCTTCCTGAGTTCCCAGGTGCTGGCACCTCATCCCATGCCTGCAGCCCCTGTGTCTCTGGGCTCCCCCTTCCAGACTGTGCTGCTCAGTCCCCTGCACCTCTCTCAGGGCTGCCCCATCACCCCAAGCCCTTCAGCTCTGCTCATCTGTGCTCTGCTCTCCAGTTTGCTGCTTCCCCAGCCTTTTGCTTAGGGCAAGATCAGCTGCAGGCTGCAGGTCCCACCCTTGGTTTCAGAGCTGGCACCTGTGACCGTATTTATGCAGGCTGTCCCTGTTGTGCAGAGCTGGGTCAGCAGCTACACAGAGGAAGAGCATGGACACCCCCATGCCTTGCTGGTGTCTGGAGGTCTTCTCTCATTTGCTCCTGAGGGATGCGGGCTGATGGGGCAGATCATGAAGAGAATGTGCTGTCAGCATCCCTGGGGCCTGAGTGCAGCAGCAGCTCCCGAGGGGGGAATGATTCTCCTTGCCCCAAATGCAGAGCTCGTGCAGACGTCCTTGTCTCAGACAGAGCAAGAAAACGCTATTTAATCTGTAACTGTGCACATCTGTTGTGGCACATGTAGGAGTGAATAGTATTTCCTGCTGGTTCCCTGAAGCCTGATTTTTTTACCAAAGTTAAAGATAAAAATAAAAAATCTGTATAATCAGAAGCTCCTGCAAACATGACTCCCCCATGAAGGGGATTAAAGGCAGTGCACAGCCTGTGCTCATGTGAGATGCTCTTCTGGTTACCACTGAAAGCAGTAGTCAGGAGGGAACTCACAGGCACTAAATGCTCCCATATGAGAATCATACAAAGACTTCGGCATCTCATTTTCTCTACAGCAAAATCTTTACCCAGCTTTCAAAATATTTAATTCATTTCTACACAGCAGCAACAGATGTGGGTGCTAAAAAGTCATGAACATTTTTGTCTCTGTAACGTTACAGAGAGGGGATAGCTGTTATGTTTTTCAGGAAAAGCCCTTTAGCATTGGTCACTTATTTAACACTACTCTTTTTGTAATAAATAAATAAATAAATAAATATATTTACGACAACATTGTTGAACCAAACTTCAGCTTATTTCAAGTCTTCTAGAGTGGACTTTCCTGCACCCTGTGCACACTGCAGTATGCAGATGTATGCGAAAACAGCTCACCCCAGACACAGCTTTAAATCAAACGTGAATCTTACACTAGAAGCGATCAGGCTTTTTCTCACCAAAGAGATCAGCTATTTAAGAAATCTCGTAGCTCACAGTTTTTCAGCCATGTCCAGCAGGCCTGACAGCTTCAGACTTCAAAGCCATTTTCACTCAGTTTAGTCCAGGAATACAACACTGTTTTTCAAGCTCTTGTCATCAGAAGAGCAAGTGCTTGACACAACCCCAGCAGTACACATGATATGACACCTTCCCTGTCACCATGTGTGTTTTATTTGCTGGATACTTTTTGCTTAATTTTCATACAGAATAAATTATTTAAATTATTTCCAAGTTAAAGTAATTTTTTTCAGGGGACTTTTATGTCCCCTTGAGGACTGCTTCTTTGTCATGCTATATCTGGATAGCACAAAAATTGGTCAGCCACTATGGTTCTCATCTTAGGGTTGTGTTGATTTCAGCATTTCTGGAGAAGGAGTTGCTTTCATTTAGGCTTTGCTGGCGACCTTTGATAAGGCAAGACTACTTAATCAAAACTTCTTTTTTAGACAGGATGCCCATAAAAGTGTAGACTGTGAAATGTGTTTCAATTTGGAGCTCAAATGCAACCATAAAATTTTCAGAGAGAAATAAGTGGAAAAAAATGTAGTTATGTGTTAATGAACTGTGCCTAAATTGACTTACATGATCATTTTAACAGTTTCTAAAACTCCTAACAGCTTTGTAAAAAAATGTAAAACATGGGGATAAAAAAAAATTGTGCAATGAAAAGCAAATGTAACTGAATAATAAATATATTTAGAATTTTTAATACAAGGTTCTTGGTTTGTTATTGTCAGAAAGGAGTATTGCCTGTTGCCTCTTTTGCTTGTGTGAAGGCATGGCCTTATGTTAGCAGGCAGGTTGCACCCAGCCTTATGCACATAGCTCTGTCTTTGTGTATCTTTCCCATCTGCCCCTGATGCTGCAAGAGGGTGGCCATTTCAAACAGTTCTGCATTACATAGCTCTGTATGTTGTTTTGAGTAAACCACCCCCCTCTGGAAGGTCATACTGCATGGTGAGGTGTTTCCTGACCAAGCTGCCTTGCAGTCCAATATGCTCTGACCAGGCTTCTTTAGATATTCCACATAAGGAATGTTTAGTACATTAATACCAAATTCACATATTGAAGATATTTGACGTTACATGGGATTTTGATATAGCAGAGTGCTGCAGCAATGTAGTGAACTGTATGTAGAATCATAGAATCACTAAGGTTGGAAAAGACCTCCAAGATCATCTGGTCCAACCATCCCCCCCCCACCACTAAACCATGTCCCTAAGCACCACGTCCAACCTTTCTGTGAACACCCCCAGGGACGGTGGCTCCATCACCTTCCTGGGCAACCCGTTCCAAAGCCTGACTGTTCTTTCTGAGAGGAAATGTCTCCTAATTTCTAACCTGAACCTCCCCTGGCACAACTTGAGGCCATTCCCCCTAGTCCTATCACTAGTTATCTGCCAGAAGAGGCTGACCTCCAGCTCCTCACATTTTGGTTACTATCAACCTTCCGGAATATCTTCACTGCTGTTAGTCCCATTTCACAAGCTGTCCATTGCAGCTTGTGCCATAGTTAACGAACACTTCATGTAGGCATGAATCAAGACATCTGCAGTCCCTGAGGACTGGTTCCCTTATCTATCCCATGCACCTATGGGGAATGCAGCTGTCTGGAGACAAGAGGGGATGACTGCCCCCTGCCCATCTGGCAGTCCCAGGGCTGGGCAACCTTTCCCAGAACCTTAGTCTGATGGACAGTTGCAGAGCCATTAGCCGCCTTGACAGGCTTTGAAACCTAAAAGGAGAATCCATTTGAAAAATTGAAAATCTTTATGAAAAGATTTGGCCTCCTTTTCATTTTGCATTCATTAGTTATGGGTAACTAGACAAAAGTCTCTGGACTGAGTCCCAAAGGATCTTTGGTTTTCTCAGGTGAGATCTTGGGCCTCTGCAGTGGCATGAGGAAGGTGGGAAATTGAGGACAGCTGCCAGGCAAAGCCTGGTGTGTACATCAGAGCAGGTTGTGAGGCTCCTCTCCAAACAACACAAATGCAAGAATTATGGCCCTCACCCACGTCCTATGAGCCACCCCTCTGATATCTGTTTTCCCCAGAAGGTCTGCACCACGCTCAAACTGCACCAGGTTCAATCTCATCTTCCCCGGCAGCTGGCAGGGAAGTTGTCTCTGCTAATGGGTGGGTTGTTGGTCTGCAGGCTAGCTGACTGCAAGTCCAAGTCCACACCAAGAGTATCCAACTTGCTCTTTTTTTCTTATGCCCTGTGTTCAGTTATTTCAAACCTGTTAAACGTGAATCTGGTGCTCTGGTGCTTGTGATGAGCTCACACTCAGTTGGTATTCCAGGCCATGTCTAGCACCTCTATCTCCTCCTCCTGATTAAACACTTGCATTGCTTTGTTCCCTTTAGCTCTGTGTGAATCTGTGGTGCCACTAAAGATTCATTAGGGATAGGGGGATTAGGAATACCTCCAGGGCTCAGCCTGTCATGGTGGGACTTTAGTCAACCTACATAGTGCAGTGACTCAGGTTGTGATATACCCAGGAATTCTACCCTTTGAAGACAACCCAAAGGCAGCCCCTTCATTATGGGCTATGCCTTTCCGAATCCTGCCCTTGCCTGAGAGCACCTTGGTCCCTGAAAATGGTGCCAGTGAGGTTGCAGCAAGGGCAAAACCCAGAGATCGCTCACACTGCACTTTGAAGTAACGGCCCTATGCGGCAAGGACAGGGCTGCAGGACACTTCTGCTCCCAGACCAACGGAGGTTTGCTGTTAAGCAGGGTAGAGGGCCAAGGTGTTGTTGGGGCCACAGTCAGCCTGGGGTCAAGTCTGCATCACCCCTACTTGGCACCCCTGGCCACACATTTCCTGGTGCTTCCCTGGACGGAGTCACAATGAGGATGGCCACAGTCACAATAGGGGTGGCCATAGTGAAGGTTGTGCTGGTGCTGCTGCAGTCCATGACAGACCGAAGCTCCCTGCAGCTGCCAGCAGGATGATACATGGCCAGAAGTCAGGTCTTGCTGCGGGCAGCACAGGCAGGACTCTACCCCTGCAGCCCCCCAAGCAGGAGGGGCATGGGCTGCACACGTTAGCTCAGTGCCCAGCACCTCCCCTGCTGCATGCTGCTGACCACCGCACCATGGAGCTGGTCACGCAGCATAAGAGGAGAGCAGCTGTCCAGGACATGTGAGTGGTGCTGCTGCTGCTACTACACTGCTGGGCATGGGGGCTGCTGCTGTGCACCTGCAGCACCTCATGGCTCTCTCGTATCCTCAGGCATGACACGTTCTCCCGGATCTTCAACCAGGAAAGAGAGCCATGCAATGTCTTCAGGGTTGAGAGGCAGTGGCCAGAGCCACCAGGGAGGCTCCTGGAGCTGCGACACACCCCCCACCCTCATCACATCCAGAGAATTGATGGCATTGCGCTGGGCGGTGCACAGCATTTGTTTGTGGTACAGACAAAAGGCACCGAGTCGGAGGAGGTAGGAAGTGCTGCCTCCCTTGGCTGTGGGCAATCAAGGACCGTGGGGAGGAAGACCGTGGTGGGGATGCTGCTTTGGGTGCAGGAGCCATCCGCACTCTGACAGCACCATGGCAGCTCAGATGTCAGCAGAGGAGTGTGTTTGATAGCTTCCTCTTCACCTTTGCAGGCTTGCTGGTGGGACTGGTCAGGGAACAACCATCACCCAGAATGCTGCAGGAGGCCAGCCTGTAAGTTAGCAAACCCCAAAGCCCTGCCAAGACCACTTTGCCACCTTGGGGAGGCAAGTCTGTTTGGGGAGCAGAGCCCTATGGCCTCCTGGGCCAGCTGGAGACCCAGCCCCACTGGGGACACCACTAGGGTGAGGCCCTTGGGCTTCTGGCCAGCCTACCTTCTGGAGTCTGGATGCTTGGCCTCTACTCAGGCAACACTCACCAGATCACCATAGAACCTCCTGCATGACAAGCAGACTTGCATGACTGTGCTTGCTGAGCAGGAGCTTGGGCTGAGACAAGGCTGCACAATGGACATGGTGGTACCTCACATGTCTTCCCTTCTGCTTTTCCCAGGGCCTGAGGAGACCTCCGTGGAGGCCATCAGTTTTCCCAGGCTCTCTGAGAACATCTCATTCAGACACTTTCCACTGGAAGAGGCATGGAGAACCGTAAGGCAAGGAGCTCAGTGAATTAACCAACTCTGGCCTAAATGGATCTGTTTTTTTCAGTCAGGGAACTGGACTCCATAACATTTGTCATCCTTCTTTTGTTTCCCATCCTGTGTGTCTGTACCATTGGTGTAGTTGAGGAGCTGTAAGTAGAGATGAGCACAGAGATGATGCCCCCTTGTTAACCACGCAGGGAGAAGAAGTCACTCTTCTTGACGCTAGGCTGGACCTGTGTTGGTCCCTTGGAGCAGGGGATGTGGGAACTGCAGGGGGGCTCTGGAGCAAAGCCCCAGAATCTAGCATTGCCTCTTGGGTGTGCTGCAACAGCAGCATGTCAGAGCTGGCCCTCCAAGCATGTGCAGGACTGACTTCAGTGTGTCTACAGTTTGCTTGTACTGGAGAACCCAGAACACACAAGACCTCACCAGTGTAATGATCTCATTGCAATCATGGACATGTGGTGGGATAGCTCACATGACTGGAATGCTGTCATGGAAGGCTACGTGCTTTTTAGAAAAGACTGGCCAGGAAGACAAGGTGGTGGAGTTACTCTTTATGTGAGTGAGCAACTAGAATGCATGGAGCTCTGCCTAAGGGTGGATGAAGAGTGATTTGAGAGCTTATGGGTAAGGATTAAAGGGCAGGCTACCATGGCTGATACTGTTGTGGGTGTTTGCTACAGGCCACCTGATCAGGAAGTGGAAGTAGATGAAGCCTTCTTCAAACAGCTGGAAGTAACCTCTCAATCATAAGCCCTGGTTCCCGTGGGGGACTTCAACCACCCTGATACCTGCTGGAAAGACCACACAGCTTGGCACAAACAGTCCAGGAGGTTCCAGATGTGAAGGTCAGGGGCAGCTTTGGCTGCAGTGACCATGATATCGTGGAGCTCAGGTTCCTGAAAAGAGGAAGCAGGGCAGAAAGTACAATTGTGACCCTGGACTTCATGGGAACAAACATGGGACCCGTGCTGGAGCAGTTTGCTCCTGGGGTATGGATGGACCCCGTGGTATGGAGCCATGTGGGAGAAGTTCTTGAAGAGCTGCTGCCTGTGGGCAGCCCCCGCAGGCTCAGTTCAGGAAGGATGGCATCCCGTGGGAGGGACCCCACATGGAGCAGGGGCAGGGAGTGACTGTGAAGGAGCGGTGGAGACAAAGTGCTATAGACTGACCACAACCCCCATACCCCCCTTCCCTTGTGCTGCTTGGGGGGAGGCGGTGGAAGAGGGTGGATGGGGTGAAGGTGTTTTTGGTTTCTTTCCTTTGTTTCTCATTTCTCTAGCTTGTTAGTAATAGGCAATAAATCTTATTATCTCCCTACTCTGAGTCTGTTTTGTCTGTTATGATAATTGTTGAGTGATCTCCCCATCCTTATCTCAAACCTTGAGCTCTTTGTGTAGTATTTTCTCCCCCTTTCCTCTTTGAGGAGGGGGAGTGAGAGAGCGACCTTGGTGGAACTCGGCTGCCCACCCAAGTAAAACCACCACAGATGTCAAGGACAACAAGAAGGGCTTCTTCAAATACATCAGTAGAAAAAGGAAGACTGGGGAAAATGTCAGCCTGCTGCTGAACGGGGTGGGTGCCCTGGCGAGAAAGAATATGGAATAGACAGAGTTGCTGAATGCCTTTTTTGCTTCAGTCTTTACCGACAGGACCAGCGTTCAGGAAACAGCTTTGCATTTTCCCTTCAGCAATCCAGGCTAACTACTCCTGAGCACTTTCTGGTCCTCCCTTTGTTTGGAAATGCTCTGCAGGAGGATTTTCTCCAGTACCTTTCCAGGGACTATGGGAGGCTGACCTGCCTATAGTTCTCCACATCTTCCTTCTTGCCCTTTTTGAAGACAGGATTGGTAGCCGGTTCTCAGGACCCTTTCCTAGGTCACCACCGCCTCCTTTCCCAGCCCCTCCTTCCCCTTTACTTTTCTAGTTGCAAGCACTCCCTGCCAGCCTGAACAGCCTTTTAGCAAAATTACTTTGACCTCCTCTACTCAAATGGATCCTCTCTCTTCTAAACACCCGTAGACCTTCAGCCAGGCTCCCATATTTGTGGAAAGTAAATAATAATTATTATAATAAAAATATATATATTTAACAAAGACTCTGCTTTGTTATGACTTATGAGTGCATCAGGGCAGGTTGTGAGGTGGGAAAACGTCCTGGGAGGTTTTCAAAACTGGTGTTTCTAGAGGAGCCAGGGAAACCTGGTGCAAGAGCTTGGTCATTTCAAATCCTTTCCCTGAGGCAGATGGCCAGCTTGAAAACAGTGCATGGAACACCTGAGAATGTGTCAAGGCCTGCAGCTGAAGTGACTGTATCCTCCTGGCTGCCGGTAGCTGGAGAGCATCAGAGCGAGGGCATAACTCTCCATATCTCTGGCACCCCCTGGCACCAGCTAGAAGGAGCTGGGCAGCAACTGGGGACATGCCTTGGGCATTGGGGTAGTTCTCCTGGCTCGGGGCAGGCCTGGGCAGGGAGGAAGCTGGAGGGCAGGGCTGGCACAGCCTGCAGGCCAGGCCCCATGCACAGACGAGGGAGGGGTGGGCGCGCTTTGCCCAGCCTGGGTACTAGATCCCTAGTGCTGGGCCAAGGCAAGGCGGTGGTGGTCAAGGACTGCGTGACCGATGGGCCAGGCCTGGTGTGGCTTCAGGAGGGAGGAGTGTGGGGGAAGAATTGGGCTTTGCACAACATGTGAAGACTGATTAGGTGCAGCAGGGACCAGTCTGCATTGTGTGACAGCCATGTCATCTGGTGGTGGGGGAACGGGGAAGAAGGCAAGATAATTGGAGAAAAGGCCAGACTCTGGCTCCTCAGCTAGGCTGGGCTCATGAGACTTGGGAGTGTGGCAGGAAGCATAGGAGGAGGAGGTGAGCTCCCCATCCAGGTAGAGGGGACACTGCCTTGGCCACAGGAGCCACCTGCACTGGGGCAGCACAAGGGAGTGGAGGAGGGACTGTCAGCGGAGGAGCTTCTTCTCACATCTACATCCCCTGGCAGCACCTCCTGGCTGCGATCAAAATGAGGATGGCCATAGCCTCAACAGGGACTGCTGCAGCTGTGCTAAGGGAGCTCTGCCATTGCTGCCATGGTTCCTGCCAGCCTGAAGCAACTTGCACACACCAGCAGGACGGCACATGCCCAGAGGCCAGGCCTTGCTGTGGGCAGTGCAGGCAGGGCTTTGCCACCCCCCAGGCTGGAGAGGCATGTGCCACACACGGTGCTCGGTGTGTAGGCGCTTGACTACAGACAATGGAGCCGCTCAGTCAGAACAGGAAGAAGGCAGGCTTCCAGGACATGTGAGGGAGCCATAGTCCTCTGGCACACTATGGGTGGCCACACCATAACTGTGTGGATCCCAAAGCTTTGCCAGGCTGCAGTGGGAGGCGAGATAATTTGGGAGCAGAGCCCCTTCACATCCTGGCCCATCTGGAGAGCCTGCCCTGCTGTGGCTGTCAGCCTGCCCCTGCCTTGGAGGCTGAGGACTGCCAGGCTGAGGATTTGGGCACCTGGCTGACATTTCTTCTGGGGTCAGACACAGACACAGACACAGACACAGACACAGATTTCTAGGTTGGAAGAGACCTCAAGATCATCGAGTCCAACCTCCGACCTAATACTAAGTACTCCACTAAACCATATCACTAAGCTCTACATCTAAACGTCTTTTAAAGACCTCCAGGGATGGCGACTCCACCACCTCCCTGGGCAGCCCGTTCCAATGCTTAATAACCCTTTCGGTAAAGAAGTACTTCCTAACATCCAACCTAAAACTCCCCTGTCGCAACTTTAAGTGTCTGGACACTTGGCCTCTGCACTTGGGTACAAAATGGAAGAAAAGGGTATCTGTCTTCCTGCCTAGGTAGAAAGACATACTGGACTCTGCCTAGCCTGTGGGCAGGTTTTCTAATGCATTGTGATTAAACAGGGACCCGTGGAAACAGAGGGGAAGCTGCTTTGGGTGCAGAAGCAGTCCATACTGTTCCAGCACAGATGTCTTCAGAAGAGCAGTGTTTGATGGCCTCCCCTTCTACTTTGTGGGACTGCTGGTGGGACTGTTCAGGGAGCCAGAGTTCCCACGAGCCCTGAAGCAGACCAGCCCATAAGCATGTGTATCCCAAAGCCTCTTTATACCACCTTTATACTTCCTGGCTGGCCTATCTCTGTGAGCCTGAAGGATAGATTCTGCCAGTGTACCCTCTCCCGCATGGCCTCTCGGAGCTCACTCAGCTGCAGGAGAGCAGGCAGAGGCAAGGCAGCATTACGGACATGGTGTCAGCTCTCAGGCTCTCTCTCCCCAGCTTTTTGCAGGAGCTGGGGAGAGATCCGTGAAGGCCATCAGGTTTGCAAGGCACTCCTGAGAACATGTTCTGCAGCCACCGCTCAGGGGAACAGGTATTTGCTTTTCAAATCTCCTGTATGTGTCATGTCAGAGGGGACATTGGATACCATCTGTTTGCAAATTGGCCTCTTTCTCTGCCATTGCTTTTCATCTGCAGGTGCCTTCCAATGTTTTTACTCTTAATTGTGGTCTGCTTTTCTCCTCTGGGCTGGATTTCCCAAGCAAAAGTCTGGCACTTCTAAAAGACCAAAAGGCAGCCTCGTGTAGAGGTTCTCCTTTGCAGCCTTACGCTTTGCTGCAGGTGGCTGTCAGGATTGTGTCCTTGAGGCACCAATTTCTTTTGCGAAATACGGGCCCTGGAGATTTTTCTGACTGGCTTCCTTTGCCGAGAGCTTTTGTTTGTGGTGGGTGGTTGTTTCTAATATAGTCTGTAGCAGCTTTAGTTTTCGGGAACGTTGGAGGTCAGTCAAAACTATTTTAGGTGACTGAAGCAATAGATACAAGTTAATTGGATGCTTAACATTTTGCAGATTTCACACAAATCTGTGACTGCACTTCTACTTAAAACTTGTGGTCGGTTATTAGAAACCTTTCTGTATGTACGTCCACTGTTAGATCTGGTCTTTGGTCATAGAATCTGTGCTCGGGTCCAAAAACACGAGAGCTTTAATTAAACGCTTGTTTTAAAGTACACATTCCAGCCTTTCTAGTTCAGTGAATTGAACATTTTTAAAGAAACGCTGGGAGTTTGGGAGTCAATGAGGTCCAGATCATTCCTATTTGACTATTGAGAAGGTGACAGATCCTTACTTGCAGTTGTAGTAGCTATCAGTGCCCTTAGCTGACATTGAATGCAAAGCCCCATAGTCCAATACTTTATTGATTTCTCCACCCCACTTTCTTTACTTGCTTGTCTTCTTTATGTATAGGCCTTAAGGCTCTTCTTGTTCCGGTCAGGTAGTTTAATTACGGAACACTCTCAGTAAACATTAATAGGAGTTTGTTCCATTCTTCTGCAGTGGTTTCTCCGCAAGTAAGTGCAACTTTGCCGTAGCCCAGAAGGGGGGGGCGTTGTTTCATGTACAGCAAGTGCTAGCAGGTAGTTGAGAGAATGTCGTAAGATTTCTGTTGAAAATGAAAAAGGGCTTATCTAATGATACTAAAAGATGAGCTGTGAAAACAGAGTTATTTATAGAGATTTTAACAAACCACTGAAGATTGGATCACAAGAAGTCGAATGTGTCTTTGCGTTTAGTGTAGTCTTACACTGATGATTTGTATAAAAATACGTAGGTTAAATTGAGTTGTGTTTATCATAAAGCAGGGCCACCTGAGATCCTACTTGTTTTCTGGAATGTCAAACGAATTGTGTTAATTAGGTTACTTTAGTACCATAGCTGATTTTCTATTAATTTCTTGTGCATTTATGGTCACAGAGCACAGGAGTAGAGTGGCTCTCCAGGACATGTGAGATCTGCCACAGATACATGGTAGGAGAAAGGGGGCTTGCCACTGGGGCACCTGCAGCATGCTATGGTTCTCTCTCATCTCCCCCAGCACTGCACCTTCTGCATTATTGAGTTGGAGAGAGTGCTGTGCAACATTTTTTGCAGTTAAGGTGGGCATTGCAGAAGACCATCCCTGCAATATCTTAAGGATCGACAGCATTTGGGCAGGAAGAAACTTTGGGCAGGAAGAAACCAAACCAATTGAAATTTAACAAGAGCAAGTGTAGAGTCCTGCACCTGGGAAGGAACAACTGCATGCATCAGTACAGGCTGGGGGATGACCTGCTGGAGAGGAGCTCTGCAAAGAAGGACCTGGGGGTCCTGGTGGACGACAGGTTGGCCATGAGTCAGCAGTGTGCCCTGGTGGCCAAGAAGGCCAATGGGATCCTGGCGTGCATTAAAAGGAGAGTGGCCAGCAGGTCAAGGGCGGTGATCCTCCCCCTCTATTCTGCCCTGGTCAGGCCTCACCTGGAGTACTGTGTCCAGTTCTCGGCTCCCCGCTACAAAAAAAGACAAGGATCTCCTGGAAAGAGTCCAGCAGAGGGCCACAAAGATGATACGGGGCCTGGAGCATCTTCCCTATGAAGAAAGGCTGAGAGACCTGGGTCTGTTCAGCCTTGAGAAAAGAAGACTGAGGGGGAATCTTATCAATGTTTATAAATACACAAAGTGTGGGAGACAACGGGATATGGCAAACCTCTTTTCAGTGGTTTGTGGGGACAGGACAAGGGGCAATGGCCACAAAATGGAGCACAGGAAGTTCCGCACCAACGTGCGAAAGAACTTCGTCATGGTGAAGGTGACGGAGCACTGGAACAGGCTGCCCAGGGAGGTTGTGGAGTCTCCTTCTCTGGAGATATTCAAGGCCCGTCTGGACGCCTACCTGGGCAACCTGCTCTAGGGAACCTACTTTGGCTGGGGGGTTGGACCCGATGACCTCTCGAGGTCCCTTCCAACCCCTACAATTCTGTGATTTTGTGATTTTGCAGGGGAGTACCTGTTTTCCTGATGAGATGCACCCAGTTGGAGCAGGTAGGAACTGCTGCCTTGAGTAATCAAGGGCTTTGTGTGTGGAGGAGGACTGTGGTCAGGGCCCAGGAGGGCAAGGAGAGGGGGTGGGCTTGCATGGTTTCCCCATGCAAGTGGGGATTCTGCTTTGGGTGCAGGCGCCATGCTGTGGGTCACCATGGATGTCAGCAGAGGAGTGGTGTCTGACAGCCTCCCTTTCTCCTTTGCAGGACTGCTGGTGGGACTGGTCAGGAAGCCAGAGTCCCCAGGAGCCCTCTGGGAGGCCAGGCTGTTTGGGGAGCAGAGCCTCTTCAGCCCCTGGCCCATCTGGAGAGCCTGCCCCAATGTGGCTGGACAGTCCAACCCTGCCTTGGGGGCCACTGCAAGGTTGAGGCTGTTGTGTTCCTGGTCTGCTTCTCTCCTGGGGTCTGGACGCTTGGCCTCTGTACTTGGGTAGCCTCTGCCAGAGTAACTTCTCCAGAGTGGCCTCTCACAGCTTGCTGAGCTGGAGCTTAGGCTGCGTCAAGGCTGCACAATGGGCATGGCAGCATTTCTCATGCCTCCTTTTTCCTGGCTTTTCCCAGGGCCTGAGGAAACTTCCATGCAAGCTCTTTTATTTCCCAAGCTCTTCAGAGAACACTGCAAAGGTTGCAGTGAAGGAACCATGCCAAACCAAGCAGATGCCCCAACATATGTGGATACATATTTCAGTCAGGGAACTGGAGATGCCTTGCATGGGGTGTTGAGAAGCCTCTTCAACCAGGCCAGCTCTCACCTGCAAATAAACCCAAGTTATACCCATGCAACACTTGTCACTGTCCTTTTGTTGGTGGGAGGAAGGGTCATTTGGGGAACAGAGCTCCTTCACCACATGGCCCAGCTGGAGAGCCTGCCTCACTGTGGCTGGACTACCTGCCTCTGCCTTGGGGGCCACTTAAAGGCCTTTGAGCTCCTGGCTGTTCTTTCTCATGGGTCCAGATGCTTGACCTCTGCACTGGGGCGGGTTCCACTACTAGATCACCTTCTCCTGCATGGCTTCTCACAGCTTGCTCAGCTGGAGCTCAGGCAGAAGCAAGGCTCAACGACGGGCAGAGATTACTCTCATGCCCACTGTATATTGGCTTTTCCTAGGGCCAGAGAAGAGATCCATGAAGGCCATCAGGTTTCCCAGGCTCTCTAGAGAGCATGTTCTGCAGCCACCTTCCAAAGGAAGTTCCATGGAGATTTGTGAAGCAAGGCTTGCAGTGAAGCAACCAACCCAAAACCAGGCAGACACCCCAACATATATGGATATATTCTTCTATCAGATAACTGGATATGCCTGTCATGAGAGTGTTGAGAAGACTTCCCTAACCAGGCCAGCTCCCAGCTGCAAATAAAAGTGAGTTGTGCCTATACAATATTCCTTATTCTTTTGTTCACCACCTCATTGGTCTGTACCATTGGTGTGCTCAAGAAGTTCTGAGAATGCCTAAATATAGAGATAATGTCCCCTCATTAGCCCTGCAGGGAGAAGAGGAGGTTGCTCTTTTTTGCCCTGGGCTGGCACCCTGTTGCTACCTGGGAGCTGAGTATCTGTGAGTTGCAGTGTTTTCCTCAAGTGCATTTCAGAGTAGGCTCTCTCAGCCTGTGCTGGACTCATTGCAGTACGTCCAGAATCTGTTGAATGTGGGGTGCCTGGAAGTGGACCCTGTGCTCCACATGCAGCCTCACCAGTGCTGAGGAGACAGGAAGGATGACCTCCCTTGACAGGCTGGAAGCGCTCAGAAAGATATGTTGACCTCCTTTACTCAAGTGGATTTTTTTTCTTCCAAGAGCCTATAGACCTTCAAAGAGACTTCCATGGTCACAGAAATCACAGGTGTGCTATCAACATTTGCTGCACAAAAAGCTGTTAACCTGGAGAATCTACTGAGCCCTCCTCAGGCCCTTTCCCCCTACCACTAGGATGAGGAAGACCACAATGCAGGCACCCATAAACTTGACTGCTGCCTGTAGAATCCTGCAGTCACCTTTGATACTTCCCAGATTAGTCCTGATAGTATTGTTGGTGCCTCCATGGAAAAGTACCTGCAAGTAGTAGCTGGAGGGCTGGATAAGCATTGGTAGCCTCAACATCCTGAATGCGAGCCCTGTGCAAGTAGAGACATCCCTAAATGACAAATGAGAATTTGCCGATAAGTGTCTTCCATTCCTTGTACTAGGCAGCAGTCTGCTACCAATATCACCTCTTCCATCAAGTGGTCTTGAATGGCTCCCGTGACCCCACAAATTCTCCTTCATTGGCTCTGGTGGGCCTGGGACCTAGCTCATGTGGCCAGAGCCACCACACTTAAAATCCTGCTCCTCTTAATGTCATGGAAGTGACTGTGGATGTTCCTGTCAGCAAGGAAAGCTCTCCCAAATAAGCTTGTAGCATAGAAGTTGAGGAGCAATGTTTCTGAATGACTTTTTTCAGAATCCATATGCATCTAATGACAGTACACCCAGAACCCCTGCTCCTGCGTGGGCTCCTCTCCACGGGCTGCAGCTCCGGCCCAGGGCCTGCTCCTGCGGGGGCTCTCCATGGGCTGCAGCCTCCTCCAGGCCACATCCTAGAGGTCAAAGGAGGTGATCCTCCCTCTCTATTCTGCCCTGGTCAGGCCTCACCTGGAGTACTGTGTCCAGTTCTCGGCTCCCCGCTACAAAAAAAGACAAGGATCTCCTGGAAAGAGTCCAGCAGAGGGCCACAAAGATGATACGGGGCCTGGAGCATCTCCTCTATGAGGAAAGGCTGAGAGACCTGGGTCTGTTCAGCCTTGAGAAAAGAAGACTGAGGGGGAATCTTATCAATGTTTATAAATACACAAAGTGTGGGAGACAACGGGATATGGCAAACCTCTTTTCAGTGGTTTGTGGGGACAGGACAAGGGGCAATGGCCACAAAATGGAGCACAGGAAGTTCCGCACCAACGTGCGAAAGAACTTCGTCATGGTGAAGGTGATGGAGCACTGGAACAGGCTGCCCAGGGAGGCTGTGGAGTCTCCTTCTCTGGAGATACTCAAGACCCGTCTGGATGCCTACGTGCTTTCCTCCATTCCTACAGTGGCAGGGAGGGGTACAGAGAGGACCCGGAAAGCCCACCTGATAAACAGATGGCTCAGAGGCTGGTGCCAATGCAGAAATTTTGTTTTTTTTTTTTGACCACGGGGCGCTTTACTCGGCACCCAGCCTGCTAACTGCAGATGGGTCCCACCTGTCTCTGAGGGGAAAACGGACACTAGCACAGGAGCTGGCAGGGCTCATTGAGAGGGCTTTAAACTAGGTAAGAAGGGGCTTGGGGATGGGGAATGGGGATGGAATAAGGCTCATTAGAACTGTGCCGGGGGAACAATGTCAGTGTCTGGGGAGCTGGCAATGGCCCAGCTGAACTGCATCCACACTAGTGCATGCAGCATGGGGTACGAACAGGAGGAGCTGGAAGCCATCGTGCAGCAGGCTAGCTATGACTTGGTTGCCATCACTGAAACATGGTGGGACTACTCCCATGACTGAAGTGCTGCAATGACTGGCTATAGGCTCTTCAGAAGGGACAGGCAGCACAGAAGGGGTGGTGGTATGGCACTCGATATTAGAGAGTGTTTTGATGTTGTGGAACTTGAGGCTGGGACTGATAAGGTTGAGTCTCAGTGGGTTAGGATCGGTGGGAAGGCCAACAAGGCAAGCATCCTGGTGGGGTCTGTTACAGACCACCAAACTAGGATGAGGAGACAGATGAGGAATTCTACAGGCAGCTGGCAGAAGTTGCGAAATCATCGGCTCTTGTCCTTGTTGGGGACTTCAACTTCCCAGACATATCCTGGACATGCAATACAGCACAGAGGAAGCAGTCTAGGAGGTTTCTGGAGAGCATGGAAGATAAGTTTCCTGACGCAGCTGGTTAGAGAGCCTACCAGGGGAAGTGCCCTGCTGGGCCTTCTGATCACAAACAGTGACGGACTGGTGGGAGATGTGGTGGTCAGGAGCTGTCTTGGGCAGAGCGACCACGAAATGGTCGAGTTCTCTACTCTTGGCGAAGTCAGGAGGGGGACCAGTAAAACTGCTGTCTTGGACTTCCGGAGGGCAGACTTTGAGCTGTTCAGGACACTGGTTGGCAGAGTCCCTTGGGAGGCAGTCCTGAAGGGCAGAGGAGTCCAGGAAGGCTGGGCACTCCTCAAGAAGGAAATCTTAAAGGCTTAGGAGCGGTCTGTCCCCATGTGCCCAAAGGCGAGCCAGCATGGAAGAAGACCGGCCTGGCTGAACAGAGAGTTGTGGCTAGAGCTTAGTAAAAAAAAAAAGAGAGTTTATGATCTTTGGAAAAGAGGGCAGGCCACTCAGAAGGATTATAAGGATGTTGTAAGGCTGTGTAGAGAAAAAATTAGAAAGGCCAAAGCTCATCTGGAGCTCAATCTGGCTACTGCTGTTAAAGATAACACAAAATGTTTTTAAAAATACATTAACACGAAAAGGAGGACTAAGGGGAATCTCCATCCTTTACTGGGTGCGGGGGGAAACTTAGTGACGAGAGATGAGGAAAAGGCTGGGGTGCTTAATGCCTTCTTTGCCTCGTTCTTTACCGCAAGACCAGTTGTTATCTGGATACCCAGTATCCTGAGCTGGTGGAAGGGAATGGGGAGCAGATCGTGGCCCTCACAATCCACGAGGAAATGGTTGGTGACCTGCTACAGCACTTAGATGTACGCAAGTCGATGGGGCCAGATGGGATCCACCTGAGGGTACTGAGAGAACTGGCAGAAGAGCTGGCCAAGCCGCTTTCCATAATTTATCAGCAGTCCTGGCTATCAGGGGAGGTCCCAGTCGACTGGCAGCTAGCAAACATGACGCCCATCTACAAGAAGGGCTGGAAGGTAGACCCGGGAAACTATAGGCCTGGTAGTTTGACCTCAGTGCTAGGGAAGCTCATGGAGCAGATTATCTTGCGTGTCATTAGGTGGCACTTGCAGGGCAACCAGGCGATCAGGCCCAGTCAGCATGGGTTTATGAAAGGCAGGTCCTGCTTCACAAACCTGATCTCCTTCTATGACAAAGTGACGTGCTTGGTGGATGAGGGAAAGGCTGTGGATGTAGTCTACCTCGACTTCAGTAAGGCTTTTGACACCATTTCCCACAGCATTCTCCTCAAGAAACTGGCTGCTTGTGGCTTGGACTGGTGTACGCTTTGTTGGGTTAGAAACTGGCTGGGTAGCCAGGCCCAAAGTGTTGTGGTGAAAGGAGCTAAATCCAGTTGGAGGCCGGTAACTAGTGGAGTCCCCCAGGACTCAGTACTAGGGCCAGTTCTCTTTAATATCTTTATCGATGATCTGGATGAGGGGATTGAGTGCACCCTCAGTAAGTTTGCAGATGACACCAAGTTAGGTGCGTGTGTTGAACTGCTTGAGGGTAGGAAGGCTTTGCAGGAGGATCTGGATAGGCTGGACCGATGGGCTGAGGCCAACCGTATGAAGTTCAGCAAGGCCAAGTGCCGGGTCCTGCACCTGGGGCACAACAACCCCAAGCAGCGCTACAGGCTGGGAGATGAGTGGTTAGAAAGCTGCCTGGCAGAGAAGGACCTGGGAGTACTGGTTGATAGTTGGCTGAATATGAGCCAGTAGTGTGCTCAGGTGGCCAAGAAGGCCAACAGCATCCTGGCTTGCATAAGAAACAGTGTGGCCAGCAGGGCTAGGGAAGTGATTGTCCCCCTTTACTCGGCTCTGGTGAGGCTGCACCTCGAGTACTGTGTTCAGTTTTGGGCCCCTCACTACAAGAAGGACATCGAGGTGCTCAAGCGAGTCCAGAGAAGGGCAATGAAGCTGGTGAGGAGTCTGGAGAACAAGACTTACGAGGAGTGGCTGAGGGAGCTAGGATTGTTCAGTCTGGAAAAGAGGAGGCTCAGGGGCGACCTTATCGCACTCTACAGGTACCTTAAAGGAGGCTGTAGTGAGGTGGGGGTTGGTCTATTCTCCCACATGCCTGGTGACAGGATGAGGGGGAATAGGCTAAAGTTGCGCCAGGGGAGGTTTAGGTTGGATATTAGGAAGAACTTCTTTACTGAAAGGATTGTTAGGCATTGGAATAGGCTGCCCATGGAAGTGGTTGAGTCACCATCACTGGAGGTGTTTACAAGACGTTTAAATGTAGAGCTTAGTGATATGGTTTAGTGGAGGACTTGTTAGTGTTAGGTCAGAGGTTGGACTAGGTGATCTTGGTGGTCTCTTCCAACCTAGATGATTCTGTGATTCTGTGATTCTGTGAACTTGCTCTAGGGAACCTGCTTTGGCAGAGGGGTTGGACCTGATGACCTCTCAAGGTCCCTTCCACCCCTACAATTCTGTGATTCTGTGATTCTGTGAAACCAACATGGGTATGGACAGCAGCAATGTCTGCACTGTCAGTAATAGAGAGACTCTTTCAGTAACATTTCTTTATTTTCAGATGTGATGCTGCCAGCCGTGGGGTGCCCGCCTAGTGCCGCCGTCGGGGCGGCCTCTTGCGGGGCTGGGGAGAGTCCTGGAGGCTGCTGCTGGCCCTCCTCTTCGGGGCACGCCGGCGCCCCCCAGGCAAGCAGTCCCTGCCCTGGGCAGAGGGACCTGCTGCTGCCTGCCCTGGCTCCTCAGGTGCCTCCTCCTCTTCTGTGGTGGCAGGGGCACGGGTCTCCCCTGGAGAGGTAGTGTGGCTGTGGCTGGCCGCGGGGCTGTCCTCCTGGCCCCCTGCAGCATGGGCGTCCTGGCGGTCACGCAGCCGGCAGATCTCTGTGCTGCACAGCTCCACAGCAGCAGTGATGAGCCGCACCACGAAAGACAGGGTCCGGTTTTTGAGGCAAGGCTGCAGCGCCCGCACCAAGCCCTCCTCGTCGAGCCCGTAGATGCACAGGAAGCCGATCACCGTGCTCAGACCTGCAGCCACCTCCCACCACTCGGAGCCGGAGATCGTCTCCAGCTCCTGCTGCAGCCACGCAAGCAGGGGCTCGACGTTTTCTGGGTGCTCCCTGAAGAAGCCTGCCCAGACCTCGGGCGGCAAGCTGAGCTCAGGAGCCCTGGGCACTGGCTCCACAGCCCCCTGCTCATCCTGCTGGCCCTCAGCCAAGTGCTCTGCGGGCTCTGGGACAGCACACTCCAGGTAATCATCGGCCGACCTCACCGAGTATTTGACAGTCTTGATTGTCTCCCTGCAGAAGGGGCATGATGGATTCTTCTTTGCCCACCGCAGGGCACAGCCATAGCACAGCCGGTGGAGACAGGGGGTCATGTAGGTGACATCGTCCCGACCTTCCCCACAGGCTGGGCAGGTCCAGTCCGATGGCACATCCATGGCCACCGGGCTCTACAGTGGGCTGGGGAGAGCTGAGGTGAAGAGGCTGCTCCCCTGTCCCAGCGCTGCAGCTGCCAAAGGCTGTCTGAATCTGCACAAGGGAGAGAGGCCAAGGTCACTCACTGTGCCAGGGTGAGCAGAGGAAATGCCCCCCTGGCACCTCTGCAGGAACCCCCCCAACCCCATGTCTGGGCCTTCCTGTGGGCTGCCCTGGGGCATATGCCCCAGCACAGCTCACCTGAGCTGCTGTGAGCGCGTCCCACGGGGCCCCGGCTGCCTGAGCCAGGCAGGGCTGGGGAAACACGGGCAATGACTGTGGGGACGGGCACTGAGAACAGCTGCCAGTGGCCCCACAGCACGGCTCCACCAAAGCCTTGCTCGATGCTCCAAGCCTCGCACACACGCTCAGCAGGAGTCCAGCCACGAGCTAGGCTGACGTGGCCTCTGCTGGCGCCCCAAGATAAGCAGCGAGGGCTGCGGGGTCACAGCCCATCGCTCTGTGATGTCACCATGGGCCATCTGCCCCAACAGGGCCTGGAGCACTTTGCCCCACATGTTACAAACACTGTTGGGTTGGGTTGGTGTTTTGATGTGACTTTTTTCTTTAATTTTTTTCACCTTGATTTACCATTAAGTGGGTTGCAACTCGGTTGAACAAGCATGCTAAGAGAGTGGGGATCAGACACAGGACTTCTCTTGGGAGGCCAGTAACTAGTAGTGACATAGAAATGAAAGGAATGGTTGATACTCCAGAAGGCTGTCTTATCATTTCTTTGCCCCTGCTCCACGTGGGCTCCTTCCCGAACTGATCCTGTGGGGGCTGCCCACAGGCAGCAGCTCTTCAAGAACTGCTCCCACATGGCTCCGTACCACGGGGTCCATCCATACCCCAGGAGCAAACTGCTCCAGCACGGGTCCCCCACGGGCGGCAGCTCCCCCCAGACTCCCTGCTCCTGTGTGGGCTCCTCTCCACGGGCTGCAGCTCCGGCCCGGGGCCTGCTCCTGTGGGGGCTGTCCATGGGCCGCAGCCTCCTCCAGGCCACATCCACCTGCTCCACCGGGGGCTCCTCCACGGGCTGCAGCATGGAGATCTGCTCCATGTGGGACCCATGGGCTGCAGGGGGACAGCCTGCTCCACCAGGGGCCTCTCCACAGGCTGCAGGGGAACTGCTGCTGCCTGCCTGGAGCACCTCCTGCCCTCCTGCTGCACTGCCCTTGGGGGCTGCAGGGCTGGATCTCATTCCACACTCTCCCAGCTGCTGTGGTGTAGCAGTTCTTTTCCCTTTCTTAAATATGCTCTCAGAGAGGTGCAAACAACATCATTTGTTGGCTCAGCTCTGGCCAGCGGCGGGTCCCTTTTGGAGCAGCTGGATCTGGCTCTGCTCTGACATGGGGCAGCTGCTCACATAGGCCACCCCTGCAGGCCCCTGCTGGTAGCCCTTGCCATACAAACCTTATACATGTTTGAGAGGTATTAGAGCCCTAGCTAGAATTAGCATAACTTTTATTGACTTTAATAGGAGAGAGCTTGGGCCTTCATTGTCTGTAAAATAGTCTGCCTGCCACATGCTTGTCTGTGGATTCATTTCGTGCCTTACTCTTTCATTGAGTTCTGTCTTAGGGAAAAGAAGCATTTCCTTGTTGACAGTGAGATATGGTCCTTCTTTGGGAAGCTTTGCAAGTCTCCAGAAAATAGGAAGATTGGCTGAAGAAATTGAGAAACGCCACTATGAAAATCATGGGGCGCAGTCAGTGGAAGTACCAGGAATACAGGATAGAGAAAATCTGAATTTTGTTTTCATGATTAATTGGAAAGGAGCAAAAATAGAAGTAGGCTGTGGCTGTGCCCTCATCTGCCACTGTACCCCCAGGATCCTTTGTGGGTGCGTAGGTGAGCCATTCATCACATAACCCAACACCAAGAGCAGGGTTCCACATTCTGGTAGTACGTATCTCCTGGAGTTGCATCTTTTAGTCTTCAGAGCAGAAAAGGATGGTGTGAGCTAGTTCCTTCCTTGGTAAACCTTTTTTTTTTTTTTCTTTTTTTTCCCTATAGCCAGTTATTAAACCAATCAGACTCAGAAAACAAAACAAAACAAAACAAAAATGAAACAAACAAAAACAAAACAAAACAACAAAACCAAAGCAAAACAAAACAACAACAACAAAAAAACAGAAGACAAGGGTATCTTGTAGGTCAAAAGACGTGCTGGAGTCTGTCCAGTCTGTGGGCAGGTTTTCTACTACACTGTGATCAAAGTTCACAGAACAACAAATGAAAATTTCTGATACTGAAGAAATACTGTGCTTTGCTGGATCTAGTGTTGGACCTGGATTTACAGCTTTCACTCTTCTCAGGTCTAGGTGAAACTCCTCAGATTCTCACTATTTCCTGTCAATGTAGCACTTTTATTTCATGGAGGGATTTATTCCTGATGGCCTGCTTTCACCACTCTCTCGTGAGGGACTTTTTGGTCAGGTGTAACACTTGCTGCATACCAGTCCTCAGCCAACATTGGCATTCCTGAGTGTGCGAGGTTATGCCCAGAGCCTGCTATGGCTATACACTTTGTGGTGTGGCATAGGAAGGGATACAGCTGTGTGACAGGAAGACCTAGGCACCTGAGGGCCACGACTACAACAGCACTTGAAAAGCTCCACGTGTGCACAAGGTCTTTCAGGAGGGGACATCTGCATTTCTGTCAGGAAAAGGATCCTCTTCCCTTCTGGGGGGCAGTTGCCAGCTTGTCACTGCAGTCAGTGTTGCCATGCTCCCAAGAGCCACCAGCCACATCAGTGCCCTTTGTGTTCTGCAGAGCAGGAGAAGCGTGCTGCCATGTCGTGGCAGCACCAACCCCTCACGCCCTCTTGTTGGCTTGGGGCTGAGCAGGCAAGGTGGTCAAGGGGGCTCGGTCACAGGCAGTTCCAGCTGGCTTCTGACCACCACCATGGGGCCGCACTCCAGCGTGTCAGGAGAGACACTGCTGCCAGGCCAGCTCCAAGCAAAGGGGAGCAGCTCCTCCTGCCAACAGGGCCTGCCAGAGGGGCTGGGTGGAAACTCAGCCATGAGGCATGGTTGGGTACTTGTCCTGGCACCAGGCACCTGCAGCACCCAATGGCTTCTCCCACTTTGAAAGACAGATATGCAATGTCCTCAGGGGTGCCTCTACTTCTGATACAGACAAAAGGCACCCAGTTGGAGGGGGGTAGGAAGTGCTGACTCGAGTAAGAGACAGGTGTGGAGAGAAGGAGTGTGGTCAGGGTTGAGATGGCAAACAGATCTCGGCTACTATGCAGATAGAAGGGACGCTGCTTTGGGTGCAGAAGCAGTTCATACTGTTCCAGCACAGATCTCTGCAGAGGAGCAGTGTTTGATGGCTTCATCTTCTCCTTTGTGGTACTGTTGGTGGGACTGGTGGGGAGCTGGAATCCCCAGGAGCCCTGAGGGAGGCCAGCCTGTAAGCATGTGTATCCCAAAGCCCTGCTATACCATCTGGGGGAAGAAGGGCTGTTTTGGGGAGTTGAGCCCCTTGGCTCCTTGGCCAATCTGGGGAGCTTGCCTTGCTGTGCCTGGACAGCCTATCCATGCCTTGTGGGCCTCTGCAAGGCTGAGACTTGGGCCCCTATCTCAGTCTGAAGGATAGATTCTGCCAGTGTACCCTCTCCCGCATGGCCTCTCGGAGCTCACTCAGCTGCAGGAGAGCAGGCAGAGGCAAGGCAGCATTACGGACATGGTGTCAGCTCTCAGGCTCTCTCTCCCCAGCTTTTTGCAGGAGCTGGGGAGAGATCCGTGAAGGCCATCAGGTTTGCAAGGCACTCCTGAGAACATGTTCTGCAGCCACCGCTCAGGGGAACAGGTATTTGCTTTTCAAATCTCCTGTATGTGTCATGTCAGAGGGGACATTGGATACCATCTGTTTGCAAATTGGCCTCTTTCTCTGCCATTGCTTTTCATCTGCAGGTGCCTTCCAATGTTTTTACTCTTAATTGTGGTCTGCTTTTCTCCTCTGGGCTGGATTTCCCAAGCAAAAGTCTGGCACTTCTAAAAGACCAAAAGGCAGCCTCGTGTAGAGGTTCTCCTTTGCAGCCTTACGCTTTGCTGCAGGTGGCTGTCAGGATTGTGTCCTTGAGGCACCAATTTCTTTTGCGAAATACGGGCCCTGGAGATTTTTCTGACTGGCTTCCTTTGCCGAGAGCTTTTGTTTGTGGTGGGTGGTTGTTTCTAATATAGTCTGTAGCAGCTTTAGTTTTCGGGAACGTTGGAGGTCAGTCAAAACTATTTTAGGTGACTGAAGCAATAGATACAAGTTAATTGGATGCTTAACATTTTGCAGATTTCACACAAATCTGTGACTGCACTTCTACTTAAAACTTGTGGTCGGTTATTAGAAACCTTTCTGTATGTACGTCCACTGTTAGATCTGGTCTTTGGTCATAGAATCTGTGCTCGGGTCCAAAAACACGAGAGCTTTAATTAAACGCTTGTTTTAAAGTACACATTCCAGCCTTTCTAGTTCAGTGAATTGAACATTTTTAAAGAAACGCTGGGAGTTTGGGAGTCAATGAGGTCCAGATCATTCCTATTTGACTATTGAGAAGGTGACAGATCCTTACTTGCAGTTGTAGTAGCTATCAGTGCCCTTAGCTGACATTGAATGCAAAGCCCCATAGTCCAATACTTTATTGATTTCTCCACCCCACTTTCTTTACTTGCTTGTCTTCTTTATGTATAGGCCTTAAGGCTCTTCTTGTTCCGGTCAGGTAGTTTAATTACGGAACACTCTCAGTAAACATTAATAGGAGTTTGTTCCATTCTTCTGCAGTGGTTTCTCCGCAAGTAAGTGCAACTTTGCCGTAGCCCAGAAGGGGGGGGCGTTGTTTCATGTACAGCAAGTGCTAGCAGGTAGTTGAGAGAATGTCGTAAGATTTCTGTTGAAAATGAAAAAGGGCTTATCTAATGATACTAAAAGATGAGCTGTGAAAACAGAGTTATTTATAGAGATTTTAACAAACCACTGAAGATTGGATCACAAGAAGTCGAATGTGTCTTTGCGTTTAGTGTAGTCTTACACTGATGATTTGTATAAAAATACGTAGGTTAAATTGAGTTGTGTTTATCATAAAGCAGGGCCACCTGAGATCCTACTTGTTTTCTGGAATGTCAAACGAATTGTGTTAATTAGGTTACTTTAGTACCATTGCTGGTATTAATGTGATTTTCTATTTAGTGCGTTTGAATTTCTGTGAAACAATAAGTGCATGTTTAACTAATGAAGTTTTGTTTTTGCAGCTTTCTGCTGTAAGGCATTGCCAGGAATAAAAAAGGAGGTGTGTTCTCACAGGGATTCTTTCAAGTGAATACTCTGGTTCTCTGGATTTTGGCTTTATAAATGTCTGAATTTCTTTAAGAATAGCTTATTGTGAGTGAATTTCTTTACTATTATTATTCAGATGTGAGTAAGTGCTGCGAGAATTTAGTTGTTTTCTCTTGTAGCTTTACTTGTCTTTGGAGAAAGGGCTTCTCACCTGTTTGGTGATCATGGTTTGTCTCCATCTCTAACTCCGCTGTTTTTATCCTCTATAATGAACACAAAATGAAGTATATGCATTGTGACATACTCTGTGCTTTCCTGTCATTGTGCATAAAAACATGCAAATGAGTGCCAAGTCGCAAGTGAAGGCTTAGTATGAAACAATCTACTATCACTTTGTCTGAAGTATGGGAGTGGGCATATAGTCTGAGATTGAGAATAGGAATGAAAACTATTTTACTTATTTTCAAGACAAAGTGTGGGTGATATGTCCTAAGTATGGTGTTCCTACTACTATCACTTACAAGAAAGCAATTTTGCTGAACTGTTAACACTGATGCTAGAATGTGAGATTAGATTTGAAAAGAGAACCAAGGGCTACCATGAATGTGCAATTAATGTCAGTTAAATCACTCCATTATCCTCATTGTTGCTGCTAACCAGTAAGCAGTATATTCAGACCAATAAAACCAGCCTTGTGGCTCTGTCTTAAGTCCTAATGATTTTATTGTCAGACGTTAGCAGCTGTTTTGTGTGGTCTTCTCTACTTTCTCCCTTATCCATCACCAGTTCACCTTACTGACAAAAGCCAAAACTGATGAAACATTTACAAGTGTGGTTATCTGGGAGATGATCCTGTACAATGACTTCTGGTTAACACCAATGGGCTGACTATTTTCTTGGGTAACTCCAGATAAAAACAGTGGGAGAGGTTTCCAGCTACCTTAAACCAACACTGCAATTTGCAGTGGAGCCGTAACAGTTCTTACAGTCTGTGGCTGGGAAGAAATATGCTTGGTCACTTGAAATGAGTTTGTTCTCTTTCTGTGTTTTCTAAGTAATAGTAACTTTTTTTTTTTTTTTAAATCATTTTCATCTTGGTTTTGTTCCTCTTCTTATTCAGCAGTTCTTGTGTCTTTCCATTCATTTTGTGAATTTTTTTTTCCTTAAGGACAGTGATACAATGGCAGGCCACCATAATTATTTGCTTGATACAATGGCTAGCTAACTATAGTGGTTTCCCATGTGAACTATCAAAAAATGATGTTAAAATTTGAAATCTTGATTGTTAATGATTGACAGTGATATTCCAAATAGAAAGAACACAGCTTAGTTTGCAGGTAACGACTTAGTTTGCGAGTAAGATGGTAAGACTTTGGCAGTTTAGAATAGCTCATCTTTTGTGATAAACTAAGCAGATAGTACTACAGATGATACCTTGAGGCTATATTATAATCTTTCTCCAAACATTACTTGTATTTGCATTTACAGCTGTAATTTGCCATAATGTGAAATGTATTATAGGAGAAGTATTAAAGATTTTAGCTATGCAAGCAAACAAATGTGTTTCAATCTTTAAAACAAAAACGTAAGAACAAAACCAAACAAGTAGGTGTGATCTGAAACTCACTAGGGGAGAATAAGTACAGCTGAGTCAGATGTCACTTCCTTATTAGCTTTTTCTGAGCTGCAGAAAATGTACAGAGCAGAACTGAAAAGGACTAGTGGGGTCACCAGTCATCCCTCTGCCTGAGGCAGGATTAACTACATCCATGCCATTCCTGGCAGATGTTTTCTAGCCTATTAAAAACTTCTGGTGATGGAAATGTGTGTTCTCCTCAGGCGATCTGTGCTGATCTGTTTGTATCTTTACCTTCAGCAGGCTTTGCACTAATGTGTTACCTGGTTCTTCCTTTCTGTAGTTTGAAGCTGTTACTTTTTGTTGGATTGTTGCAGGTGAATTATTGAAAAAAGTTGTTGTCCTGAGGTTAACCAAAGGAGTTTATTATTGAATGGCTGACAGATGTCAAATACTACAAGACTAATAATTAGGCTAGGTTGATGTGTGCAAAATAGTGCTTTAGCTTGACATACATGAATGTTGCATGCACATTTAAATCTTGCTTACGTTGCTGTGAACATGGGATGCCAGGTAAGGGATCTCTCAACCTTGAGGTGTCCCTGTTCACAGGGAGATTGCTGCTGTGCAGCCTGCTGCCTTGCAGGGGATCTCAGTGGGCTTTAGTGGATGCAAATAGTTATAGCACAAAGTTGTTGACTTGTAGTCAAAGTTCTTCCTTTTACGGTTATGCTGTACCTAGTGTTTTTTTTTTGTTTTTATTTTGTTTTTTCTCCTCTTTTTTCATCAGTAGTTTCTTAGCTACACCAACTCTACATAGAAATTCAGGTCCTTGACTGTATGATTTTACAATATTTGCATCCAGTTAGGCCTGCTTATCAGCAAAACCTGAGCCAGAGTGCTGCCAGCATGAGAGTGCATCTGTCACACCTATTTTATCCTGTTTTGTGAAACTGTGAACAAGGCTTTATGCCTTCGTGAAGACCACTAAGTTCCTTCTCTGTAGGTGAAACTACCCTTAGTTCTTTCACTTCTTCCTCACTGGAGTAATCTTCTCAGTGATCCACAAATGGTCCATTGTGACACAAATCCCACAGGACAAGAATGAATTCACTTCACCTTGGCTATAGTCCTGTTTCTGTATTCCTCTATGACGCTTGCTTTCCTACAGAAAAGAATGAAATGTTCAATATATTTATTCTCATTCTGACCTTCCTTCTTGTAGAAATGATAAATGCTTTCCTATTTGTGTTTTTCTACTATAGAACTACAAACATACAAAAATATTGGGGAAATAACAGAGAGAAAGTGCTTGCAGAAAGTGAAGGTAGGAAAGAAAAAAAAACGAGATTAAGCCTTCCTTTTCAGTTCTAAAATACTGAGACCCAAAGGACACTATCACAAAAAGTCTGTGATGAACTTTTTGTCCTGTGATGTCCTCTCATTACACTGAGATGCCTATTGGATCATGTTTTAGCTAAATATGAGTCACCGGGCTCATTGTGAAAGAACATGGGTAGGTTTTTTGGACTGGGTCATGCAGGAGATCAGTTTAGATGATTTAACAGTCCCTTCAGACTTAAAAACATTGAATAAGCCAATGATCAGTGAGAATGAAGATTGTTAACAATACCAAGGGTAAGTAATGTGAAATGGAGGCTAAAAAGGAACATAGAAGATGAAGCAAACTCTGTACTAGCAGGGAACACAGCTTCTAAACGGGAAAAAAGGAAAGATGTTTTAAAGATCCAACTCCATGCACTGGAACTGGATGAAATACTGCTGCAGAATTAAAAACTCTATGGGCTGGGCTCTTAAGCTATCCATAACTCATATAATACCCTGAATATATACGTATCAGTACATGTATACACATGCGCACACAAAGTAATTGGGGTGAATTTGTTTTGATTTAAATTATTTAAAGGAGTTGTCTGGCTGAACTTGAAAATGGGGTTGTCTTCAGCCCACGACAGAAAGATGCTGTGCTGCATTCCACACTACTGAGTGTGGTGATAATGGTTAGCTATTTTCTATCCCGTTGTGGCTTTCATAAAGCATTTTTTTTAAAATGTAAACAAAACAAAAAAACTCACCCCACTGTGTCATCTTCATATTTCAAAGAAAAGCCAGATCTTAGGTTTGTGAGCAGAGAAAGCAGAAGCTGTGCAACTCATTGCAAAGAGAACCTATAAACTTTCTTGGTTAGGGTGTAAGAGTCATTTCACTTGTGCTCTGCTCGTTAATGTGCAGGACCATTCTTTCAATTGGCATAGGACAGAATATTTCAACTGAGCTGTCAGATGAAAGCGCAAAGATCTTTTCCAAAAATGAGAATACCAGACAGATTCGATAGAGCTTGATTTTACTTCTGACCTTTGAATTGGGGATGTGGAAGAAAGGCATGAGGGAATGATTTTGGTGGCAATATGTCTCTATTAAACATGTTCAATGTTCTGGGTCAAAAAGAGTGTCCATCAATATTGCAAGATTGCTCAGTGGAGCAGCTGCGGTGGTCCAGCATATGCAGGTTACAAACCATTGCCACATATTAGCCACCTGGGGATGATTGGAAATGCCTGCTATTATCTGCCTAAGGCAGCAATTTGTAGGAGCCATGGTGCATTATGATGGATTAGCTCTGCAGCTGAAGATGTCATGACCCATTTCTCTGCATCTTCTTTGGAACAACATTGCAAAGCAGAGGCTTTTATTGTTGCAGTTTTGGGGGCAGGAATCTAATTTGTAATGATGCTGTAGGACAGAAGGGAGGAAATGCTTAAACAGCCACTATGCCTGATAACTTGCACTTCTGTGCTTGACTGCTATCACACTTACCTGCTTCAGGGCATTCCTTATTCAGGAATTGCTTGCATACTTCTGTAAACTCAGGAGCTGAGCCATGAACACCAAAAAGGGGCTTGTTTTCCAGGATACTTTTCCAAGGCTTGCACACCCGCCCTCTCACTTCCATGCATCCATCTCCAACTTTCCATGCTCTTGCTTACCTTGTCAATTGCCATCAGACTTAAGCTACTCTAGTAGTCCAGAGCAGCTCAGCAAAGTTGGGCTCTGTGCCTGACAAGATGATGGAGCAGATCCTCCCAGAAACTATGCTAAGGCCCGTGGAAAATAAGGAGGTGATTGGTGACAGACAACATGGCTTCACTAAGGACAGATCGCCTGACAAATCTGGTGGCCTTCTATGATGGGGTTCCAGCATTGGTGGGTAGGGGAAGAGCAACTGACATCATCTACCTGGACCTATGCAAAGCATTTGACACTGTCCTACCTGATATCCTTGTCTCTAGTTTGAAGAAACATGGATTTGACAGATGGACCCCTTGGTGGGTAAGGAATTGTCTGGATGGTCTTACTCAAAGTGTTGTGGTCAATGACTCAATGTCCAGGTGGAGATCAGTAACAAGTGGTGTTCCTCAGGGGTCAGTACTGGGACCAGAGCTGTTTAACATCTTTGTCAGTGACATGGACAGTGGGATTGAGTGCACCCTCAGCAGGTTTGCTGATGACACCAAGCTGTGTGGTGCAGTCAACACATTGGAGGGAAGGGATGCCATCCAGAAGGACCTGGGCAGGCCTGAGAGGTGGGCCTGTGTGAACCTCATGAAGTTCAACAAGGCCACGTGCAAGGTCCTGCGTCTGAGCCAGGGCAATCCCAAGTACAAATACAGGCGAGGTGAAGAATTGATTGAGAACAACCCTGAGGAGAAGGACTTGGGGGTGCTGGCTGATGAGAAGCTCAACATGAGCCAGCAATGTGCACTTGCAGCCCAGAAAGTCAACTGCATCCAGGGCTGCATCAAAAGCAGTGTGACCAGCAGGCCGAGGGAGGTGATTTTTGCCCTCTATTCTGCTCTTGTGAGACCTCACCCGGAGTGCTGTGTTCAGTGCTGGGGCCCCCAGCACAAGAAGGATGTGGAAGTATCAGAACAAGTCCAGAGGAGGGCCACGAGGATGATCAGAGGGCAGGAGCACCACTCCTGTGAAGACAGGCTGAGGGAGTTGGCGTTGTTCAGCCTGGAGAAGAGACGGCTCTGGGGAGACCTTGTAGTGGCCTTCCAGTACCTAAAGGGGGCTACAGGAAAGCTGGGGAGGGACTCTGTCAGGGAGTGCAGTGATAGGGCAAGGAGTGATGGCTTTAAACTAAAAGAGAGGAGATTTGGATTAGATCTAAGGAAGAAATTCTTTACTGTGAGGGTGGTGAGGCGGCACAGGCTGCCCGGAGAAGCTGTGGATGCCCCATCCCTGGAAGTGTTCAAGGCCAGGCTGGATGGGGCTTTGAGTAACCTGGTCTGGTGGGAGGTGTCCCTGCCCAGGGCAGGGGGTTTGGAATTAGATGATCTTTAAGGTCCCTTCCAACCCAAACCATTCTGTGATTCTGTGATTCTGTGATTCTGTGATTCTATGACTCTCTTATATTCTCTTTCTCCTCAGTCCAGTGATTTGTACAATGGGTGGAACAGTTTTAGTGTAATAAAATTAAAGGGTTTGTCACCTTTCTCTTAACGCCACACATTGAAATACAGAATCTTTGTCAGGTGACAAATATATACATATAGATATATGTATCTATATACTCTCAAGGGTATGTGCTTGCACACACATTAACATGAACTAGTGCAAATGTATACATAAGCACGTTGGTGGTAGGTTACTTTCAGTGCAGAGCATAGCATATTTACCTTGTTCCTCAAGCAAGCAGTCACAGGAAATTTAGTATTTTTTTTTCTTTTCATAGAGCCTGGATAGTGTCCATTATTATTATTATTTTTAAGTAGGGTGGCACCGTGTTTGTGTGGGTGTCACCTGCTCTTTCTTCCTCACCACTGCTCTGACGTCTGTCCAGGCCAATTTCCCCAAAGCCTCAAGGAAAATACAGTAACCTGTTTGTTGGGTTGACTTCTTGGACTATTGATGGCTTTTGCTTGATCTGTCATTCGCCCAGCTCAGGGAAATGACTACAGCAGACCTTTTCATTAAAAATCTTTTGAGTTGGCTTAATTGCATGTAAGAAATGAGGAAAAAAGCAATCTAAAACATCAAATAGGGGGTTGCTAAACTTCCTTTATTTGGGTCAGGTGACTGAGCTTTTTCTACAGCAGTGTAGAACATTGGTGAGGGAAAGGTGGATGCTCTCTTAGTCTCAGAAACTCCTGGTTCTGATCATCTGGCAGGTTTTGTCCTTGTCATAGCACACACAGAAATGATGATTTCTGCTTTCTGGGTTAGATGCCCCTTTAACTCCTTTCACTGGTATTTGAATCCAAATTTGAATACCGGTTAGTGTGCATTGCTTTCCAGTACAGGAAGGCAACTTCTTGGCTGTGCTGTCTCACTCACTCTCTCATGCTGACACTGGCACGAGTAAATGCATGTCTTCAGCCCTTACTGATCTTCTCTGTAGTCATGGATACCTTGTCGTATGCAAAACCAGCAGCATTAGCAACAGGACAAGTTATTTCAATGGAGACGGCTGGCATGGGTACAGGGAACTTGCTGTCTGGATGATTCCGTAAGAGTCTGTATGACATCGTTTCCCCCGTAAGACACAGAAAACTCTTTTAAAAGCTGCAAAGTCCCTGTGACAGGAAGATAAATGTTTTGTGGAAATACTCTTTGAAATGTGAAGCATAAGCTACAATTAAAACTATTTATGCAACCCTATTCAGTTACCACCTTACATTACTCTTTCACAGACCTTTTTAGAGGCTAATGGTTGAAAGACATACGGAGTGCCATATGGATACCAGCCAAAGACGTCCATTAGTTGCTCCTGAGTGCTTCACAGTTAATTGGAGTTGTGGGGCTGGGATGGGAGGTTAACTGGGAGTCTGATCCATGCATTAGGCAGGCATATTATGCTGGGGCTGGGAGATGAATGTTGTTCTTGTGAAGTAGAGGGATCAGTCTTACAGCACGTACAAGCAGACAGGATACAGGAGGAAACATTATGTCACTGAAAAGAGGCAGATTTAGCAGCAACCTTCCTTAGCAGAGGCTAAACTGGAAACATGCTGTTTATGTAAGTCAGAGGCAGGTAGCCCCAGAGAGACGAAATCAGCACAGTTGTATGGAAAAGCAGCCCTTCTTTAGCTTTTCTTCTTGTTTGAGCAGTTAGTGCCTGGAACAAGTTTGTTTTACAATCTCCTGGTGAATAGTGCTCTTTACCAGACTCACAGCTGCACGGACTGAAGAAGGGAATGGTTAAAAGAAGCAAGTCAACTAAAAATTCAGTGAAATCTGCTGAGCACTGAAGAGAGTGTCAGCTCCTTGATTTATGGAGTGGCTAAGAAACTCATCCCCTTTGCTGAGAAAGGGGAAAGGAAGATATGTTATTGTGTTATATAGGTTTATCATTACTTTTTTGTCTGATAACTTGACATCCAATGTGCTGCTGAGGGCTGGAAAGTCTCGGAGAACAACAATTGTATATTTTACAGAGATCTTGTAGAGGACCAGCAGAGCAATGGGAATTTCCACTAGAAAAAATGGAAAAGAGTTTACCTGCTAGGGTTTTAATTCAGAGCCTGTCACCCAAGATGATGGTAGATTGCATACTAACTGTGGAAGAGGTACCACATAGGGGACAGCAATCAGTGCAAGCTTGTGAAATGTAAGTGGAAGGCAGGTAAACTCATGGGAGAAAAGAGGAGTAATCCTAAGAGTGAAAAACAAGAAAGTTTGTTAAAAATGTTCTTTAAAAAGCACAGAATTTTCAAAAGATCTTTGAACAAACTGCCAAGGCATTTTGACAGGGGACACTGGTAGCCCTTGTCATTGCTGTGAAGGAACACCGGAGCAGGGGACTTGCGTGAAAGCTAGGGCTGAAGTGAGAGGACTCAAGAAGGGACTGCAAATGTCTTGTCCTTGGGATCTATAAAAGAGACAGCACCCAAACAAACTTGGACTTATATCCAGGAGCTCTAGTCGTGCTGGTGATTTTCAGACTGTGTTAAGGTGGTGACACCATAGACGTGAAGTGGAAAAAGCAAAATGTCTGCAAGAGCAGGCCAGTAGTGCTTGCCACAGTGTACAGATGGGTGAGGTACATAAGGTGGTTGTCAGACTCAGAAGATTAAAAAAGATACTGGGGTATTTAGTATATTGGTGTATGGAAAATTATGCAAATGTTCTGCAGAGAAATCAGTCTCCTGCCTGTGGGGAGAGACCTTACATGACTCTCCTGTGACTTTATTCTGGAGCACTGGCAGGGTGTTTGCTGGGGTGGAATCAAGTGAATGAAAAGGTAGGATCGTGCCATACTACTGCTCTTTGCTCTGTTAACCCAATGGATATATGACATTGGGCCATCTTCCTGGACAGAGTTTCATCCTGCTTAGCTGTAGGCACCTGGTGTTCTGCACTGAGCTCCAGACAATTGATGTGCCAACTATGGAATTAACAGGGGAACTGTGTGCTTCAAAAGAAGGAGGCTTTTGCCTTGGGTAGGAAAAACATAGTTTCTGGCAATGGTGAAGTCTGTGTATATGGTGCAGGGATCCCTGATACTGCTTCATAAGGATCTTAAGAAATTCGTGAAGGGTGTCATTTAGATAGATCAATTTCAGCCCTGATCTGAGTTTCACAAGTTGAGAAGCTTCTTTTCCTTACCTCAGAGGAAGTTATTGAGGACAACGACACTGTTGGTGTTCAGCTATCACAGTAAGGTACAGATCTGCAAAAACCCATGAAAAGATCCAGGCAGCACTAATTGGCTTTTGTTATTTCTTTAGAACACCCTCTGTGGCATTATTCCTGTGGCCTCATTTCAGCTGCATGGCAGGCATTCATCATTAGCGCATCTTTGCCTACTATATAAATTTTTTCTTAATATTTTGAAAAGACCTAATTTATTGTCCTAGGGATGCCTCTGGAGAAGTTCTGGCAATTCATGCTAGAGCTGCTTAAGATTTTGTGACCCTCAGCTGTCAGCAGCAGTTGCAGAGGTGGGAGAACAGGCAGCATTATCTTCCACCTGTTTGCTGGGGCCATGGATGGATGTATTATGGGAAATTGAAACAAAAATGGCAATGGTACCAGCCTGAACAGAGACAATTTCATATACAAGCAAACAGTCTTTTTATTTTTTTTAGTTATATCTGCTCATAGGCCTTTCTCATATCCTTCCAAAGATGAAAAAAAAAAAGGCAAAAAGGCTGATCCCTTTTTCTTCTTTGTCCATGCAAGATAGCTCCATACCTTTTCCTGCTTCCGTGTGGATGGTTTGATTCATTTTGGGCCAAGATATGGATGCAGCCTGAAGTAAAACAGGAAGATATTCTGTAAAGATAAGCTTGAACAGAGATGAGTTAAGGAACAGCCACCCTCTTCTCTCCTTTCCAGAATCGGAAATGATTTTGGACAAGGTACTCAGTGCTGTCATTCAGGGGTACATGGGATTTAGGGAAATCCCTTTGAAAAACTATTGTGAGCAGTAGTGAAGGTTGGCTACTGCTATTTTTATCTTCTGTTCAACAGTTTCCTTTTTTCCCTCTCTCTTTTTTTAAACTACCACAAAGACAAAATCAATCACTTAACATTTTGTACTTGCTGATTAACGGCTGCATTCAAAGGCAAGTGTGGAAGGTCATTACAGGGGAGCAGGGGGATCTGGGATCTGGCATTGTGCTCCTAGGAATATGCAGTATAATATTATTCTGTAGATGGAATTATGTTATTATATGGTTTCAGTTTTGTATCTCAAGCTGTCTACTTATAAATTGAAGAAATAAATATGTGCTTACTGTGCTTACTTGAACAAAATATCTTACAACAAAAATTCAGGGACCAACATGTACAGAAATTTATTTTATAAGGCTTTTACTGAAAAAAAAAAAGTTCTTTCAGGCAAACCTAAAACTATTCATCATCTCAGCCTTGCTGATTAGTTTAGCAGCCCATCAGAGTGTGACTAGATAATGACATAAAACCTTGTTTTGAACAGTTTGCTGTTCCAGCTTACTATGTATCTTACAAGCAGATGTAGAAGAGAACACTGGGTGATACCCTAGTGGAAGTGCTTTAAGACTGTCCTGCTGTGAAGGCAATACTGTATTAAATCACAGAACCTGATACTATAGCTGTGAGTGACTTCAGAAAGCTTGGCTGTGTATATCCTTCTATGATTAACATCTTTTATAGAGAAAGATCTGATTACAGGCTAAAGCAGTTAAAATACTTGTTGCAATGCTTAATATGGCTGAATATGTGGTCTCCTGAGTGTCTTTGCATAGAAGTGGAGAAGACTGCTCCAAATGCTAACGCCTATGTTCTTATCTATGAGCCACTCCCTGTATTTCTGATCATAAAGTGTTTACTCCAAGCATTCCCCCAGCGATTTCAAATAAACAAAAGCAACTGGTAAAGTGGTGGCTGCCCAGGAGCATCTTGGGGGAGGGTTGTCATAAATGGTGACAATAGATGGGGTCAATATATTGTTTGAGAAAGTTGTAGCTAGTGGCTTCATTCATCATCGTGACAGCAGTACTGACAGCACTCTGCAGTGGTTCATCTGTGAAATGAAGGATCAGCAGCGAGGGCTAGCTGGCAGGAGATCCAGAACTTCTGAAGTGTGCCTTCTCTGTTGTGCTTTATTCATGCTGTGTAATGGCAGGGTTTGGACCTTGGCATCCTGACCAGTGATAATTTGCCTAAATCTACACTACTTTTTTTTTTCCTTTTCCCATGCATGCAGTTGCAAAGACAGTGGCAGAAGGGGAGAAGAGGCCTCTTCAGGTAGGCCTGGCTTCTCAGAGCTGTTCCAAGTTAATGCATTTACAGGCATGCAGAGGAGTTATCTAGGACAGAAGGAAAGGTCAGGGTTCCTTGTGATTTGCTTCTGGGATAAAATTGACCCAGATGCTTATGACCAGAAATTATTTTAAAACTTTAAGTCAGCCTATGAGCTATATGCACAGAGGCAAATTAATGATGACATAAATCTAATGGCTTGTGTAGCTCAAGAGCAAGTGAAGTTATAATGCTATGACAACAGCAGATGCGTTCAGGGAGGAGGTGAAGTAGACTTTAAAATTTGGCAAAGATAGGTTGAATAAAAATAATATGTGGTGAACATGAGTGAAATGTTCCTTGACAGCACCATGAGACTTGGCTTTTTCTTCTTTATTGCTGTGAAGCTGATAAGAGACTTGTTAAGGCAGAGCAGTAGCAGCATCCAAAGCTGCGTTTTAGTTAAGGGTCAGTGTCAGTGCTTTCATTATAAAACTTGTTCCTCCAGAGAACATAGTACTGCAATAAAAACACTCACTCTGGCCTGAAAGGTGCTGCATGACAGTTTGGTCTGGGAACACAAACAGAGCAGTGAAACAGCCCAGCTGAATGTCTCCTGAAGTCAAGGGCAAGGCTTTGGTTTGCTTTTTGATCAGGCCCCATGTATGCTGGTTGGCTGTGAGATGAATTAACAATGCTGAATTTCCGTTGTCAGCAGAGCATGAACAGTGAAAGTGCATGTTTCCTTACAGTGGCTACTGATTGAACACTAGTTTTATAAGATGCATATTAAATGAGGACACTGCTGACATGACACGGATCTTGGTCAGTTAATAATTTCACCCTCCTCTTTCCTCAAAATACACACCTATGATGTAGTCAGGGACCTGTCAGCACAGTTGCAGTTCTGGGGCATGGATCACACCTTGCTTGTGTCCTTCGCTGTTAAAACGGGGAAATCTAAGGTCTGAGTTAGGATGTAAGTCTGTGTACTACTTCTGATGTCAGTGCAAAGAGAGAAAACTTCAAAGGGAGGTGGTGATGTACCCCATATTTGGCACCTCAGTCCAGTGGCTGACATGAGATGGGGAGCAGGGACTTCGATACAGTCACACAGGAGTTTCTGGTGAGGCTGAGAACAGCTGTCATTCTGCTGAAGTCCTTCCCAGGTCAGGTCCATCATGGTTCCTTACAGGGGAGTGCAGCTGGGATAGGTCTGGGTACCCTGTGGGGGAAGTTTTCTTCCAAAATTTGAGGCTTGGGCATCTCACATATTCAGTGTATGGACGTCAGAGGAGGTATTCACAGCTTCATGTAAATAAAGGTACTCTTACAACACGTGAAAGATACTCCAACTAAAGGAAAGATTGCTGTAAGGCAAAGACATGTGGGGGTGCTTCAGTCAATCAAGGCTTCCTTATAAAGTGCAGTCAGGGCCTCAAAAGCAATGGCTTTGAAATGTTTTTCAGTTTGTAGGTGCTTGAAGCGTGTGGAGACTGGAGATGCAGACAACTGTATACTGAATTCGAGCCAACAGATAACAGCTTGCTTCTCTTAATTACCTTTTTCAGATGCATTAGGTATAGTCTGTGGGCCTCAAAGGATGTGCAGATCACAGACAGAAAATCAGCTCCTTGAAATGCATATTTTAAAAGGAGTGAATTATTCTTGTGTGTCATAATACCCAATTTATGCTAAAGCATAATCAGGGTGAAGTAAATGTCAGCATTAGTTCTCTTCCTAATAAATGAAGCATACAAAGAATTACCTGGTTGTGAAGATCTGCATTGTCTTAGAATCGGAGTCTAGTTTTTCTGTTTTGTAAGAGCAAGAGTTCATGTGTGAGTGGTCCTCGAAGGGGTGACAAGTGCCCTGTCCTGGTGCGGGTACAGAACAGCTGCTCAATGCCACTGAGCTGGTGACCTCAGCCAGGAGAGGCACTGGAGAAAAGGCTCCTCTCCTCACAGTCTGATTTTGTCATTTCAGTTGAAACTAACGCTGTGTTACAAACAGGGCTTTGGAAACAGCAACAGAGGCTGGGTTACTCAGTGAAACTCCCTGAGCTGAACTGACATGGAGTTCAACCTGCTATCTCCTGTGTCAGAAACGGCCGCTTGCTCTCGATTGAGAGTGAGGTACGGTGTGACATGCTACCGTGTAAAGCTTCTTCATGCTTCGGCATGTGGGAAGATTAGTTCTGCTGGCCGCTTCATCCTCTTCCTGGATCTAACAACGCTTGTTTCTATGACAACCAATTTGGCAGCAGGGGTGTATTTTCATTCATTTGGATTGCATGGCGTGTTTTTTCAAACTGCGTTCTGGGACTTCAGGGGAAAAAAGTTCAGTCTGAAGCATTTTAAGTTAGGACAGTCAAGTTTATAACGTAAAATGGAAAAATATCTTCATGAAATTAAGCATTTTAATTGTAAGCCAATTTTCAACCATTGTGTCTTGTTGCTTTTAGAGCTACTGAGGATTTGGGTATTTTAAAGTGACAGATGTATTCTGTGGCGTTAGATTCATATAGTTCTGTTACATCTTTGTTTTCATAAAAACAATGCTACTTTGTGTCTTGCATTTTTATTTCCAGAAGATACACATTTCCAGAAGACACTCTTTAAGTAAATCTAGCAGCTGGAGGTTTGCTCGTTGCTTCGTCGTGCTAATAATGTTAGAATGGGAAAGAACAATTACCAAATTAATACCATTTATACACTCATTTGTCTAAACTGGTCACCTAAACCCGACCTGATAAAGTCCCCTGACATTTTCTAAAATGTGCTGTTTGTCCTTTAGTATGCTCAGGATTCCTTCAATGTCCAGAAAAGCTCAGAGTAGGACACTACGCACTATTGGGAAACCTTAAGACTGCACTTACCTTCTAAATACACTGCCATGACTGTTACGTGTTGGCATTATGTGTACTTTCTTGCTGGGATCAGAGTTCTGTCATCAACACAGATGGAAACTCAACAGAAATGTAGTTAGGAAATCTCTGAAGAGAAGGATCTGACCCAGTACTGTGAATTTGAGCACCTTCCACAGAGAACTGAGTGTCCTGGAGCTGAAATTTGTGTTTTTCTTCTCTAAATGAAGTCATTGCACCAGACGAGAGGCCAAAGTATACTACCTTCGAAGTATTCCATCTGGTCAGTGCCTAAAAACTATTGCATTTTGACATTTGGTTGCAATCAAACTCAAAGTCTAATCATTATTTCAAAACATAACATTTATTTCTTCACACAAAGGTTATATACTTAATGCCATATAAAGACTTGCAATGCAATTAATAGAGATTTGGCCAATGTAATTTATTGTAGAGTTACTTGTGACTGGACATATAGCCTTAATGACTCTTTTCTGGTACGTCCTCATGACACAAAAAGCAGCACAGTCAAAACAAACATCAAGCAGCACAATCAAAACAAACATCAAAAGCATGTTTATCAGTGGCATCAGCTTCTTGCATCTTACCTTCTAGTCATTGTGCACTAAGTTTTATAAGCTGTAAAATGTGGCTGCAATATATAAAAGAGGCTAAAATTGTATCTTGGGTTGGCAGGACTCATAATGCAATACTGGGAAGCCACAATTTTCAAATTCCTTGTAAAACAGTGAGTGCTGGGGTTTAATTCAGGGGCTAAAGCCCCTGATGCCTTTTGGGGAATCCTTATGTGCTTTGGGGAGTGCCAGTGCAGGGACACTTCCCTAAGCTATCCTGAGGAGAGTCCTGTTGTGCTTACTAGAGGGGTGAGAGAGAAGTATTAGTATTCTCGTTCACATTTTTGAGAATGCCTGAAATAACCTCTGCATTATAGTAACTTTGATATGATGGAATTTGCGAGAAATGCTTTAGCTTATATGTCTGTGCATTTGCTACTACAGCATTTGCACAATCCACATACACAAAAAGTTATTTTTGTTCCTATGCATATTACAATACACAGTTAGTGTGTTTATGACCAAATGATATTTCACTGAAAAATGCTATTTCATGGTAAGGCAAGGAAGGAAAAAAGACTGGGAAATACTGCTTCTTAACAACATTGCAGTAAGAACGCAAACATGAAACACATGAAATAGGAAACTTATTTATGTCCCTCATCTATCTCATTCAGAGCTATCTAGCATGAAAAATTCAGACAGAGTACATTTCTCTGCCTGGAATTTTTCCAAGTTTGGCCCATCAAAGACACGCGTACTTGAAATGGAAAGCCTAAGAATCTGTTTACAAAATACTACATTTTAACACTTTTCAGTGTTTGTGAAAGATTCTGAGTGATCTTTTTCCATCAGGTAAAGAAACTCTCATTCCAAAATTGCAGTTGCCACAGGATGGAATTGTTATGCAGGGGTCAATCCTCTTTGATGCTTTTATTCACTTTTGGGATGATTTTCAGCTGCTGTGGGCTTAAGCCTTTGGGACATGAAAAGTAATACAGTGGGTGTTTATGAGGACTGCTGGACGATAAATTATACATCCCAAAAGATCTGTCCAAGGAGACAGTATCTGAACATGACTACTCAAATGCATTGGGTTTATGTGGCGAGGTTTTGGTAGCAGGGGGCTGCAGGGGTGGTCTCTGTGAGCAGAGCCCAGCAGCTGCCCCATGTCAGAGCAGAGCCAGCTCCAGCTGCTCCAAAAGGGACCCGCCGCTGGCCAGAGCTGAGCCATGAGCGACGCTGGGTGGGCCTCTGGGAGAGCAGAGTTAAGGAAGGGAAAGAAGTGCTGGGCAACAGCAGCTGGGAGAGAGGGGTGAGAGCCAGCCCTGCAGCCCCAAGGGCAGCGCAGCAGGAGGGCAGGAGGTGCTCCAGGCACGCAGCACAAGTTCCCCTGCGGCCTGTGGAGAGGCCCCTGGTGGAGCAGGCTGTCCCCCTGCAGCCCATGGGTCCCACATGGAGTAGATCTCCACACTGCAGCCCATAGAGGAGCCCCCGGTGGAGCAGGGGGATGTGGCCTGGAGGAGGCTGCGGCCCATGGACAGCCCCCACAGAAGCAGGCCCCGGGCCGGAGCTGCAGCCCGTGGAGAGGAGCCCACACAGGAGCAGGGGGTCTGGGGGGAGCTGCCGCCCGTGGGGGACCCGTGCTGGAGCAGTTTGCTCCTGGGGTATGGATGGACCCCGTGGTACGGAGCCACGTGGGAGCAGTTCTTGAAGAGCTGCTGCCTGTGGGCAGCCCCCACAGGCTCAGTTCGGGAAGGACGGCATCCCGTGGGAGGGACCCCATGTGGAGCAGGGGCAGAGAAGAACCATGAAGGAGTGGCGGAGACAAAGCATCAGAGGCTGACAGCAGCCCCCATTCCCCTGCACTGCTTGGGAGGAGAAGGTAGAGGAGGGTGGATGGTGGGGAAGGTGTTTTTCATTTCCTTTTAGTTTTTCTCACTGCTCTAGTCTGATAGTGATAGGCAATAAATTAAGATAACCTCCCTATGTTGAGTCTGTTTTGCCCATGATGATAATAGGTGAGTGTCCTCCCTGTCTCTATCTCAACCCTTGAGCCTTTTTCTGTTGTATTTTCTCCCTCTGTTCCTTTGTGGAGGGGGAGTGAGAGAGCAGTTGTGGTGGAGTTTAGCTAACCATCAGCATGAAACCACCACATCAAAAAGTGAATAAAGTTTTCTTTTCATGGAATAGGTCAAACCATGGACTGGAACTCTGGAGTGCTGGATAAAGTTTTGAGAGATTTGGAGTCAGTTTGCCACGTGTCTATGCCAGTTCCATCTCCATGAGTGTGCACTACAGATGTATTTGATAGAATTGTATGGCTTTAGCCTGCTGTCACCTGAGTAAGAGGAAGACACCTCTGTACTACCATAATGGCAGCAATAAGGAATTGAATGCTGCTGTGTTCTCTGTCAGAGCATATTCTGTATGCATACACCTCCATTTCCTCTTGGAGCTATTCATCTTGACACAGGGTCTTGCCATGTTGATATCTTGGCGACTGCAAAGAGCAGACTACCATTTATAACCTTCCCTAAAACAGACGCTGTACTTTCCACTGCTTTAAATTAGAAGCTTCTGCAGCTGCACATTTCAGGGATGCAGAAAGCTGGTTGTGTTCACAGTATTTCTTTTGATGTTAGGCAACTCAGGATAAGATAAAATTGTGAACGCTCCTTGGGTTATAACTTGAATTTACAATCTTGACAGCTCTGTTCAGGCACAGTGCCAAAAAGCTCTCTGTACATTTAAACAATGATAGGACGAAGTGATATTGTCTCCTAAGGGACAATAGGAAACAACTTGGCCTTTCAAAAATGTTACATTGATGTGCATTCCTAGGAACATCAAGTCTAAGTATGGCAATCTCCTGGTAAAGTATCTCCAGGGATCTCAATTGAAAGAAAGCTATGATATGATAAAACTGCTGGATAGAATGAAAATAAGGAAAAAGAATGGAAATGGGAAAACTGATTCTGTATAAATAAACCTTACATCTACAGAAGTAATTTCTCCATAGGAAAGGGGATTATTTGTTCATTAAATAATAGTTTGTAGGGACACTTCTGTGGTAATTGTTGCATGATAAAATTGCATGATGGACTCTCAGCATAATCTAAAGCTCTCCATTGTCAGATAATACCAATGAGTTTGTCATTCTTTATTTTTATAGTAATCAATTCTCTACCATCTTGGGTGAAATGATTATCAAAATCCAATCTTGTAAGTCATACTTCTGCCTCAACAGTGAAAGGCTAACCGAGAAAAATGTGGGCTGAATAGGGTGAACAATTTAAACGAAGAGAGGCCCAGATAACCCTGAGATGTTATCCATGGTGCTTAGTGCTGTCTTTACCTTAGTCTTCCCTGATGGGATCCCTAGAGGAAGGGTTCAAGGAGAAGGAGAACAACCAGAAAGAGGGTGGGGCTTGAGTCAGGGACTGCTTTTACAAACTTGATGCATGCAAAGCCATGGGAATCCAGGTGTTGCACACAAAGCTGCTGAGAGAGTTGGCCAGTGGCCATGTAATGCCACCCTCAAGCATCTTTGAAAGGCTGTGGAAACTGGAGGAGGTCCCCAATAACTGGAGAAAGGACCGTGTCACTCATATCTTCAGAGAGGAGAAGAACGATGATTAGGAAGACTTCAGGCCAGTCAGTCTCACATTTGTCCCTGTGACTATCATGGCATATGTATTCTTGGAGCACATCCCTGGGCACATGAAGGAGAAGAAGGCGATTGGGACAGTCAGCAAGGCAGACAAAGGACAAATTGAGTGTGAACCATCTAGTTACCTTGTATGATCAAACAATCAGGTTTATGGACAAGTGGTGAACAGGGGATGCCATTTACATTGATTTCAGCAAGGCTTCCAACACACCACACAATGTCTTTGTGTCTGAGCCAGATGTTAGGATCTGGGTTTGTGCCCCACCCTGTGGGTGAACTACCTGGTTGGGTGGTTGGGGTCAGAGCTGGTGGTTACTGGTTTGTTTCTGCCTGGAGGCACGGGATGCCACAGGTGCTGCCCTGGGGCCTGTCCTGTGTAACATCTCTAGTGGTGAGCTGGGGAGGTCACAAAGGGAGCTCTGTCAGATTTGCAGGTGAATCCAAGGCTGTGGGGCTGGGGTTGATTCAGTTTGGAGTGGAGGGAGCTTCAGGGTATTATGAGAGGTGCAGGGACAAGCTCTTTACACCAGTGCCTGACTGCACTTAAGAAACTCCTTTTGTTTTTCAAAGACAATAGACAAACCCTAGAGGAGCTGCCCAAAGGCGTGTGGGGTCTTCATCCTTGGGGGTTCCAAGCCCTGAGCTGAGATCCTGCTCTGTGCAGCTGGTGGACTAGGGGTTTCCTGGGACCCCTGCCTCCCACAGCGTCTCTGGGAAGCAACTCAACGTAAATTTGTGAAGCAGAGAACAACAGACAATTGTTTTTTAAAGTGCAATTGAAGGTTTCACATAAGCACAGTCCCGATTAAGCAGTAGATAGAATTTTCACAGTCTTTGCTTTACTATAACATTTTATCATTTTAGACAATAAATGGGATGAATCAAATCTGCTATCAAAATGCTGTGACTTTGCAGTAGCGAAGACAAGGGCAGCCTGCTCCCATATCCTCACAGCTAACTGCGGTCAGGTGGTGAGGTCTCTGCGTAGACTCATTTACACCTCTGCAAAGCCACTGTAAAAGTGTTATCATCCTGATTGCTTAGTGTTTTGAATCTACTCTGAGTGGAAATTACTACTTAAAACCGGAGTCCCACTCTGTTTGCTGGCAACTGTGAAATTTTAGCAATTTCCAGGCAAAAGAAAAAAAAAACTTGACAATTTTATTTACTTGCTTGACTATAAAGCTGGAAGAAGTACTGGTGTATAACCCTTTACGTGTCTTTCTGAAACTAGTCCCTCCACTCCTTTCAGACTTTGCCGAAGGTGCCATAACCATTACCCTGATTTCTGAGTCATTTCCATGGTTTTATTTTCATGTTAATTTTGGGTTTGAGCTATCATTAGTGTCATAACATATATGACAGGACTGTATATGGCTGTATTTAGACAGAGACTTGTCTATGCTGCGAGGTATATCAGTTTTGGTATACCTGGGAGCAGTACTTATCGTGCTAAGGAGCAAACAGAGGCCAGATTGATTTGCTATGGCAATAGCAAGGAATCTGATACCTGCAGGCCTAGCTGAAGGCTCATGTTTCACCCAGCAGGCTTTGGAAGACTGCATTGTTTTTTCACTTTTTTGGCTTAGAATAATGTGATAAATGACCTCTTGTCGTGCTTTGTAGTCTCTCTTTGCTCCATTTATTTGTTGCCATCATGCTCCCATGAATATTTCATCATTATTTCTACAAAACATCACCCAGTAGGTTACATGCACGTTAGTGTTTGAGAAAGCAGAATCTGTCAGTACCCAGCTTTTGAAGAGGTTTTCCATTTATTCATAGCAGAGGGGTGGGAAGGGTCACAGGAAGCTTACTGACTTAATGAAGGGAGAGAGGAGAAGGTAGTGAAAGAAAATGGAGAGAACTGATCGTTCTGCAAGCTGTTGTAGGATGATGTAACACAGACACGCACACGTCCTTTTTTCCTGATTACTGTAATTGTGACACTGTGCTATGTCTTTACAAACACCCAGGAAAGACACTGCAGATTCATTGACTTCATTGCCCGTGGCCAAAAGGAATAAGGATTATGGAAAGAAATCAGCAGCAGGCCTTGTGCATACAGCTCATTCAAGCTGGCCGGAAGCATTGTGCATTGTATGGCAGAGCAGTTCTTCCAGAGAGAGAGAAATATGGCTTGAATAAGGATCTTGATGAGATCTGCGCTGTATCAGTCTGGGAGAGGTCACTTGCACGTACTTTTTATACCTTAGTGACTGACTGCAGAGTTTGGCTCTGGACAATTCCTATGTCTGCTATTTCCCAGCTCTCATACTCCCTAGGTGGTTTGGGGGATGAATATTAAAGTGCATTACTGAAAAACAAATTTTTGTTCGTTCAGCCCTATATGTTTTTCAAAATACTTCTATGTATGCTGTAGAGGTTATGGATATTTCTATATTCCGTGGCTATAAACTGTTTGGCTTATGCTAAAACAACTCAGATATAAAGTGGACAGAAAGGGTAGAGCATATTATAGGGGACTGCAAAAAGGAAGAGTTTGAGCTTTGGACAGAATAATCAATAGGCAGCTGAAAACAGCGTGTTTTTTTTTTTTTTTTCTTCCCAAACAGTTGCTGGTTTTAAACATTAGCCCAAAGTGGCGTGATAGGAACTGTAGTTCTTAAGTGCAGGAGGTTTTTTTTTTGCAATCTTATTTGGGATGAGACCTGGTTCTTCCCAGTCCTGGTGTCTATATCCCACTTCCTATTCCTAACTCACCAGGTGGCATGTTCTCACACATTTCTCCTGGATTAGAGCCAGTCCCAGTGACTGCACCTCAGCCTGCCAGTCCCTTTGTCAGGTCTATGGAGCATGCATCTTCTCAATTTGCAAAGTAACCACAGGAAAACCTCAAATTGCGTGAACATAAACAGGTACACAACCTTACAACCCCCCTGTGTATGAAAGTAAAACCATGCACACTGTTCTGTCTACAGAACAACCCTCTCCTGCGGTCAAGAAAAGTAAAGTAAAGACTACACACAGTTTTTTAGGGGAATTCAAACAGAGGTTGATATAGGGAAGCTAATGCCCCTGTTAGAAATGTTTCATGCCACCAGTGACACAGGCTCTTCTTTCCAGGTTAGCTGTACACATTGACAAAAAACGTTTGTCCCTGCTTTGCTCTGGTACAGCTGACCCCAGCTTGGGTGAGGATGCTGCTGGCTCATTGCCAGTACAGACTTTCATCACATGCCTGCTCTTATGAAATAAATTGCTAAGGTTCACAAAATACCACTGTTCTGCAGTATCCTTCATGATTAATGAGTAATTCTGCACAGTGGGGCCCATGATAATGGAAGAGAGCTGCTTTCTCACCCAGTTTTCACAGAGCTTTGTCTTACATCAACCAGTCAATAGCAAAGAACCCTCCTGATGCACTTACTACACTCTCCAATTTTCCCTGGTTTTGAGAAGTTGTCTCAGATGTCAGTGTTTTGCCCTTCAGCTGTGATGAACAGTGTTTTATTAATACCATAGAACCCTACTGTTTATATTGCCATGTTATGTCCAGCACCTTATTTGCTGCATCTTGGAAATACAAGAAGAAAATGATTATAATAATTTAGTTGAGTTCCCTCTTTATTTCTTGTGCTTTCCATCTACAATGCATTAATTTACTTGCTGCCTATCAGCAGGAAGCAAATTCTGAACCTTCACAGAAATGCATCAAAACACCTGGGATCTATAACCTCTGCTGAGGGAAGATCTGAAATTTGTTGCCAACTCCCTAACAGGCCTATTTGTGGGTTAGGTAGAGATAATGAAAAGAGCAGATTCATATATCCATTCTTCAAGATCAAACCTAGGACCGGGGAGCAATTTATGGTTTATTGCACAACAGTGGAAACCAGTACCTGCATCCAGGAAAACAGATCCTTAAATGAATTAAATCCGTGCTTCCCCTATGGCATGTAAGTGTGTATTTTCGACAGTTTCTTACGCAGGATTCATAACTGGTAGTGTTAAATGGAGCATCAGAGAGAAAAGGAAAAATTTAATCTGTACCTCAGCTTCATCACTTTTGTTAGAATCGTAGAATCTTTTGGGTTGGAAGGGACCTGAAAGCCCATCCAGTTCCAACCCCCCTGCCATGGGCAGGGACACCTCCCACCAGACCAGGTTGCTCAAAGCCCCATCCAACCTGGCCTTAAGGATGGTCTACAGGGATGGGGCATCCACAGCTTCTCTGGACAACCTGTTCTGGTGCATCACCACCCTCACAGTAAAGAATTTCTTCCTTATATCTAATCTAAATCTCCCCTCTTTCAGTTTAAAGCCATCATGCCTTGCCCTATCATGACACTCCCTGACAAAGAGTCCCTCTCCTGCTTTCCTGTAGTCCCCCTTTAGGCGCTGGAAGGCCACTATAAGGTCTCCCCAGAGCCTTCTCTTCCCAAGGCTGAACAACCCCAACTCTCAGCCTGTCTTCACAGAAGCAGTGCTCCAGACAGTAACCTCTTAAGCCTGCCTGGATTACATCCCTTCCCTCTACAGTGTCACCTACACCACACCTCAAAAACTGAAAAACCATTGACTTGCATGTTGTCCATTTAGTCAGGCGGACGACTCTTATTTTAACCTTTCAAATTCCTGGGAGCAATTTGATACCAATCTACTCACCTGCACCTCCTGGGGCAGCTTGGCTTAAATTGCTGTGATATTCCTCCTCGTCCCTGGCTTTTGGAGACTTGCTGCTCTAGGGACACTGCAGCATTTTTAAAATGGGGTGGTCTCCTCATCGTCTGATCTCCAGGTTTGTTTATGGGGAAGGAGGGAATAAGATGTGGAGTGGTTCCTGGGATGCCTAAGAAGGACATGCTGTAAGGGACTTCAGCTGTGCAGCTGAGAGAGGAGATAAATAAGACGAAGTAGAAATAACACAGGAAAAGGTGCAAGCACTCTCACTGTGCATATTTCCCTATTTTCCTGAAAGGGAATCTGGATATATGGGACGTTTGGAGGCGGACACAACATATTTGAAATGAGCAGAAAGATACAGTTTGTTTTTGAATGATAACTCTAAATTATAGCTTATGAATTCAAGGAGCTCTCAAAAGGTTAGTGGTTTTTGTTTACGCTTCATGGACAGAGCATTGGCAGCTGTTCTGTCGAAATACTTGAAGTGTAGAAAGTGAGTTAAAGGTTAACCAGATGGAGTTTAAAAACCTTCCTTTAATGGCAAATTATTTTATCACAGTGTACGTTAGAAGTTTGTTCATTAACATTCATCAGAAATCTACAGTGGTGAGCAGGATACTCGTCTAAACAGGCCCGAGGTCACAGCCAGGATAACAACTTCTATAAAATTGTCCTTTCGATAAGTTTGCTGGTCCTGAGACTGCAAGATGAGCATTTTCTCTTTTTAACTGTCTGTTTTTAATTTCTGGATAAAAGAAGCACTTTAGAAACTCACTTGCACAGCAAAATGAAATGCATTTATCTTGTGCCTGTTCTCTCCACTGCTCTTACCGAGGAAGAGGACTGAATAATTCTGTGGTGGAGCAATACCACTGGAAATACATTTCTCAGACAGAAGCCCTGCATTTCTCAAGTCATCATAGAAATACATCACAATAACACGATGTCAACAACACCTTCATGTTTGACATTTGGTAAGGCCATTGTCCCTGCTGTTTCTACATTGCTATTATCTGCCTTTATTAGTAAAAAAGAAAAAGTCAGACACACAGGTTACAGGTGCTATAGCACAAAGATTCAAAAGAAAAATGCTATACAGCCATGTCAAGGCTAACAAAGCTTCCCTTGTTCCCAGATTCCCAGCAGAATTAGACATCCCAGATGGCAGATGTTGGTTTGAACATTGGCTACGAATTAGCCTCTATTCAAACAGCATCTGAAGACCATACCGCATCTCTGAACTAAAACATGTTTTAGAGTTTTAAGCTCCCTTTTTGCTCTGCTTTCTATTTATCTTTTTATTTTGGGATCTGCCTTGGATAAATACAATCTCTTGAGCTTTCTGAACTGACGGCAGGGAGAGGGTTTTCCAACCCAGAGAAAAGATGGTTGTGGTTGGGTCCTTATTATGGCCACTTTGGATTTCTTTGGGACAGCCTTGCTTTCCCTAAACGCAGGCCTGACTGAAGACGTTAAGCTCCTCCATGGTCAGTCCTGTCTGTCTCCTGCCCAGCCCCTCGTATGAACCTCAGCCCAACAAATCCTACTCACAGCCTTGTTTCTGGAATCATGTGTAGGAAAACAAATAAATGAACACAAGCCCCAAAGCCCCGAAATATAGAGACCAAGTTGTTCTCTCTGAAAAAGCATATGAGGCCAGTAGGAGGGAAAGAAGAGACTTTATGCAGCTTGATCGATTTCTTCTCTGAATTGCAACATTATTGAATCTTTCATTACAAAGTGTTTTGCAGAACACAGGTTCATGTTATACTTCAAAAGGGATTCTCTGCATGCGTCTGCGTACCATTTGTCTATTTATATTTTGGTGGAGATAGATAATTACCCTGGCACTAACGTGAGCAGTTGGAGAGGAGTTGGAAGGATGAGGAGAGTGAAAGGGGTGAACTCATAAGTATTACTGTAAATCTTGAGGAAAGGTTGCTAAAATGGTGATAGGCATGAAAGAGGAACTCACATTCTACAGGCAACTCATGTCAAAATGTTCAGCAAAGTGCTGGATCCCTGTGGATTTCAGCTGATTCTCTTCCCTTTGTGAAACTTGTTCCTGGGCCACCTCCTCAGGAGGAATCCATGGGATGCTCTGGGAAATGCTTGTGGCATTGCTGTTCCCCTCTCACTCTGTCCCAGTGGCACATGTTCACTAATCATTTCTGCCTTGTGGCAAAATCCACTCAAGAAAAAGGACAGACACTTGTCCACTTCAAATGGTGGACTTTTTACCAAGCCTTCACTTCAGAAGTCATCGATTACATCTTATGGGTGTGTGAAGACACCCTGTGTATTTTCTGTGCACATTTTTTTTTTCTTTTTTGTGTTTGTTTCTTATGAAACGTGTTTATAATGAAATTTTAGATGGCGAAGTGAAAGAGTAAAGAGGAAGGAAGTGAAAAGGAGCAAAATCAGAATTCCTGACAGGTAGTACAGGATGAGACTTCCCAAGAGCTCTGGATTACCTGAAAAGACTGCTGTCTCCAGTGCTCTTGAAGAAACAGAATGATGCAGGATCCAGCAAATAAAATTGTCATAACTCCATAACTGCATCTTTCACAACTATAGTTTCACACTGAGCCCTGCTGGACTTGGCAGGAAGCCCAGCAACAGATGTCTTGCACCACATTGACATATAGTGTGGTGAAAACCAGGACAGAAGTGTAATTTTGCAGCAGGCATACAAAATAATTTTTTGTGAACTCATTTTCTGCAATCCAGAGGACTATATTTTGGAAGCAGGAATAGAGCTGCTTTGACACCTGTGAGCACAAATGACTTTGGATGAAGGTTGGTGCTGGGCTGCAGCATACCGTGTCCAAGCCCCGTACAGAGAATCCTGTATGCAGGGACTGCTGATAAGCAGCCCTAGCAGGCAAAGGGATTTCTGCAAATAACTCCTCCCTACCTTGTTCTTTTCTTGGATTGCAGATCTCCTCCTGATGATTTTTTAAGGACAGTGTCCTCGTAGAAAGACATACTGATTATGGACAACTAATACTTCTTCTTACTGGTGAGTGCTTTGGTAACACCTCGCAGTAACAGCGCACTTGTGTAGAGACACCACAGCCCCTCTACAGTGGGAATGACCACCTGTGTTCATTCTGCTGGTAGGCTCTCCATTTTCAAGATTATCAGGAGCCTGCAAAATCATGTGGGCAGTTGCACTGAATTGTGTGGTTTTGCTTCTGCTAGTATTTCATCTGGACAGATTCGAGGTGGCTTAGGTTTGCCTTGTCTTGCTGCAGTCACAGCAGGAAGACAAGGCAGAATTTATGTTCCTTTGCACTAGAAAGCTTGTCTCCTGGCTAAGGAAGCAGACCAGACAATTCAAAGCAGATTGGCCATGGCCACAAACCATCATGAGCTAGTGCTGCCTCTAGAAAACACAATTTTGCCTGTGGTATCTTCTTCCCTCTCTGCCTTATGACAGTGAAAGCAATCGAATGGCTGCTTGGTGAGCCTCTCCAGTGTGGTGTCCCAGACTTCGCATCTTTTTGCCTTTTGGGGAGTTTTATCCCAGACCTCCTTCAATCTGTGGTGCAAAAAATGCTTGTGTCATCATGAGGAGGTGAGGGGTTGAAGTGCTAACAATCCAGGCAGACATCGTTAGCGGAAGGGTAGGCATAAGGCTGTTTGTGGCAGTGATAAAGGACATTGCCCACTTGAAACAAGGGAATAATTCTGGCTCAGGTTCATTCTTCAGTTCTGCCACGAGCTGCATTACCTGGGAACAGTGGCTTCTGTGATATGGGGGTGGGGATGCTTTCCCCTTTTCTTGTAAGTTTGCAGTTCAGGTTTTGAGATTCCGAGAGCAGAAGCTGCCTCCTGTGAGGTATTTGTACACAAAGCAGTCTGATCTAGGCTGGGCTTTTGTAGGCTCCCACATAGCAAAGAGCAGCAGCTAATAAAATAGAGGGGAGGGGAAGCAGAGGAGGAAAGCTGTATTAGTATAGCTGTCTGCACTGCAGTCATGCTGGGTCTGTGGAAAGATAATTTTTGTAGGCACATGCACTTTTGCTTTGGGAACTAGAGGTTTTCCCACTACCAGTCAGGAAACAAAGGTGTGCTGTATGACCAAAGACTGCGTCCAAAGAAGACAGCAAGAAGTTTGCCTAAGAAGAAGCACCCAGAGAGAAGTGGTTTGACAAAACACACACTGGGTGCACCCAGGAGCCTAGCCACTGGTTCGCAGACAGCTCACAAGCAGATGTGTATTACATTAATGGGCCACCAATAATTGCTCATCTCTTTCCAGGACAGGAAAGTGATTCCGAAAAGCTTTGTGTACCATGCACAGGATCTAATCTGCCCAATCTGTAAGGACAGAGTCACCATCTTCACCATACAGGCTACCAGCAAATTTCTCCCATTCCTGAGCAGTTTTCCACTGTGGAAATAATTCTAACATCACATCAGGTCTCATAAGCTCATGAAATCTCTTGTTTAAAAAAGTCTGAATTCATAAAGTAATGAAAACATAAAGGATTGGGAAAAGAGGAGCCCTTGGTAATCGCTTATTTATTCAATTTTAATGTGATAGTTCAGATCACAAATAGGAGAAAGCAAAACTAAACTTATCTGCACTACTGTTGGTGCATAAATAATGACATTATACTTGAGAATAATTGAGACCTGAAGGGAAAGGTTGAGAGAGGGAGAGAGAGAGATGTGATAGGCAAAGTGTCAGTGAAAAAAAATCTTGAATAAGATTGACAAGCAATAACATTTAATTATTTTAAGGGAAAAGTGAGAAATGACTTTAATACCATTTTAAAAGAAAAAAAAGAAAGAAAGCTGGTTTACACAGATCAATCTCTTCAGGCAGGAATTTTACCTGCTAAAAGCTGGGAATTTGAACTGGTGATTGTTGTGGCTTCCAGCAAAAGCCTGATTTTGAAAAAGCTGAATTAATGTTCTTTCTCAGTTGTTAATTTGATTTTACTGCTGGTGAGCTGGCAAAATGTACGAGTTGCTCTGCTGTGGTGTTCTGCAAAACAGCTATGTGTCTGCCAGAGAATTATAGAGCCTACCAAAACAGAACGGATGTAGAGAGGTCTGCCTGTGCTTGGGTGTCAGGTCCTACACAAGCCCTGTTCTTCGCATCCACGAGAAGGGGTAAATTAATTCATCTGCAGCCTCCACGTCTCACGAGCTGCTCAGGTGGAGCAGAAGCCTGGGTAAGGGACAAGCAGGCATGGAGCCCTGCCTCAGCAGGCCAGTGGGTGCTGCTGGTCAGGGATGTTCATCTGAAAGCTGGTTGGTAAGGGGTGGGAGAGGGGCACCAACAGCCACCAAGTGTGTGATTGTGGTGTCTGTATAAGTATTCCCACCACATTTCCCATGAGTGGGGCAGTCAGAGCCCACCCTGAACTTCAGAGGGGAGGGGAAACTGAACACAGGTTTGGTGAGTCTCAGGCTAATGTTGGATTACCAGCACCAGCTTCCTCCAGTGTCCCTTCTGCTGGTGTGCCCAGCCACGAGAAGCATTGCCTCTCATGGAGCAGGCCAACATCCAGGCTTCAGATGTGTTGCAGACCACGGGCTGTCATGTACCCCTGCCTGCCTAGGGTGCTGTGAAGGCCAATCCACCAAAACCTGCAGGTTTATTGGTTCCTGAGGCAGCTGGTTTCCACCAGGGTGAATGAGATGAAGCTGCCAGTGCATCTCCAAGACAGGCTGTCCTGGTGTTAAACAGGGAGGAGGGCAGTGCAGTTGGGTAGTGCTGCCTGTGCCCTGCCTCCTGGCTGGAGGAGATGCTCCCACTTACTGCTGCTCACCTCCAGGCTCAGCTGGCAGGGAGCAGAAGCAACCACAGTCTTTGGGATTGATGCTTGTTTGCTTTGCGCTGTCATAAACATATTTTGACCTTTAACATGACAGCAGTGTGCTTGCTTACAGGGGGCCAGTGACAAAGAAGTGCTGTTATTTATGTCAGCCATAAATTGAAATGAATACTGTATAAAGGCAGCCTTTTGGTCATTACTGCTCTCATCTCCAAATCCTCTCTCCACATAACTCACATCCACCCCTTAGGCATCCTGACAGGCAAATCTTATGCTCAGCATTCCTCAGCAGGGTACCGGGATGAGCAGGCATTTCAGCATCTTTTCTTCCACGGTGACCCATGAACTGGTGACACCAACACAAATGGAGGCATTTTCGTGGCAGCAGGAGAGACACAAAAGGAAAAATATCCAGAAAGGTGTGTGGCTCAGCAGGCACCCATCCCTTCTTGCTCTGTTGCTCGATGCATTTTGTGGAGACAGATGCCAATAAGACTGCTAGGAGTTGCTGCAGAGGGGAAGAACTGACAAGGTGGTAAATAAGATGGGAGGAAACACTCGAGGGTTGTGTAAGTCCTGCAATGACTTCTGCACAGCAAGTCTGTGAAGACAGCATCAGAGGGTCTAACAAACCAGAAAACAGAGTCTCTGCAGCCTGGACTGAAGAAGCAAACCCTGCAGGTGGTGTTGGGTTTGAGTCTTGCACTGACTGGAAGGAAGAGACTATATGACAGGAAAGTTAAATAAACCAATGCTGCCAATGCCATATCAATATTATCATGTCAGGCTGATGCTTGAACCCCAAGCTATCTAAGGGAAGCTGGCTTTGGCAGGCTGTCTTCTTGCACAAGTGTACAGCATATAGAAACATGAGCTCTGAAATGTACTTTAGCTTCTGCTGCTAAGAGCTGAGAGATGCAACCCTTACTAAGAGGCTACACACTGCCAGAGAACTTCTCAACAAAAGCAATTATAACCCAGGTAACCAAAATCCTGCCCACTTAATCTCAGAAAGTGGTAAATTTTTTCTCATCTAGTACTGGTAGGAAAGGACCACATGCTCTGAGCCAGCCTTTGGGCTAGGGACGAGCAGCATGGTCAGAAGCCCATGGCCCCAGCTACATTCACGAGGGCTGGCCTGCAGCTCCAGACACCACATGCAGGGACTGATGGAGCAGCTGCTGGGAGGGTGCATGGCCTAAATTGTGGTCTGTGCTTGTGAAATGAAAGTCCATGGCGCTGCTCTCTTGCCTATCAGCATCAGTCAGTGAATGTTGAAAACAGCACCATGGGGACCAAATGAGAGAGGAAGCCCTTCACCATTTAAGGACCTGATGATAACAGATTTCAAGCTGTGCAGGAATTTCACATGACCCAAAAGTCTAGGCAATGACCTCCCTCAGAGCAGAGCAATTTCCTTGTTTGTTTTCACTTCTGCAGTTTTGTTATACCAGGGAAGTCCTCATGGAGCTTGGAGGCTCTCTTGACCTTCAGGTCTTTTGTTAGGGCAGAGGTGGTGAGGAACAGGTGAAGACTGTCTTTTGACTGGCACAGATGTAGGAGTGGACTTCAGTAAAAAGACTGGAAATCAGGAAGGATCGATTATTGCACAAAACCATCTTGTTTGCTTGTTTGTTTTCCAGCAGTTAGAAGGCAATTAAGGACGCAGTACAACTATCCCCATATATCTTTTTTTTTCCCCCAATCTATTTGTGCTTTTCTTTCCTTTGAAGTCTTCCTAAGAAAGTATTTTCTTCTGGTCTGGTTATTGCCTTTGTTCACCACTTGCATTTCTCCTACATACCCTGAGGCCACTTCTGATCATTGCTTTTCACTTTCAAGTGATAGCTGTGGTGCAGAGGGCAGAGCTGATAAGTCACAATCTCTGGCATCGCTCTCTGAACATGACCACGGTAATCCACTTCAGACAGCACCACTTGGCATCTAAACAAGCACTAGCATCTTAGGCAGCACCGGCAGGATCCGTCGATGACGTTTCAGTTGCTGAAACCAAGGACTCAGTGTCCGTCATATGCATGTCTGGATCTGACATTTTTGTGCACAAAGCTGCTAAATATAGCCTGTTCCAGCTTTTCCTCCATGACACAAATGGCAAGGGCAACAGCAGAGACTTGCTTTTAGTAAGAAGTTACTGACTTTGAGTAAGATTATTTTCTCAGGTTACATGGACGTTTGCAGAGGCATTTGAGTTGCAACTGGACTGAACACACGGAATCAAGAAGTAGATTTCCCTGTTTCATTTTGCCATATCTACAGTAGCCCTTCGTGGTGAGTATAAAAGTACTCCTGGTAAATACCTAGGAGTAGAAATAATCTTCTTGACTGACAGATGCTCTTGTTTAACTAAGCATGATGATATACACAGAATAATTTTAGCCCATGCAGTAGAACATACACATTCCTGATTCATTTCAGAACAAAACTTAATGAGACCGTCCTTTGTAGTGTTTATTCTCAGAATCAATTTAGTTGTCTCTGTACTCCAATTAATCTCAAAATCATTACTCTCACTCACAAAACTCCCTCCAGGCTAGCAGCGCCAAATTCTTCCAGTTCCAGGGGATTTTCTGCTGAGATTGTTGCTAAGTGGTAAGAAGAAGCAAGCACAGGCCTCAACACAGTGTGTTTCCCCTCTGTAAGGAAGAAAAGTTTGCCATAAGAGAATTTAGACCAAGTCATTTTGGTGTCAGATTTTTTTTTTTTTCTGTAGTTGCAGGATACATTAAGTGAGCAGGTATGTCTTTCTGAAAATTAAGAGATGGGAAACTTGGAAATAGCCAGGCTGTGGACCATTATTCAAATAGTACTTCTGTTTGATCTGTAATACCAAGACAAATCTGTGGAAATGGCTAAATATTCAAATGACTCAGTGAAGTTATAAGCAACTTGTTCTATAGATCAAAATCCTATTTAGACTCTGGGGATCCCGATCCATGTGAAAAGTCTCCTTTTCTCTGTTTGACCTTTTCTAAACAAAAGATTTTGCTGCTTGTGCTCAGCTCAGTTCTACAGTTTACAAAAGTTTAAAGTATCTCCTCACTTCCAGTGTCTTCACTGTTTTCACCCATGAGTCTGACAGGCTGGTCCAAGATGTCTGATACCTCTGATTTCCAGAGACCTAGGCCTCCTGAGGAGCAGGGCTGTGAGGAACACAGGAATCCCCTCTGGAGCTGTTGTGCATCAGGACACTGAGTGAGCAACAGTCTGTGCAACCTCTCCTGGTCTGATTTCTGATGGATTTGGCTGCCTGCCATGGCTCAGGGCCATCCCTGAGTTTGGATTAGTCTCCTGATCTTCTGAAAAGAGCTATGTGGAAAAAAGCAGGGAGAAGCTGTGCTGGGGGTTTCCCTGCACTTTGCCTGGGACATGCATTTAAGCTTAGGCCCTTGCTGGCAGTGCTTGCCTGTGATGTGCTGCGTGCAGGATTGCCTGGGTCTGGCCTACTGATCTGGACCCTGACTTTCCCTTGGCCTGGCTTATCATTATGGACATGTGTGGTGGCCTCCTACAGGCCACCTGATCAGAAAGTCCAAGTAGATGAGATCCTCTACAGACAGATAGAAGCAGCCTCAAGTTCACAAGCCCTGTTCTTCATGGGGAACTTCAACCACCCTGATATCTGTTGGAGGGACAGCACAGCAGGGAACAGTCAATCCAGGAGGTTCCTGGAATGCACCAATGATAACTTCCTTCTCCAAGTGATAGAGGAGCCAACAAGGAGAGGTGCTATGCTGGACCTTGTTCTCACCAGCAAGGAGGGGCTGGTGGGCAATGTGAAGCTCAAGGGCAGCCTTGGCTGCAGTGACCATGAAATGGTGCAGTTTAGGATCCAGAGGGCAGAGAGGAGGCAGCACAGCAAGCTCCCTACCCTGGACTTGAGGAGAGGAGCCTTTGGCCTCTTCAGCGATCTGTTTGTTAGAGTACCATGGGACAAAGCCCTGGAGGGGAGAGTGGCTGAAGAAAGCTGCTTAATATTCGACGATCACCTACTCCGAGCTCAGGAGTGATGCATCCCAACAAAGAGGAAGTCAGGCAAAAATATCAGTAGGCCTGCAAGGAGGAACAAGGAGCCCCTGGACAAACTCAGTCAGGAGAGGGAGGCCTACAGAGAGTGGAAGCAAGGACAAATAGCCTGGGAGGAATACAGAGACATTGTATGAGCAGCCAGGGATCAGGTGAGGGAAGCCAAAGCCCTGTTAGAATTAAATGTGGTCAGAGACATCAAGGACAACAAGAAAGACTTTTATAGCTGCATTGGTGATAAAAGGAAGACTTAGGGAAAGTATAGGCCTTCTCTGGAAGGAAATGTGAGACCTGGTCACCTGGGATGTGGAGAAGACTGAGGTACTCAGTGACTTTTTTGGCTCAGTCTTCACTGGCAAGACCTCTAACCACATAGCCCGAGCCCCAGAAGGAAAAGGTAAGGAATAGGAGAATGAAGAACTGCCTAGTGTAGGACAAGATCAGCTTAGAGGAACCTAAAGGTACACAGGACTATGCAACCTGTCAAGATGCATCTGCAGGTCCTGAGGGAACTGGTGGATGTAGATTCTAAGGCACCTTCCATCATACTTGATCAGTTGTGGCAGTCCAGTGAAGTTCCCACTGACTGGAAGAGGGGAAACATAACCCCTCTTTTAAAAAGGGGAAAGAGGAAGACCTGGGGAACTACAGGCCAGTCAGTCTCACCTGTGTGCCTGGCAAGATGGTGGAGCAGATCCTCCCAGAAACTATGCTAAGGCCCATGGAAAATAAGGAGGTGATTGGTGACAGACAACATGGCTTCATTAAGGGCAGATAGTGCCTGACAAATCTGGTGGCCTTCTGTGATGGGGTTACAGCGTTGGTGGGTAGGGGAAGATCAACTGACACCACCTACCTGGAGTTATGCAAAGCATTTGACACTGTCTTGCACGGTATCCTTGTCTCTACATTGGAGAGATGTATTTGACAGATGGACCTCTTGGTGGGTAAGGAATTGGCTGGATGGTCCTGGTCAAAGAGTTGTGGTGAATGGCTCAATGTCCAGGTGGAGTAACGAGCAGTGCTCCTCAGGGGTCAGTACTGGGACCAGAACTGTTGGTTGCCCAACAGGTTGTCCAGAGAAATTGTGGATGCCCCATCCCTGGAAGTGTTTAAGGCCAGGTTGGATGGGGCTTTGAGCAACCTGGTCTGGTGGGAGCTGTCCTTACCCATGGCAGGGGGGTTGGAATTAGATGGTCCCTTCCAACCCAAACCATTCTATAGTTCTGTGATTTTCAAACCCAATTGCAGAAAAATCCCAGACATGCAAGTCTCTGACTCTCACTTGGAGGGAAATTAGCACATTCAGTGCAAGATCTTTTGGGAGAAAAATATGATATTTATTTTCAAAGCTTTTAAGCAAGTTGATTCTATGCGTTCACTCTCGAACACTCACAGACTCATAAATATCAAAATTTGTGTCCATGTGGTTTGGACACAGCAGGCAAGGAATGCTAGTTAACATGTCCTCATCATTTTTTGTGGTTGTTCTTCACAGGAGACATCAGGGTACTTTTGGACATTCCTTTTATGTCCCTTAGGAGCCATCAGTTATTATGAAGTAATCCTTTGCCTTGGCTTCATACTTACTTCATCTTCCATAAATACTATGTCACTTTGCTGTCCATTGATAGTTTTCACTTGGGTAAAATACGTTGGAGATGCCTGTTACTGCTGGCCTAACACAAAAAGAGAGGGATCTATTAGGTGACACAGCCTTCTAGTCATCCTGCTCGTGCGTGTATCGCAGTCTTCTGCCCATGGGTCATCTGGGCTGGGGTGCTATCAGGAGCACCATCCTGGTGGTTGTGACAAAAACAGTAAAAAACTTCCTTCAGTTTTGTTGCTGGGAGTGGTGCCCAGGGAGCTGTGTTTCTTCTGGTAGTCACATATACATTGCTACCCATTTTTCACTCATATCTTCCTCAATATTTTTGGTACAAGTATCTACAAGCTTATATTCTGTATAATCAAGTGGTTCTGTTGTGCTCAGGGATATTTTAGTGATGGATACAGATTTCAGACATATTTTTTTAGTGGTCCTCAAGGGAAAGGGCCTAGGAAAAACACCATTTAAGGTGTTTCCTAAATCTTGTTGAAATTGGCTCTGCCAAAACTTTTATTTACTTATGATGATACTCTAATTCCTTTCCAGAATCTACAAGAGCTGCTTCCCTAAGAAGTAAATAAGGACTGGTGAATGCTGCTAATCACAGGACAGGATGGGTAACATTGAATATGCTTATAACTGTATCCAAATGCAAGGTAAAGAAAAAACGATCAGAAAAATGCCCCATATTTTCAGAGATGGAAAGTGGCTAAAGTTATCTCCTCGAATGACCTCAGCCAAAGTTAAATTATTTTTAGCCACACAGTTGTTTGAACAGAACAAAACAGGGAAACAAAAATCAATGATGAGCTTGTTCTGCATCATGTTCTTGAAGAAAATACATCATACCACAGTCTAAGTATCTTTTAAGAGAGATCTAAGAAATCTCAAAAAAAAAATGGTCTTTTCAAAAAGATGAAATAGGTAAATATTATTGGTGAGTATAATTATACACTCACAGCCTGCAAGTAGGTCAGAGTCTTTACAAGATTAGTATTGACGTTCTTGTTCCTTCTCCTCCACTGCTGAACACCCTCAGTATTGCAGCTTTTAACCCATCTTTCCACTCCATTGGTTATCAGCAATCTGGCTGAAAAGCATGGATGGAGAAGGAAAGGGCAAGTGTGAGACAAAAGGCTTGTGGAGCTTTGTTGACATCTATGCTGCTTTTCAGTGATTACAGCCTTAGCTGATGCAGTTACTATGCATGTGGTTGTTTGTTTATGAAAAAAAAAAAAGCAGTGCATCACAGATTTCTAATGAGAGCTAAAATCTTTCTACTTGTCTGTAGTATAAACAGATCCAGCCTTCTCAGAATTCTAACACTTCCAGCACTTCTCTTCACAAAATCATTATGAGGAAGACTCAATAAAATACACTTGAGTGATAAGGTGTTATTCTCTTCTTTCACAGTTACACAACAAATATTTCCAAGTTTAAGACTGCAGTCTGTAGTCTGGGCTGAATTCTTGACAATATGACTGAAGACCTGTGTGGCCTGCAGGAAATCTGGGTTCAGTCCTGATGTCTGGCTTCCTCTGTGAAGGGTTGTCAAGCATTATCAAGAGTATTCATGTTGTGTCTAAACCTGTCTTTGGTGCTGATGTCGGTGCACCCAGTTGTTAAGTAGGCTTTCTGGTAGGTTGTAGCAGTGTTGATCTACAACCATAAGAGAAATTTGCAGGGAGAAATGTTGTCATTTGTTAGACTGATTCATGTAATTGGAAAAATCATGTAAACTTACAGATGAAGTACCCTTTATTCAATGCTGAGATGAACATGGAACATTTCAAGCTAGAGACTGGAAAAAGTCTTTTTAGTTTTAACAATGTTAGTTGGATGAGTGGAAGGCAGTTCGAGCCTCTAAAAGAAAATTTGTAATTATGGAAGGAAGAGGTTACCAGCTCCTAGAGGGAGGAGAGGGAGAGAAAATAAACGTCTGGCAGGGGATAATACCTTTCCTTCTGCTAACTCACCTGCTGGTTAATTCTGGGGTGACATTTGCTTTTAGTTTTCTTATCTTTTTTCCATCCATAAAATAAAGATGGTAAGAATGTGGTAAAGTACTGCAAATGACAGAAGATTCAGAAGAGCATTTTTTTTTCCTCAGCAATTTATTTATTATTGAAATTAGTGATTCTGTTATGCAAATCTAGAAATGATGGGTAATTGCCTCCTCTAACATGGAGAACTCAATCATTTTTATTGTGAAAAAACATGCCCTACTATTGAGTTGCAAACAAGTTTTTATACTGTTTTGTTAAATTTAAAAAAAAAAGTTTTACATGCTCATGTTGCTGAATGAACCTGTGTGAAACTGTGTGGTTGAGCACCCTCTTAAGAGTTTTTGGTTAACTTGGAGGTGTAATGATTTAAAAAATGTCCATCTTAATAGTAAATAAAACAGACCAAAACTCTTCTGTTCCTCTTCAGTTTACTCATATGTTTGTAACCAAAGACACTGAATTCCTACAAGTTTTATGGAAATAGATTAGTTTGGTAGATGAAAAGATGCCATCAATCCCCCTGTGGAAGGAAAAAAAGGGATAAAGTTTGAACTCAGCCTCTATTACCCATCAGAGTACATGCACTGGAAACAGGCATGGGGCAATTACCCAAGCTATAGGGGACCTCATTCCTCAGTGATGGTTTCTCCGTGCTAGAGAGACTCTGCTGCTTAATGAAGGGTAAACTTCATTCAGAGCATTTCCTTGGTATATTTCAGTTAAAAGTCAGCCATCCAGAACAATCAGATTCACTGGAAATCAGTCCCTGGTTTGTTCACAGAACTGATGTTACTTTCGCATATGTCCAGATGATTTTCAGAATAGCTGGTGCTCAGTGAGAGGTGCTTCCTGTCATCAGGGGGTTTGCAGAGGGTGATGTGGAGGTCCTGGAAGTCAAAGGCAACACTTGTGTGGGCGTCTCATCATTCACCTTTCCCCTGTTTATGCCATGCCTTTTTCAGACAGGGCTGTGCTGGATGCCTGCCAGCTCTGCTTAGCCATGAAAAGTCCTGGCATCGGCATACGGCATCATGCATCCCAAACGACTCAGCCCTCCTACTCTCAATGATAATTCCTGATCACAACTCTGGGTATGAGTTCTGAAGGACCGATCCCAACCTTTGCTCCCACTGCTTCAAACCGCATCACCACAGCTCAGAGAGAGCATTTCGCCCCGCGTTCACTATCGTGCATATAATGCACATGATTGCTGACTCCTTACAATGCGAACAAGATTATTCCAGGGTAATTAGATCTGGAGAGAGCAAAACCAGTTTTCTACAGCAACCTGGCAATTTCTCAATGTTCCCACATGGATTTTGGATTGTACACTGTTATGCTGTTATTTACCTGGCCAAAAATCGGGAGGGCAGTATAATTACATTGATTCAAAACTACGTTATAGGAAATGGGGATAACTCCAGTGTGACAAATCATCTGCAGAGCCAGACAAGCAAGTAAGAGCTATTGCAGCCTGTAACAATTTCAATACGAAAAAAAATATCGCTATTTCATTCTACGTAGCTTGATAATGTATAGTCGCTGCTCAGGACAACCTCTAAACTGTGCTTACATAGATGAGATCCTATTAAAAGCCATGATGGTCATGAAGATATGCTGAGATGTCTAACATAAAATGCTGTTTAATAAAGATAAGTATACAAAACATGCCTATTCTGAAAGAAAAGTTGCTTTATCTGTGAGAATTAAGACTAGAGATTTATCATCCTTGTGTTACTTGGAGGAGAGTTTATGTTACTTGCACTTCATCTTTCTGCTTGGAGAAACAGCCAGAGCAAATTCTGTTAATCCTGACACTCGAGATAACTCTCTGGATTGTAACAGAGTGGCTGAAGGGGAAAAAGATGGATTTACATTATCATACCAAATCCTCATGTCATGTGATGACTCCCTGCTTATTCGAGTGATGGGGAATAGAAGCACTTTTCCTGAGAGGTGAAACATTTGTCGTACACAGATTTGTTCACAAAACTCTGTAAAAACCACATAAACCTTGAAAGGTTGGGAGGCAATTATTTTTCATATATGAAGAGCCACAGCAGCCATGTAACCTGGCTGAAGTGGTGCCACCTGACCTTACACTCAGGAACACTTCAAAGTAAAATGTTATGTGCTACTGGAGACAAGTAAATTCTAGGAGATTCAATGGCTCTCTTACGCTTAAACCTTACAGTTTTAGGCAGGATTTCAAAATAATGGTTATCGGAAGTGAGCGTGTTAGTTGACATGGGAGCTGCTGGGTGTCTGAGCAATTCAGAAATGTGAGCTGAGGTAGGAGCCTCATGTGGGTATAAATATCTAACTGGAAGTTTATCACATAAAATGTGAACCATGCTTAGCTGCATCAAGGTGGAGGAAAGGAGGAGGAAGAAAAAATACCACCTTCACTTTTGATTTTTGGCTTTAGACTCCTTCATGTTAGATTATTCAGTCCTCCAGGGGAGCCTCGGAGACTACATCTAGCCCATTACATTTTATGCTTTTTTTTTTTTTTTTTTTCTCCTGTCTAACAAGACTTGCCATGCTATGTTATCCAGGGATTTCTCTCTATTATGATGTGACAGATTAGACTATATATTGTGAAGCATAGGCTAAAATTTCTTCCACATTGACAGTTGCCATGACGTGTTGAACCTGAGCTATAATTAAATTTTAACTTGGTTTCATTGTTAAACAGTCGTGGAAGCCACTAAATAAGACCGACTGGGAGAGTGTAAATACCTGAGCTAAGCAACAGAGTTACAAGGTTAACCATATAAAATATTGCAGAAAACATAATCTGTTAGGGCAATAAGAACAAACAGAAATTGCTGCATTTCCAGCAATCCTAAATGTTAAAGAATAACTGAAAGGTAAAAAATGTATATTGGGAAGACCGGGCGGTGTTAGAGATAATGCGTTGAAAAGAAGCAACAAAGAGTTGAAAGAAGGTAATAGTTTGATTCTCTTCTAAGGGGAATACACCTTTGGGTGCTGCCTGTACCATAGCACTTGCTGCAGCTGGGTTTAGGCAGACTAATGTGTGGGTGGTGGCCCCGGTGCAGTGTGCTGAATCTCTTGTTACTCTTGGTGTATCAGGCATCAGATTTACTTGTGTGTGGGTAGCCTGTTGGGTGAATTCAGGAAGACATCTAAGAGGAAAACACATAGGGGCATGGGTCGTTAGGGTATATATGACTTTGACTCCAGAGAGAATCTGGCAGTTCTGTTGAAAAAGAGGAAAAAAAAAAAAAAGAAAGAACTGTTTCATTTTAAGGTTGATTCTTTCTTTTTCTTGGAAGTTATTGGTAGCTATACAGTTTGAACCATTGCTTTGTTATTGGAGATAGCTGTCCTGGGCCATGCTGAATTGCTGAATATGATTCACTTGCTGCTTTTAAGGCACCTTTTCCCTAAAGGAACTTTCTTAAGATAAGTCCTGTAATACTTGCTCCCATTTTCTCTCACTTCTGCTGATGGAGTTCTCTGTCTTCATTTGTTCTTTGTAAAAGGATTCATTTAATTCTGATAATCTCCTTTTAATTTTTAAGCTGCATTGCATTTTTATTTTCTGGACATGGCAAAGCTATCATCACCTGCAATTAATTTATTCCTCCAGGTGGCTTTGCATATTATCTGCCAGAGATCATGTCAAAAGGCTCCAGAAACTTTTACGATTAACAGTCGTAGCTGTTTAGCAAGTGTCTATCATTAGCAGCCTCTGTGTTCAGCTTACTTAATTGGTTACAACCAATTACCAGTAGGTTGTTCTCTCCTGTGCAATTTGTCATGGAGTCAAACAGCTTTTCCCTCACCCATTTAAAAGTTTAATGTGGATTGTTGTGCTTGATTTATTAATAGCTGCCTGGTGTTAAGGTATTAATCTGCAGCAGGCACTTGGTCCTGGATTCATGAGCAGGGGTTTCTGTAAGGCTGGGTATCCCAGGGTCGGTGTGACTCACTTTACATGCAGATCAGAGGGTGAGGCTCAATGTGATGTACAGAGGCACCGATGGAAGAGGCATCCTTTCCCCTTGAACCACGTAGATTTATGATAAAGCTGAGACCTTTGTTGTCCTCTGCTTTCACCATAAAAATGACTTTAAAACTGCTCATTAAAATATGCTAGACAGGAGCCCCACTTTTTCCTGGGCAGATTGGAAAGATCAGACTCAACAGATCTGGGCAGCGGATGTAAAGAGAGCAGTCTGATGCCTACATGCTGTGCTCCTCCATGCTTCAGACAGCCCGTCAGACAGAGGAGCAAAAGGGGACATCATTTTCCTCTCTGATATCTTCTGAGCCTCATCAGAAATTTCTCTGCTGGCTTGAGAAGACTGTTATGACCACATAAGCCTCTTCCCAACAATGACTATTGGACCTCCCAGATTTATTTCTTGTAGGAAGCCTGAAATTGAAGATGAAATTGCTTTAAGAGGATGATATGCTTGCCTGAAGATGCCTAGTTCCTATCTGCCCATTTGGATTACTGAACAAGCCTTCTACCATCCTGTGAAACACCGATTTCTTCACAAAGCTGAATTTTTACTGGTTTGAGTTTAACCAAGTATTTAGCATGTAAACCTAGAAAATCATTTTCTTGTGACAGAAAATTGTTGTGTAGCTATTTGGTGAGACTCTGTGATCTGGAAGTCTTTTTTTTTCCAGGGAATGCTGCACAGTAATGAATACCAAATAGAATTTATTGAATGCAGGTAAATTTTTAATGAGTAGCATTTGTGTGCTGAACATATGTTGAAATTAATGCATAATTAAAAAAGATTTGTTTATGAAGGCTCACCTGAGATTTTAACGGTAGCAATTTAAACTGAACATTGCTGTTCTTGATGTGTGCCAATTTGTCAAATTTTCTGAGCACAGAGTACGAACAGCAAGGGAAGCTTGCTATTCCTCCAGAATACTAGTTGTATTAACCCGTACTAGAACCAATCAATCTTTAAAGCAAAATGAAGCTAATTATTCTCTCCCTGAATACTGAAATAAAATTTTTAGCAAATTCTACTTGGGTAAAAAAAAAAAAAAAAAGAAGCTGCCATTGTTTTCTGCCCATTTCTCTGTCATTCACACTAATGCTATGAGAAGACTGCAATCAAATAATTGCAATAGTCTTTTTATGTATCATGCTCATAGAAATACTAGATGACACTGAAGTATGTTCATTTCCTACTGAAAGAGGCTCAGTACTTGACTAAAAAGACAGAGGGACATTGCTACTTCACATGAGATGGCTTCCCAAATCCCAGATTGTTAACATATATGTGGCCTCATAAATCGTGTCTTTGTGTTTCCCAGCACCTTATTTACACTGTATCTGCCTTGCCTCAACTATTCATCACAAAAGTAATTTTTACATCATCCCCTGGATGCAGTGTATGTGCAAACTATCCATGAAGCAAGTGATGATGTTTTAAATTAATTATTGAGCCAAGCAACGAAGTAAAACATGAACAAATCTTTCTGGAGACTGAAGTCATGGTATGGATTGTGGTTAAATTCTCCTTTTTCACCCATTTAGTTTTAAAACAAAAATAGTTTGCTGAAAGCATTCATTAAGTCTATTTTAGTCTCACTTTGGAGAAGTTTTGAGGGCTGAATCTGAACTGAGATCAGCATTTTCCATGCGCTGGAGGTGCAGTAACAGCAGCAATTACTCCATGCTGTATATGATTTAAGCTTCTGGGTTTCTGGAGTTATTCTTTAGCAGGATAGCTGCCTCTACATGTAATGATGCTTGCCTATATTTTCCCAAGTGGTATTTTTCAGACACATTTACTTATAACTCTAAATCTGTCCTATATGAATTAATTAAGATGGTGTTTGTGTTTCCATCTCCCTCAAGGAAGAATATAAATGAACTGTATTATGCTTAAAGCATTATCATTGAATTGTCTTGAAAATCTCAGTTTGAGAATGTGAATATAGTAAATTCCAGTCAAGAAATGGAATATATTTGTAATCCTTTTACTACTAAATGTACACTGCATGTTTAAAAGAACTGTTTGAAAATCTCTCAATGTAACAGGAAAGAGTAAAATGTTAGAGAGAAAGTGTATCATATTCTCTATAGATAATGTGTGTCTAAATTTTAGGCTACGTATCTAAGCATACCAAAAATCAGGAAATCTGAAAACTGTTGTTGGGTATATGGATTAACTTTTCACTTTGTACTATGATGCAGAGCCAAATTCTTCTGTGGGGTCCTGGTTACCTGCAAAAATGTGTGCTAATGGCACGTAAAGGCTCCATTTTAAATAGAAAGCATGAAGCGGCACAGAAGCTGAGAATTCGTGTAATGTTAGCCACATGTAGTTATGAGATCCTTCATACTTTTGTTTTTTCATTTTCTGCCCAGAGTACAGACTTTTGAGATCTTCATTTCTGCGCATCTTTCAGCCACTTAGCACTCTGTTAAAACAAAATGGATAATGATTTATTGAAGGAGGCTGAAGCACTGCCATTCTTAGTCCAGCATCATACAAAGTGTTGTTTTCTTACTAGATGCAGTATAGTGATTTTAAAAGCCCAGTAGCCTTGATATTGGGACTGAATCAACCGTTTATGGATTTGCAAATATGCTATCAATCATTATCAAGTGATCAGTAATATAAGCCTCTTCAATTGCAATCTTTTTCATCCAGCATGCTCAAATGCTTCATCCATGGCTGGGTATACTGTTGATTCTAAAGAGGAGAAAAATGAGACACTGAGTGACTGGAAACTGTTTTCCAGGTAAACTGGGATTAGTCAGGTTGCCATTCAGCCATCCTGAAGGTGCAGGCATTAGAAGGTCCTGCTGGTGTACTGCATCTGTCAGCCTCTTCAAAAGTTCTAAGATTGGTAAGGTTTGCAAATCAAAAGGCACTGTTAAACATCTGGGTTAGGGTGGCCTGCCTAGATGCATCAGCAATTTACTGGCAAAACCTAGTTTTCTTGTCTCAGGCTCTGACTATTTAGCTGTGTTCCAAAAAAAGGGCATGTAATTTTTGTTTACAAAAATTTTGTTTACAAAAAATTTTGTCTGTAAGACCTAGGTTTCCCCCCCCCCCCCCATATATATTGATGCAGAAATGCACTCATATTTATCCTTTTGATTTTGTTTCTAAAATAAACCAGTTGCTTTTAAAAATCTGAATACCTGTATGACAGGCAACATCTCAGTCTGACCCAAATTCACTGTTGTTTTGGAGCTGCTTTGCTGGAACAAGACGAACAAATGTCAATTCTCATTTTCTGTTTTTATGGGAATAGACCAGAGTGAACATATTTCTACCAATAAGATATGGAGGGCGATGTGAAATGTTACATGCAAATTAGGTTGAAATGATGTTTCTATCGGGGGAAATAAAAGCTCTTCCCTGAAATTCCCTCATCATTCCTTTCATTTTCTGCATATAAGCTATATGTAAAGCTGTCAGGCTGATAATTAGGCAAATTATAGGGACCTTCTCATAAGAAAACTAACGCAATTTCCAGAGAGAATTTCAAATGAAGATGCCCACAAGGAAGGCAGAAGTCTGAGCACGTTTTCTTTTATTGAGACCGATTCATAAATACCCAGGTTTTCCCTTGTCTCTCCTTGACTGCAGAAAGAGGATTTAGAGGAGGACTTTGTTGCAATCAATAGGTCTCTGAAAAATACTTTGCTTCCAGATAGTAGCATATTTTAATGCAATTTCATTTCTTTGAAAATGTTGCTGCTAGCTCTGGAAAATTGTGCAAGCTGTCTGCATATTGCATGATTTTCATGCGAAGTCATGAACTGGTGAAAGCTTATGCCAAAATCAGCATGGATTTGTGAAGCTTTCAGAAATCTTTCCCATGAGGGAGTTTGTGGGGAAAGCCAATTATAAACTAGGTTTCATAATTTGTCACAGAATCTCCATGCAGAGCTCTACAGAGAAATAAAAGAATTCATCGCTTTTCAGGACATGGCAAGGCACTACAAAAGTGTATGACCACCAGCCTTTGTTGTTTTGAAAGAAACAAATAGCATTCATTAAACAGAGAAGAGTGTGCTCAGGAAAGGTAAATATAATAATCTAAATAGATTGCAGGCACTTCTCAAAGTGATGAGGGGAAAAGTTTTGGGAAGGCGTAGTCAACAAGGAATAAACAGATGGCAATATGTACGTGCTCAACTAATTTTTGTGGTGAGAATTATGTAGCTGTTAACACATAAACATTTGACTTTTGACTGTGTACATGCATGTGTATGTGCGGGGAGTACCAGGCAGCCCTGCTCCAGCCAGGGCCCAGGGCCTGCCAGGGGAGCGCCTGGGCTCTGGTGGCCGGCCTGGCCTGGCCTGGCTGGGCCCAGGTGTTCTGGGATGCACGTTGCAGCCGTGGCTTCTCTTAGCAGCTATTAAATCATGTCTGCCAAAGTTTGTATCTCACATGGACAACACGTTTTGAGCCAGCTAAGGGCTTTGCAGTGTGACTGTGAGGCACTTTGGGAAGTCTGAGGGTACGTGCTGATGTCTGTGTAGATACAGTCTGTGGTTACTCTCTTATCAAATGAGGGGATAGGCATTTGGGGTCTAGGTCACCACTAATGCTGGGTGGCAGTTCAGAGACACTGGTGTACCCTAGAGGAATAAAAAACAGCCAAGGCTGAAGTCCTGAGGAGGAATGTCCATCCCTCAGTTATACTGTATTCATGGAAATCGAATTGATTGAGCAACCGGGTCTACTGGAAGGTGTCTGAGCAACTGTCTACTGGAGGTTAGAGCAAGATGATCTTTAAGGTCCCTTCCAACCCAAACCATTCTGTGAGTCCATGAAAGACGATTAATTTAGGAATACAAATCATTTCACTCACCTCATCTACTTCTCTTACTCATCTGATCTTCAAATTCTAATTTTACTTCTGCAAGTACTTCTGCTGATTCTTTTCAGCCTGTTTATCTCTGACTGTATGTCTGATAACTGCGTTTAGCCCAGCACCTCCTTTCCTGGAGTGGAACCTGAAAATGAAAAGATTATCTGTTTCCAAACACTGGTTCCTTTGAGCAGGCTGGAAACATCTTTGGTGCTGAGTGGCAGGTTGCCATTCGTGTTTATAATGTTGCAATTAAATCTTTTAAGGGTGATTATGGAAAATGAGAAATCATTTCCTAATAACACTGCTTGGAGCCATTGCTGGAGGCATAGTGTGTTCTCCTATATGTATTCGTGATATCAAGCACACCATGAGTCATGCTGTTTTTAAAGTTTAGTTAAGCTTCAAACAAAATATCTAGTGATGTGATGGATTCTCCATTTCTCCGTTGCTTGAAGAGTTAATCTCAGACTTGTCTGCAAAGTGTGTTGTAGTCCACATGAAAGCTCTGGACTAGTGGCAGGGATCAGTGCAAGAAACAGTGTAATCCAGAGGGTAGAAAGAGAAATGTTTTTTTCTTCTTTAACCTGATGTAAATCCATGCATTTCACAGGTGATTTCTATTTATATTGATCATTTGCATTTTTGTGGTGAGAAGATTGGTTCAATTACCTCCACTATTAATGACCATGTTTCAATTTCTGACAACTGAGCCAACAGAGAGAGGATGTATAAAGTAATGCAGTCATAACTTTATGTAGCATTTCTTTATTAAGGTATTCGGTTTGGTGGTGCTTGTATATAATGAAGTAGAATTTAATATCCACCCACAGCAGGGAAAAACTTCATATTTTCATATCTGCACTGCTGCAAGTATATGACACCTCCACCCCACCCCACTCTTTAATTCTGTTATCTTAACAGCCAAATAGGAAAGCACTCTAGGAATAGTAATCCTATAAGCTTACGGTGGTAAAGTGCTACTTTTTATATTACAGCTATACTACCCTCTCTTGATATTTTTATCCATTCAGTTGCTGAAGAATCTTGCTGCTCTATCACACGTTTTCTAAGAACCACCCCCGATTTCCTGGAAATTTGGATCAGTAATAATCTGCCGGTGTTACTGGTATGCGTGACCCACCATGGGACACTTCATGGTGGAGTGGGTGGAGTAGGTGTGCTGCCAACAGGTCACAGGTCTCCACTTGCACTGACTGAGGCAATGGAGGAGTTAGCATTGACATCGTTGAGAGAATATGCTAAAGTCACGGTTATGCTGTTTTGTTTGAGACCATTGCTATAAGAGATAGGACATAACTAGGGAACCTCTTCAAGGTTCTGGTGCAACAAAAATTGCAAAAAGATAAAAAATGTGCATGGCTCTTTCCTTTGCAGTGTTGGGTACCCATGGGGTACAGGTACAGAGCATACAGGGTGGTGTCTGTAGCTCCTGGCTAACGTGCTGTACATGGCACAGTGGTAACTAGAGACATGTGCCTTCCCCTCTGTCGGCTGATGGACTGAACCTGCTTCTCTCCCTTGTTTGATTCTGTCTTCAAATCTGACTTAACAGGGTCAGACTGGGACTCCTCCTACTGTAAATGCTGTCTTCCACACAGCTCCTCCAGCCTGCTCCGCTCTGCCCATCAAGGTCTGTCTCCTTTGTGGTAAACAACCTTCGAGATAATCATCAGTCAGACCTCATTAATGAAAGGGGATAAGGGGGCTCTGAGGATGACTAATCTATCAGCACACTGCTTGCTGGTGAATTCCCAGCTGCTGGCTGCGTGCAAGTTTTTCCCCCAACGACTAAGCCGACCAAACTCAGCATCCACAGCTGTGTCTAAGTAATTTGTTTTGTATGTAGCAGCATTGTGTGCCAGGTGGGGAAGGAGAAAAAAAATATTTTTTTTCCCCTGCCAAATAGTTTGGGAGGAACAAGAGAAGAGTTCTTACCTGCAAAATCTCTTGCTGTTTTAAATAATTAAAACTGTTCTTTTCCCATGCAGGTTTACCTCCTCGCCTTTCATGTGTGCCTGGGACTGGGAACCCCCCTGCGCTCTGCAGCGGGTAATTATCCTGCCGTGCTCAGCAAAAGTTCTGATGAGTGGCAATCAGATGGAAACAAGGAATGATTGCAAATGACAGTGTAGGCTAAATGCGGTAGAGATGAGAAGTCTTTAGAAATCTAAAACAATAAAAGTGATCACTCAGTAAACACAAGTGACACAATTAATTAGTAATCATGTTTATTTTACTTGCCTGGGATGGTCTTCAAGATCTAAATAATTTGTTTCATTTTAAATATTTCATTTACTTGTATGACTTGACACAATTTTCCCCTTCTGATGTGCTTTCTTATCATATCATTGCAGAGAACTACCTTCACTCTCCGCCGTCCTCTTCCTGCTTGCTTTTGCATAATTTTAAAGACATACTTGCTATTGCTACTTAGAGCAGTTCTTCAGTGTATTCAGACCATGTTTGACTCCATAAAGAGTTTCTTTTGCCTCTGTGATTTAAGAGAGCCTGAACTTGTAACAGAATATCATATACATATATATAAAATTAAGATGGGAAACTGTAGGGAGAAAGCTCTTTGAACTGTCATGCTAATGTAATTTTATTTTTAAAGCACATTTGGATACCCAGTGCTCATCACTTTAATGCATTAGCTTTGCTCTTGTCGCTCCAGACTCGGGAGCGGAGGCATGGGTGGAAGTTGGTGCACGCTTGGTGTCACAGCAGCCTTGCTCTGGAGTCGGCAGATGTAGAAGCCAGATCTAGGGCTGACTCCAGCACTGCACACTCAGGTGAGAAGGGTGTTGTTGCTTCCAGCTCCCACCGTCAGCTGTTTAATTCAAAAGAGCTGTCAGGTTCAAAGGTGCATGCAAACCTGTAATGGGTGTCAATGGAGGTAGCCTCTAATTGGCAACACCTGCCACATGATCAATAAGAGTGATGGGGAAGGGGGTAAGCACAGGTCAAACAGAATCATTGTGACGCACTCTGAGCATATTCCCAGCCATGAGAAGGCATGAAGGTGCATGTCTGCATTTCATCTCTGTGCGTCTCAAAGATGGATCATATTGCCAGTCATTGTGGCAATACTCGGCTCTAAAGAGGGAGGAGACCCTCAGACTTACTTTTCAAAGCATGTCTGGCTCTTCCCAGGATGGAGAGAGCCTTGGAAGAGCAAGAGGCTTAAAAGCAGTGCAGTTCTGCCTGTTTTTGGGTTCCTTGTGTTCTAACACTGCCCCTGAAGCTAGGCTGGTGAAACCTGCTGGCAACATGAGGATAAGAACAGAACAGATTTGCCTGTGGGAACACGGTTTGCCCTGTGGGTTGCTCAGGAATCCTGTGATATGTTCCCAGAGCTGTTGCAGAAGTAATTATAGTAACATCATTGGTGCTGAAGACTATATGGGGTTTTTCTTTTGTTATCCTTACATTTTTGCTTACCTTAATTCAAGCATTGATTTTAGGTTTCTGCATTTTAACATAAGCTTGGCAACGCTTCTTTGCTTAATTTTCTATAACAAAATTCTTGATGTACCAGGTACAAAGTTTGAAAAGGAGTAAAGAGGCTAAAAAAGTACACAGACAATAGTGGGATTTCTCTCTTTTGAGAAAAGTCATGTGCCAGAAGCCTATTGCAAATTCCCCGAGGTGTCTCATTCAATCCAAAACACTTATGCTTTATGAGATCTAATCTTCAAGAATGAAAGTTAGGTGTCCTTGACAAGTTCACTTAAAATTTTAAATCTGGATACGATGATGCTGTTATCACATTTCCACTTCACTTGTGTAGGAACTTTCCTAGTATAATTATCCAGCTTATCCTGGAGAGCTGTGAGATTGCTTTTAGCAATTATTCGTAAATCTATACCTAATTCCGTTATCTATTTCAGTTAAAAAACATTCAGATTTCAGTGGCTTTCCATTAATTTCCAAGAGTTTCAGCTCCATGTCTCCAATAATTCCTGATCCTCCACACAACCTGAAAAAACAACCTAGGCTCTGCAACAACGCAACAGAAAATCAGAAGTGAGTAGCACTCTCATCATCTCCATCAACAGTATGTTGCAAAACTTTAAAACATCTTATTGTCATAGAAGATGAAGGACAAATTTGGCTTGCAGTTTTAAGATTAAATCTCCATTCTGTCAGCATTGTTACATAACTTACACTTCCTGTTCGTATTTCTTCCCAGTGGTATGAAGAAGCAAAAGGCTATTAAACATCATCATTTCTTCTTTAATAAAGGAGAAGGAAAAAAGCCTCATGAATTCAAAGCTGCTTTTTGTGTTATTTTTGAAATTAGACCTTGGCATATTGACCGTGCTTTGATAGTTGTAAGTAGTCTGAAGGAAACTGAGGAAAAGACAATCTGTAGAGGATCCCTGGGTAGTATATTTTATATGCTCTTTTTACAGGATGAAGAACAGCAATTAAAAGATTGTCATATTTCCTCAGCAGTTCCATAACCTGCTTTTTTGAAGCAGCTGCTTCAAGGAACTAGGTCCATTACTAGTGCAGTCAAAATCCATATGAAGGATCTGTTCTTTCATATTTTCCTTCTCTCACTCCCTTCTTCCCCCCCCTTCCTTTTTCCCTCCTTCTCTTCTTCTCCTCTCTCCCTACCTCCCTCCTTCCTTTCTCTTTTTGTCTTTCTCTTTCTCCCTCTCATGCTCTTTGTCTGTTCCTTTTTTCCCCCCTTTTCGGTGAATAATCTAGCTGGCTGGTAGGAAGCCTTATGAAGGGCTAATTCAAGGATAAAGCAACAGTGTTTATATTTATCCAGTGTTTGGTCACAAGAGATTCTCTTTCATTTCATTTGAAATCGTAAAACATAGTTAGCTTATACACCATAAATAATGTTAGCTTTCAAAAAATCTATGAAAGAATGGCAGTGTGTCTTTGCTGAGGGCAATTTAAAACCTCTTGTGTGAGCTGATCAAATTAAATAAAGCTTCTGTGCTGTCAAGGTTCAAAATCTACTGATGTGCCAACATTCATTCTTCAGCTCTGTATTTAGCTTTCCAGGCAGACAAGGTCAGCCGTGCCTGATTGATCTGGCTTCTGTCTTGTAGGAAGACCAGGCAGTGCGGTTGTTTCTGTAAGAAAGAGGGTGTTTCCCCTCATTTTCCTCCTAGAATGGAGCAGCAGATCTGGTCTCACTCCACCAGGTGGCATTCTTTAACCAGTGGAAAAAAAATAAATATATATATATATATTTTTTTTTTTTTCCAACTATCCGTTCACCTTGGGAAAGAGGGGGAAGCGAGCTTGGCTCATAGGTTATTATTATTATTATTTTTTCTTTCTGGTTTAAAGAAATGTTTTTACTATAACAGGCTCCCATCCATCTTCTGGCATGATTTGTAATGTTTAGAAAAATAAATCAATAAGATAGCATTTGCTGTCAGCTGTTGAGTAACTGACAGGTGCCACAAAGGGAAGGAAAAATGGGATGGAGTATACAATCCATCCCCGCGTCTCACTGAACAAAGGCAGAGTCAGTGCCCCTAAACAAACAAATAAGTGTGCTGGCTCCACTCAAAAGAGAGAAGATGTTTCCAAGCTGCTAGTGCAGCATAACGGAGCCTCTGTTCTGGCTGTCCTAAAGCCACGTGAATCCTTGCCTCTGACTCTCGGGGATGGGCCGCTCTGACGTATATTTCTGCCACCCCAACCTGTCAGCAGTGTCTGGATGATGCACAGAGCAGAGGACAACTGCACTGGCTCTGTCCAAGCTAAATTATACCTTCAGTCCAAGGCAGTCCAGAGGGTTTCAGAGGTCCTGGGAGTTGAGTCGAAGTTTGCTCATCCTACCTTCTACCCCCATAAAAAATCCAAACCAAATAGTTGGTGACTTTGATTCAGACATGAAGATTTCCCCACCACAAGGTGCACCCCAGTCCGGTATTTTGGGGCATTAAGCATTAACCACCTCCTCCACGGAAACATCTGCTGGCTAGGAAGGGGCAGCTGCGCCCACACCACCAGCAACCCTTTGAAAAACCATGCTGGAAGGATCAAGTGTCTGACAGATTGATGCCTCTGCATCAATCGGCATGATCCTGGAGACACAGACCCTTTCTCTCCAGGGCAGGGAAGGCTCCTGTGGCAGGAGAGAAATGCTGTGGGCAGTCTGCAGTCACAGGGCTAGAAAGCCTGGTGTGTAAAAGCAAAGCTCCTAGTTCCTTTTCTTTTTGATGTTTTTCCCAGTATTTCCCTCCTCCTAGCAACGGGGCCATCACCACTTTGTACCTGGGATCTGGGTGAGGGTTGTGAAGGGTCTGCTGTGCCCATCCCTGCCAAGCTGAAAACATCACATAAGACTTTGAAAAGTGGGGACAATCAAACACTCATTATCTCATTTTCAGACCTAATGACCAGAGAAAAGCAGTTCCCATTTTAATATTTTTTTTTTCTGGAGGTTGCTTTAAAGTAATCTATTAGCCTTCCATTATGAACACCTATATGAATTTGAAAATAGCCTTACCTCTGCTTTTATTCCTATTTCTTAGCTCTTCTTAAAAATAAACTTCTGAGAGCTAAATGAGTGCCATAGACTTTCACAGAATTATGGCAGATTAGCCTGAGGGAAATCTGTGCAACAAACGCAATAATATGGCAAATTGAATGTAGTCAAAACTCAGGAGCCTCAGTTCTGAGACTGAAAAATAAATATATACATTTCAGCTATTTTTACTGGTTTGTGTTTTCATTTCGTTTTATTTTATTTTTCTCAGCATCAAGGGAGGTTGGAAACCTTTGTCTTCCCCAAACCAGAAAGTTATTCTGCTGTTATCACATGACTCCAAGAGCTGGGGGTTTACAAAAGGCTCCCGAATGATAACTCTGTAAAGCCCGAAGAGCTGCCTCAGCGCAGGCTGCGGTAAAGCGGTGCAGCTGGGTAATACAGGTGACAGGCTGTGGGTGTTTGTCAGCAGAGCCATGCCCTGAGGACTTACCTCACGCTTCATTTCTCTCAGGGAGAGGATTATGGGCTTTGGAGTTCTGTACTGTGCTTGGAGCATGTTTATATATATATATATATTTTTTTTTTTTTCTTTTGGGATAAACTGCTGCAAAATCCTGCCGTGCCTCTACCAGAGCCCCAGGCATGCCCAGGGAACTGGTGAGTGCCCTCTGTGACTCCAGCATCCCTGCCTCACAGCCTCCTCGATCTGGAAATGCACAATGTTCCTTCAAATTCCTGGCCATCAGCATGGCTCACTTCACCTTCTGCATGCTTCTGAGTGACGCGAGCTGCTGAAAGCATCCCCCCTGGGGAGCAGCAGCTGCTGCTGTTGAAGCCAGGCAGTGACTGCCTGGTGTCTCCTGAGGCCACGTATCCTCCGAGGGACACGGGTGCCTGGTGCCCTACCCAGGCTGTTCACAATGGAGGAGAAGTGTGCCAGGCTGGCATGCCTAGCAGTGTCAGGACGGAGAGGTGAATTCACCCTGAGCCTCCCTCCTCGGCTGCTACCAAGAAGTGCGACTGCAGTGGTGATACAGTCGTGGGAAGATTTTCTTTCTTCCTACTTTGGCTGGGGGCTTCAGGTCTGAATTTTGCTTTGGTTTCCCAAGTGAAAGTTAAATGAGAGTTGACTTGGTTTTGTGATAGAATACAAGGGAGCAGACCGATCTGCTGGTTTTGGCACAAGACCACTAAAACCAGGCCAGTTTCCCCAGCCAGACAAATATTTTTCCTTCGTTTTGTTTCATCCAGTAAATTTTCATAATAAAATGTGGATGCTCAGGAAAATCTTGAATTTATTCATGTCTTTTAACTCATCTCACTTAGCTTTAATTTTCCTATTGGTCTAACATGAAACTGAATTTCTCCTCTTGGTTTACAGTTCAATTGTTGATGCACAAGCCAAAATAAAATCTGATCCCTTTTCCATATTCAGGATAGCTCTGCAGCAGTGACAAAACTAAACCATGACAAATCAAACCAAACTTTTTGCTACTAAGAAAATTCTGTAATAAAACTCTGACTACAGGTAAAGTATTTCACATCTGCATAACAACTTTTCAAGGGCAGGAATGGATTTTAAAGCCATCCACCTCAGAAAGAAAAAATGCTTTAAGTTCCTCTCTGAACAATGCTTTGCTCAATGGTGTTCTGCAGTCTGCAGGATTTGTTTAAGCACTAATCTGTCAAACACGGAGAGAGCTGAGATCACTGATCTGAGTCATTTGTGGAGAGGAGACAACCCTTCTACCTTAAGTCAATCTGAGCTTGCATCAAGGGAACTGTTTGCATCAGAGGCACAGGAATGGTGGGAGGCTGAAGCCACATGCGGGTTCAGATATATAAACCATGAGAAGAATCTTACTGAGCATGATGCAGATGCACCAAGTACGTACCCACGGGTGTATCTGCATCTAGATCAGGAATATTCCTGAGCTGCAAATACTTGGATGTGGCAGAGTTTCTGAGGGACTGCTGGGGGGACTTGCCTTGTCCTCATTCTGCTTTGGACTTCGGGCTTCAGCCATGCTAGAGGCAGGACCCTGAACTGGATGGACATTCAGTCTGCAGTGTGTGGCTGTGTGGCTGTTCTGGTGTTACTTAGGAGCATATTTTTTCTTTGCTGTTATCTATTGATGATATTAAGCTCTCTTGTTATACCTAATAAGATAAAAAAAACCTTTTTCTACTGATGCAAGCTTCTATTGAATCCTCCTCAAATAAATGCTGTGTTTTATTGTTACTGTCTCTCTCTGCCACAGCTAAAATAAATCAGAAACTCCATCTTAATGCCTGAAGAGACAGGAACATTTAATTTATAGCAATTTCCTTTTCTTTTCATGGTTTCTACTAAACAGAACATGCTGGGTCTCAACCTGCATTTGCATTTATGCTAAATTACAAGCAGAACAATCAATACAAGTCTCAGCTCACACTGCCCACAGCTGAACAGCAGCAAGGAAAGCAAACTGCCAGGGAAATCTTTCCCACCCAGCCAGCTTGTTAGTACACAGCGGCGTTTAGCCATCCATTTATTTATCTCAGTAGCCTTGGAGTGCCTCCCAAGTGTTGTGGAGAGGAAAAGAGAGGCTCATCCTGTCAGCTCTCACAAGACAACCCCAGACAGTCCCAGTGGGACAGGCAGAGAGGGACCCTGGGCAGGATTTCTTCCCTGACCACGTGAATTGGAGCAGGCAGGGCCGTACTTCAGCCTGCAGTGCTCCTGAGGTGGGACCTCCACAGGGGTGGCCCTCATGTGTGCCCAGCCCCTAAGGCCGACCCATTTCTTCCCCTAGGACTTCGGGTACACCCTCTTTCCTGTCTCCTCCACGCAATTCCCTTCCCCACCCGTTCTCTTCCCTGTTTGTTTCCCTCTCTTCTGCATTCCTTGGCAGCCTGAGATCAGCCTGAGGTGCTAGAGACTTCTGGTGGAGACCACAGCCTCCCCGGGCAGCCTTAACCCAGGTGCTAACTGCTCCTTCATGCTGTAAGGTGCCTTAAAGCCTGATGGAAACTTCCTTGGGGAAAAACCTGCAGGCTTTTTTGTATCCCTTCGCATTTGCACAGTGCCCTTTCTCTGCATTTCCAGGCCTGGACTGACAGGTGAGGTCTCCCTGAGCACAGGCGTGCCTCGTGCTGTCCCAGCACCTTCCCGTCCAAGTGGGTAGAGCTGTAGGAGCAGGCTATGGCATGCTGTTGAGCCTGCAGGTGACCTACCAGGTCCCACCAGCACAGCACAGGCAGGGAAGGATTTGCTTCCTCCACCCCCAGACCTGCACGGATCTCGAACATACAAGGAGAGCATCTCTATGATCCTGCAGTCAGCAGCAGCACCCCGCAGGGCCGCAGTGACTGCCTGAATTAACAGGATTAATGTGGCTCCAGGGGTCTCCCTCAGCTAATCACAAGATGCTGGTCCTAATGAATGAAGCACAAAGGAGAGAGCTGGTAACATTAAAGGCAGCAAGTGTCCCCTTTATTGTAGTTAAAACATTAATGATTAAAATGTAACTTTGTGGGATGCAGCTAGCTCTCAAGCTGATTCTTCAATAGGAAACACTGACCCGTGAAGTGTCAACTTCAAATGTTATGGAAATCGCCATCCAGGACTTTCATATTTTTTTGTCAAGGGTTGTACTATTATTAACTCAGGTGTGGAGGGCCGGAGCTCCAGCTCTTGTCCCCATGCAGCTTCAGCTAAGGAGCCTGTTCCACAGCTCAGAAACAAGAAGGTTCGACAAAAATGCAATAAACTAATCATTTCCCCTCCATAAACTGATGCTTATAATCCTGGCTGTGATTCCCTGTTATGCCTTCTCTGGTGCAGAGGACTTTATTCCCTACTGTGATGAAATAAAATGAACCAAACAATTGTCAAAACAATTCAAAGTGCTTTGCGCCTTCAGGCAGAGGAATCAGCTCTACAGCCTGCTTTGCCTTTTAGCTCCTCAAACTGCTGAAGAAACAGGTGCAGGAAAAATGATAGACTGGCTAATATTATTTTGTTAAATTTAAGTGCTGTGTTTGTTTTATCAGGAACACAACATAGCATGCAATACCACCTTCTGTCCTGGCAGGTCCCCCACATTAAAAGAATAAATCAAAATCTGTGGCTACCTGTAAGCTATTGGCTAGCATGCAGATGAGCTCTTTTATGAATATGCATGAAACATCACATGAAAGACACACAAAAATTAGCAGCTGTGAAGAATGGGCCCTTGGTCCCTGTTCTGTCATGTTGTTAGGCTGGAGAAGCTGTTGGTGAAATCAATGCCCATTGCACTAAGGATGCAGTGCAGCTTCCACACAGGTATGAGCTTGGGGCACTTCTGTGCTCTGATGATGCAAAGTATTTTTTTTTTTTGGATGTCTGATTAATTGGTCTTACTGTCTGCTTACTGGGAGGCAAAACCAACAGTCCCTCGTAGCACACCTTGACACATCGTGTAGCTAACCAGGCAGGGTCCTTGGTCAAAGCTAGAACCTTAACAACTTCATGGCTGCCAAGTTTGGTGCTGCCTGCTCCTCTGCTGGAAAATCAATCTACAATGGGAAGGAGGGAAAACAAATTGGGACAATATTCTGACCTTTTTTTTTTTTTCCAGCTCAAGTATAAGCATTTGACCTCACAGCTACACCTTTCTTTCTCTGAGCTTTTGTGGCAACTCACTGCACAGTTTCAGCTTTTCTGCTGCCCCAGAAAAGTAGGAGCCTCTACAGGAGCTGGGGCTTCTGTGCTCTGTGAAAGAGAAATCCATCTGTCTGGTAGCGGCTGAAGTGTACACAATGACAAGCAGCAGTCACAGGATCAATGAAACTTCTTTCTTTTGCATAGAAAGTCTTTCTTACTGTAGGTGCTCACACAACTCTTACAGCTGATAATTCCCCATTCACCTTCCCCCCCAAATCCTGAAAATCTACATGTGAAAAAAAATGTTCACATTTCCATTTTACTTTTGAAAAAAGGAAAGAATGTGATGGCCAAGAATATGCTTTGTGTTTGAGCAGAGAAGAAAATATTATTAACCATACTGTCCTTGGCAAGACCTACTGTCTCCACCTCCTGTCCTGTATTTTTAGGGTTTCTTTTACCCATTATCTTTGTTATGGTAATTAAGTTCTAACTTCTACTTTCTCTCTTTCCCTCTCTCCTATTTAATTAACTTGGTGGATGTTCTCTTTTGTCTCGTGGTTACAATGAACAAGGCTCCTGTGAAAACTAACATTTTTGAAAACATTTTTAATTGAAATGGCATGAATTCAAAGATTGTCAGCCAGTTCTAGTCATTTTGTCACACGAAAGTTGCTTTGGAGACTCTTCCCCCAACACACAATGTAAAAAAGAAAACAACAAAAAAAACCCTAGCTTTTAGCTAAGACGGCAACTGCTGTGCAATTGAAAAATAAAAGTAACATACGGGAGATTTAAAAATAATTAAACATTTTCTAAATGTAGACAGTTGCACTGAAGTAGTTGCACTCAAACCTGGACTCACTCTAATTTCTGGTAACTGTCCTCTGTCTAAGGTAGAGAATAAGCCTCAGAGGCAGATGCTGCCTTTAAAGATTGACTCTAGATGCATGGTGTGCTAAAGACATCTCCATTCTTCATCTCACCACGTGATGAAGTCCTCCTCCTGGGTAGCACTGAGAGCAGGGGGTGAAATGCTCGGTGTGCTTCCCTTGGTGTGCACTGCTAAAGCAGGTGGGATCGGCTGTGAGAGAGGTCCTGGGTGAAACTCCTCAAACGGAGCCTTTGGCCATAGCCGCAGTGCTTGGTTGATGCTAACACATCTGCTTTCACAGAGTTTGCTAAAGCCAGGAACAACTGCCCCAGTCCGTGTTGTTTCCCCTTTCCACAATGCAAACCTGCGACGCGAGCAGCTCCAGGCAGACCTCTTGGGGTGCAAGGGGTCTGATTTGCGAGGGGTCTGATCTTTGTACCTTGAGCAGTCATTTTTTCCAAGTGCAAAACCGAACATGAAACCCTCTCATTATAACTGACTAGCATTTATAAACCTCCTGGGTCCTGGCGCCGGTACCTATGTAATAGAATAATAACAGAGATCATGGCCTTAGTCCATGCTTCATTATCACAGTCACTCCCATTCTTAAAAAGCGTAGCATCATGAATATACATAGTGATTTTTATCATACAAAAAGCCGCAGTATTTTTCCACTGCAGGGACCCTTTGTAGTTAGTCTAAGATCTGCTCCAGCCTTGCTTTTAGTGCAGACATGTGGATATGACTTGATTTGATTCACTAATAGTCATGCCGATTATAAAGAAAAAGGCATTTAATTACAGTGCCTGCAGCTTGTAGGACCTGATTCAAAGCCCACCAAAGTCAAAGGATGCTTTAAAGTAGAATGAAAAGAGTTTGAAGGACACTGAGGAATCCAGAGTAAGATGTGACTAGTGAATGTCATGTACATCTTCGAAAACAAGAAAAATTATCTGTAAAACAGTGCTTGAGGTTTAAAACTGTGCTTTCTATTCTGTTCTATTTTATGGGCTTCCCTTTCCTCAGCACTGTTTTTCTATTACAATACTTGGTCTTTAGATCTGAAATGCTAGCACTTTGAGTTTATTCAAAAGCTGAAGTGGGCACAAACGTTCTGCAGTGGGTATTGGTAGAATTAAAAGAAGTTGATTTTAGTGACTGAAAATCTAATTTCACGTATATTCTGAGTTACATTGGCTCAGCAGTGGAACACAATGCATATTAAAGCTCTGCCCTACTGTAAATTCTGTTCATGTTTTAAGCTTTATCCAGGTTAAGATTTACATTTATCATATTTCAATAACACAGTACAACAATACAGCAGATTAAATTGTGTCATAAGCCATTGCACTTTGCTCTTTTCAGCAAATCACCAAGATGTTAGTGAGCATGTACCGACATAGCCCCTGTGAAATCAGTGGCAGAAGAGCATTTTATAGAAACTGAACACTACTAGCTCACACCTGTGAGACGTAACAAGGCTGGACATGCTTCTCAGTTGCCCCTTGCCTTCTGTAAGCATTTAAACTAAGGAAAAATGAACACAGAATTTCTGCAAGCTGCTGCTCTTCTGGCTTGGTAGCACATTTATTTCTTCCTAACTCCTGTTAGCAGACTTAAAGGGTGAAAGGGGGCTTTAAGTAGACTAGATTTGACAACAAAGCACAGTTATCCCAGTCAGTTTTCCAAATCTTTCTTCTGACCTATAGGTAAACAGGATAACAGTGTCTAAAATGCCACCTAATAGGTGTGGGAATTCTTACTTTTGACAATTACTCTTGGGCCAGTCACCCACAATTAGGACAAGTAAGTGTGCGCAGAGCTGGGCAGTATAACTGTGGAAATATTGGTTTCAGTCAAGAGATTGGCTTGGTTCCCTGAAATGCTACATCTACTTTTGAAGTAGTTTTAGGGAAAGCATGACTGATTGATATTGCCTTTGCCCAGCAAGGGAGACACAGGAGGAAGAGTCTTCGTGGTTTTCCATGTTAGAAGTCTGACCATTTTTTTCCTTAGAGGAAGATGTAGCTTGGCTCTGTAGGCAAGAGGTCTCTGGTGACTTCTACTAATTAATGTGAGCATTGTTAATGCAACATTATCAATGATTGTGACATTTGTTGAATCATGCACTGTATTAGTTTATTGATAATTGGAAGTATAGAATTCATGAAATAACCCACGTTTCTCTTAAACCTGCTGCCACTTCTTAATGCAACAAGAGTAAGCAACCAAGAACATTGTGCCTTGGAGCATGGACATCGGGGTCCATGGTTTAAGGTCCACAAGGGCACAAAGCACCTACTTTAATGACAACTTAAAACAACTGAAATTATTTTGTGGTTTTTACCTGTGTGTTATTAATATCAGACAAGTTCCTGCCTACTATTGAAGAAGCCTGAACTCTAGCAACGGTTCATTAAACAAGCTTGTGCTCCAGCTCAGACAATGTAAGCTTATATTTTGCTTTGTGCAATGCACTTTTGCACACCACTGCAAAAAGCCTGAAAGACTTCCATATTTAGTACCTGTTTCTCCCATGAGCTTCCTTTGTTCTGACTGGGGAAGGTGAGTTTCTAAAAACAGGTGACCACATCTACCGTCCTTCACCATATCTGTAGCTAGTGTACTCTCCTGGGAGTGTTAGGACATGCTCCCTGAAGCTAAAGTTGCTACATTTCTATTCAAAGAGCTTCCCATGTTCGTGTACAAGTTATCTGCATTTCCAAGTGTTCCTGAAGTAGTTCTGCTACTTTCACATATAAAGCTTGAGTGATTGTACTGTGTTCAAGTCCTGCAATTTAGATCACGGCAGAGAGATTATGAATTATCACTTGCTGAAGAAAAACTGAAGTTAGCTATTTTATATAGAAAAGTAAGGTAAAATTTAGTTTATATTTGGTTGCCACTATCTTGTAGACAATCTGTCTCATAAGTATTTGAACACTCTGCATTTGGCTGTCATTGTGGTCCAGTTCCTCAAAGTGTTAGAGTATGTACTTAGTATGCGTGAGATAATATTGCCGTGAGCTTTCACTTCAACTAACTTATGGTAATTTTCTTCTATGCTGCCAAGGATAGGACAGACTTCAGTGAGCTGCGGTGAGTTGAGTATCAGTGGAGCTGTGTTTCTCAGAGCTGTGCATGTTCCTGGAGGAGCTCTTTTTTTGGATGTGGGAGCACAGGGATGTTGTGCCTAGCCTGCTTTCAGCAAAAGAGCATCTGATCGTGGTCTGGACCTCGAGCCATTTTGACAGGTGTGACTGCAGCTGAGACAATCTGGCCATGGAGGTATCAGGGCTGTGAAATTAGATTCCACCTATTGATTGAGATCATTCTGAACGCCATCAGAAGTGTTAGGATAAATGACTTTTCTAATACTGTGAAGAAAGGGGAGAAACATTGCTCTCAAATATTTAATAGCTATCGATGTTTTCCAATGTTCATATCATTGACTCACAGAACAGATTGTCAAGAAAGAAGAAACATTTAAAAAGGGACATTAGCCTCAATGCAATGAACAGCTATCTAAGAAGTTCAGAAGTGTTAGACTATAACACCCCACCTACTATCCGCTACAAGAGGCATATGAAAGGTAGGGAAATACTGCAGTACAGCTTGCCTCAGATGTTGAGGTGGACCTCTTTGTATAGAATTTGAGCGAAATTATAAGGATTATTGTACCTTTAGCTGTGCTTAATCAAAGCTCTGATGCTGGTTTATAATAGTTCTGAGACTACCTTCTTTGGGAGCAGTTTGTGTCTGGTAAGTAGTTTTGACTGAATTTAACTAGTGTTCAGGTTTGTAATAAACCTAAGAAAATTTTCTCTCCTGGCTGCACATCCAAATGCTTTTTAAACATACAAATGTTGCACCATGTCCTGGTACGTGAGCTGTAAGAGGCAGACCAGGCTGGAATGTTTAAGAGAGAAATGGAGTAGTATAAACAACAAAATTGGATAATTGCAATCCAGGAAAATAAGTTCCCTGTAAAACGAGACCTGCATTCAGTCAGGCAAAGCAAACGACATCTTCATACAAAGCCCTGGTGTCAGGTAGGAGCTGGTGATAGAAAGCCAAATACCGGTGTCCTGTTTCCTGAGCTGGACTGCTGCAGTGCAGCAGCAGTGCAGAAGTACGTCCTTGGTGCAGGTGCATGCACGCCTTTGTCCTTGTGCAGACAAGTCCTGTGACATTTTTTTTTCCTGCCAGTTTTTTCGCTTGCTTAAAATGTTAGGATGAGCATGTAGGAGTGTGGAGGGTAAGGAAAAGCTGTGTTATTCACACTTGCCTCTCCACAGATCTAGGTTTGCAGTAATCAACAGGAACTTTTAAAATGTGCTTTTCAACATTGCCTGTTCATGGAAGAAATGACAGACAGGCTTAATCACTGAAAGGGAAAATGGAGAGGTGTGAGGAAGTGTGTGGTGTGCATGTAGACAAGTCAGTTCACTGATGATACTGTGTGGCTGAGATGCTGGGATGCAGGGTTTGCATCTCTGGAGAGGACACCTGGAGGTCTGAAGTGCGAGGGGAAAGAGGCTACCATGAACGGCCACTTATTGACCTCAAAGCCATCAGAAGCAGTATGATAACGATAATGATGAGGCTTACCTCCCCCTCCCTGTATCACATCGAAGTGCCCTCAAGCCCTCATGTTCTGATGGTCACTACTACCACAGCTAGTAGCAAGATCAGGCCTTTAGTGACAGCAGGGGTGAGAAAGAAACAGGCATTGCTGCCTGATAGTTGTATCTGAAGATGAAGGGAATTTTTTTTTGCTGTTTCTTTTTTTTTTTTTTTTTTCCAACCCTTTTCTACACACAGCCCACTGCATGCTAGGCTTGTTTGGAAACATGCTCTGATGCTGAATATGGAGGGTGTGAAAATCTGGCCCTGTGCTCTCTGTCATCTGTGCAGAAACAAGATTTCTTTCAAGTGCTTGGTTACTACACAGGCCATTCAGAAGTGCTGGGCTGATTCAGGTACTCTGGGTTAGGCAACATGGGAAAAAGTTCTTGACTGGGCTCTTCTTTGGCTTCTTCTGAAGAGGAGCAGCTGCAATGGTGATGCCCCTTACTTCTTACCTGCTGGCACAATGCTGGGGTGTTAAATTGGTCTAAATGCAGATCAAGCCCCCCAGAGTGAAGACAGCTTTGGAATGTTCTGGGTGAACGTGTAGGGACACGAGCTGTTTGCTCAGGCAAAGCACTCACAGCTTTCAGCCTATGGACTCTCCTTCAGACAGACTGGAATGGGAATTTGCATGAGTAGAAACAGCTGGATCAAGCTCTCTGTAAGTAATTAACACACAGGAGAGACAGTTGTGCTTGCACTTTATCAAGCCTCTTGGTAAGATTATGTACTCCAGATAATTAATCATTACATTTCCCTATACGCATAATTACATCCACTTTCTTGCTCTCCCACCTCCACACATATAAACAATTCATATGCATGTATTTACAGAGTAATTACAGAGTGCGTATGCTGTGATTAAAGGCAATATAAACTGTGTTACCCTAATTAGAAGAGAAAAAACAACAAAAAAACAAATACCCCAAACAAATGAAAGCACATGCAGGAAATAGCAAAACTTCTTTAACTGAATTCAAAAACCTTTCTTTCCAGAACATTAAAGAGAAGAAAAGGAACTCAAACAATCTATGCTATGTGCCTGGCACAAAACTGAGTGCCAGCCAGCCCAGCAGGTCTCCTGTTTGTAAATTATTTAATATATGGGACATAAATCAGAAAGCAATGTTTCTTGAGACAAGATAAAAGAAATTCCACATCTCAAAGTTAGAGCACATTCTGCACCATTTGAGCTCTCCCACCGGGTAAGAGAAGTTCCTGTAGACTCAGCTTCAGTGGAAAATACCTGCATCCCACATGGGGTGAGTGAGGGCATGTTTGCCTTTGAAAAGCCTTGCTGGCTTTGTTTACACGAGGTGGTCTGGAGAGCATTTTGCACAAGCAGCAGCACTGTTCCCTCCTTCTTAAGCCTCGCATCACCCTGTAATGTTTTGACATATGAGCCGTGTGTTTTGTATGGCAGGCTGCTCTGATAATTTCCTTCAGAGATTTTTGGCTCAGTGCTCTCCAGACTACTGGCAAATTAAGTAATTCTGTGGGATGGGGAGAGTAGGATCAAACAGAGTAATTCTGTGTTTCCTTCTGTTTTCTTCTTGTGATTCATCTTTTTGTTTGGGCTTCATGAGACAGCATAGTAAGAGTAGTCAACATAGAGAAGAAAGGTGACATTGAAAGGGCACATTTCCTAGATTTCTTTCATCTGGCACCAAATTGCTTAGCAAGTTGCTGTTTCATTTTTGCCAGCTAAGGTGAGAAAGGCGAGACCACCCTCGTAGCTTTAGGCTGGCAAACACTGCTAAGAGACAATACCCTTTTTTACATATGAGTGGCCATACACTGGTGATTGTCTGCAGCTTTTAATTGTTACTGGGGCAACCAAGAGAGTCTGTACCTGCCTATGTACCCCAACATGGCCCATGGAGTTCCAGCAGAAAGGGCTATTACTTTCATAGCTCTGCAACATTTAACTACTGTAAGGTCTGCCAGAAGTATTGTCTTGCACTTTGAGATGCTTCATGATTTAATATCTGAAAAAAAAGTGGTGTGCTTCATGAGAATTTTAATACTGAGAAAAGAAATCAGGAAAAGTGGGAAATGGCAGTGGAGAGATAGACATACAAAACTCTAGGGACACTGGGGATGTGTATGTCATGGCAGAAGACTGATGGAGAATAGAGGGAAGACACTAAACAGAGAAAGTACAGGAATTAAGATAAAAAGAGAGATGCTGGTGACAGAGGAGAAGGAGTGGTCCTGAGCTTCTATAATGCACTTATTGGTAGAAATTAGAAAGAAACTCAGAGTCCAGGCATCACTGTAGTGCAGACCAAGTTGGAGACCACCAGCCTGGCATCTTGCAGTTGGCTGACAGAGATGGTGGAGCCTGCTATGGGGAGATGCCTGTGTTGTATTGGCGTGCCTGTGTACTAGTCCTCCAGACCTCCATCCTGCTTGTGACACTGCTGGGGTCCTGTGCAGCACTCTAGTACATGACCAGGAGATTAAATCCCATTTTGTCCTTCTTGCCAGAACAGTGTGGGGCTGTTGGCAGGAAGTTAGGGGTGAGTAAATGGCCTTATTCTGGCATTTACTTTTGCCTCTGCAGCCTTCCAAGATATTTTAATATAGGCATTGCAACACAATTTCCTGGTTGATTAAGAACACAAAATTGTCTTTTTCCTGGTCACCTGAAATTTGGAGCCTGGCTTGAGCTTCCCACAGACCACACAGCTTTAGATCATCTCAGTGCCAACCCTAACCCTTCTGTATCTGGTCTGAGTAACCAGTAGAAGGTGTCTTAATTAATAAAGAAGCCATGAAATGGGAACAGCATGAGGTGGCTTTAAATTTAGCTGCTGTTGAGGTGAAATGCTGTGTAATTTAAGGCTGAACATGCTGATGCCATTTGGCCCAGCGGTACAGAAAGAAAAGGTAGACAATTGAAACTATGTCTGGAATGGAAACTCTGTCCTGTTCGAGCTGGAGAGGCAGTACAATGCCATTATCTCGAGTGTAGTTTTGCCAAGGCACAAACCTGCACTTACAAAAAGCACTTGAAGATCTTTAATTATCACAGCAGGTCGGGACCTCAGTTTTAAATCTCATTGGGAAAGCATTTGCCCTCTGACATCAGGCTGAGTCACTGGCTCCGGTAAGAGCTTGGAAGAAAGAGAGAGTGTGCTGTGTGTCAGATGATGGTGCCTCTTCTTGCAGAGATGGTTGGTCTGGAGCGAGGCCAGTGTACTCGTGATTAGTGCTCTGCATTACCTGAAAGCAAATGCGCTGGTCAGATAGGTTTGTAATGCTTCCAAGGTGTTTGATAATTATTTGTTCTTCAAGATTATACACATCAGGCATTGCGCGTGTTGTTCTCTCTGTCTTTTCTCTGCCAAGTATGGATTTATTTGCAGTGCAGATTTCTACTTGACAAATGTGGTAATTCCTCAAGTGAGATAATTTGCTTTCCTTGGTGCACAGGGGCAGTTGTCCGTGCTCGCATACCAATGCCCTGTGTAACAAGTTCGTTAGGAGTGAATTAGAAAGGAAGCAAGTCCTTTCACAATATCAGGAATGAACGTCATGCACAGCTGATGTTGCGTGATCTTTGTGCAGGCAGCATGATATTTTACCAAGTGGGCAACAGAGTGGCAAAGGCCCAGGCTTCTTTCAGTGCATTCAGCACGAGCTTTGCTGGGGGAATAGCGCAGGCTCATGCCCAGCAGACTAGATATGCCAGGAAAGCAAAGGCCCCGGGTGTAAGCCTGGGCTGATGATAGATGGCTTGTACTTAGTTGTCCTCGTGGCCTAAATTACACATGCATTTCTCACAAGCGCGTGTACTAACCAGGAATTATTTCAGCTGTAGACAAAGCAATTAAGCTAATTTTCTTGCTGTGTACAGCGTGCCAGCAGCTGGCAAACTGTTTGCAGGAGGGCTTCTAAAAGTGCTAGCATTAGCCAAATTATTGTCACGGATAATCAGAGATGAGTTTCCTCACACTGCCAGTGAAATGCACACAGTTCAGTTTGGCTTTGGGAGGGAGGAACTCATTGCAGCAAGAAATGTTTTCCTTCTTATAAGGCTCCTACAATGAAATAGTTTTTCTTTGATTGGTGAATGACTTCCTTATCAGTGTTAAATCTGGCATCTGGACATAATAGCTAAAATTCATTTTATTGTTAGCAGTGGGCTAATCCCTTCATTTCCTCTGCAGCTGAAAAATACAATTTGTTCGCTACTTTGTCACCTAACCTGCACAGCTAATGTCGAATTAAAAAGGCTGCTCTGCTGTCCTAGCAGCCAAAAAGTCCATCATGTTTTAAGTCTAATGCTAGAGGACTACAGGTGGAAACATCCCTTTTAAACATCCCTTTTACCCTGCTTCCCACTAGGATTTCCAGCCCACGAGGATCAGATCCCATAGGACAAACAGCGCTCGGCTGACCCCAAATGAAGCAAAACAGAGGGGAAGGACCAAGGTGAGAAACTCAGGTGCAAGGCACAGCTGCTTGGTAAGTGCTGTGCTGTTACGTCTGAAAGGCACTACTGTGGAAAAGAAAGAGTTTGGTGGGTTTAGCAACATACACAAGTCTCGGTCAATTAACTCTGAATATGCCTGGGGTGAGTGGACACCTTAATGGTGGCAATCGCGGTGCTGATATTAGGCTCTATGAGAAAACAGCTGGAGCCTTTTGCAAGCTCTGAAAAAGAGGGTAAAAGCTCCTGAATCCCCTCCCACGAGCAGAATACCCTGCTTGAGGACGTGTGGGGTGGCAGAAATGCAATTATCATTTCAGGCCTTCCTTGTTAGGCACTCACTCGTAGGGCCTAGCGCCATGCCCAGGCCTCAGCCTGAGCAGCGAAGGGTTCGTGCCTGGCACTGGGTGTTGGTAGCGAGGTTTGCAGGCCTGGGCACTACAACGGCAGAGCAGAGACCTCTTTGGTGGGCTTTTCATGGTGTGACATGTTGTTTGTTTCAGGGGGTAGCTCGCCCGTTGTGTTGCCACCTCCTGTCCCGTGGTGTTGGGCACTTGGACAGCAAGAGCCCATGGGAGAAGGCTGCATACATTACTGCTTTAAAGCCAGGCAGGGAGAGATCATAAAACACGAGCTCAAAAACTTAAGGTTTAAGGCTGTGCCTGTGAGGGCAAGATAACATTGATAGAATAGGATTTTCACATTGTTTCAAAGGACTTATCCAGGAATTTACGCACAGGGGCAGGCTCATCTCTGTTGCAGTGCCATTGATCTCAGTGGCGCTGCTATATGGTAATGGTTGCCTGGACTCCTTGAAATGGATTTGGGGAGGAAAATAAAAATGCCACCAGGTCCAGCAAGTGTACCTTCAGTTGCAACACTGTATTTGAAAAGGTCTGTTTGTCATACCAGCCCTTTAGTTGTCTTATGGCTTTTTTTGATCTTCAAAGGACTTTACGGGTATTGATTAATCTCAGAGCAGACCTGTAAGGTAGCTGCAGTGAGTAAATATCACCTCTGCCTCAGAGGCTGGGAAATTGAAACAGAGGAGTTTTGGCCACACAAGAAGCTGAATTAGCCCACGTGAGCACCTGGCTATTCACCCTAGCCTCAGACCTCTCGATCATTCCTCTGTCAAATAAATGAAGTATTGTCCTACATTCTGCTCTTCACTACCCTAGCAAGCACTTCTTTTGAATTAATGTCTGATCCTTTGGGACACTGAACTCAATATCAATCCATTTTTTATAGAAAAAAAAAAAAAAACCTGGCTGGAGTTATCCCAGAGAAACTGGCTACAGTTGTCTGAGCAAGCTTGCATTGCTCCTTCCCTCTATACTCACAAGGAGAAGGGGCATGGGAGAGCAAATCTACAATCAAACAGAAGCTGGTAGGGTTTAGATGGGTTGCCATTTAAAGTTGTCACTGGCCAGCACTGTCTTTACTAGATATAAAATCAAACTGACTGTACTAAAGTGTGAAATATGCACTGGATGACCTATGTCTACACATTTCACCCTGAACTGTGCAAGTATTAATGTAACAGATAATGAGAAACACACTGCAGTTCATGTGGGATCGTGGTAAAGAACCAGAGAAAAATTTGCAGACAGCTGGCTTTAGCTGAGAAGCAGTTTTTCAATGAACTAAAGAAGTGTCATGATGGAATTAAGCAAAATTATTTTATGTGTATGAAGCTGGCAGGAGTGAGGAGGTAGGGGAGCAGGGGGAGGAAAAGGAGTAGAAAAGTCAGCATTCAGATTTCCTATTCCAGAAGAGTTGTTTGCTTTAAAACATAGCTGGATTTTATCTGAAAGAGGAAAAATCAGTCAAAATGCTTGATCTGTGGCATTTTGGTTGTCTCCTGGAGAACTACTACATAGCTGTTAGCTTTTCTGGTAAAGACAGAAGGGCAGACATTAGGTCACTTTGCTTTGAAAGTCAGAAGATGTTACAGAATGGGTAACTTGATGATGCCAAGGGTTATCTTCCAAGCAGCATTTTTTGCTGGTAGATCACCAATGAGTATTGCAAACCAAAGTTTCTGCTTCTGCCCCAGGGAACAACAGTTCAAAGGTAGGTGGCATTTAAAAATGATGTTTCTTAACCTGAGGCACCTTGCAAATATTTTCAATTTCATCCTGCACCTAAATTAATGCTTAGAGACAGCCAGTGCAAATATTTCCTTTGACTTCTCGTTTCAAGACTTAGATGAACAGTTTTCATTTGATGAGACTGAGTGCTCTTCTGCAGACTATATGCCACGTTATGTGCTTTGCAGGGATCTGGGGATAATTATGAAGCTAAAGAATTATTTGAAACTAATTTTAAGCAAAAAAAAAAAAATTGTAAATACAGAATGGTCTGATAGTGGTGGGGAGATGTCTTTTAAAAAGGGAGATTAAAAGCAACCCTTCTCTATATTCCATGCAAGACTTTGAAGTCAGATCCACTGGAAACATAGGTTTAAGCTACAAGTAATCCTATAACAATGTTTTCAGGTTTTATAATCCACAATAGTCTGTGGGGTTTTGACCATATTTACAGTAACTGAATACATTTGTTGCCAGGATATTGTACATCTAACTGTATTTAAAGTTGGCAATGTAATCCATTCTTTCATTCACATATGGTGACAAGATCTGTGAATTTTATAATCATATTGCCAGTAATCACAATTATGAAAGTTATACTCAGAAATAATCATGTAAGGCAGAAATAATTTCCTGTTGTTAACTGAATTTCAACTGGATCTGTATCATTAAAGTTGAAAAACAGTAATTAAATACCTTTTCCTAACATTAGTTTCCCTGAATTTCCCTTCCCCCCTCCCCCCCCCCCCCCCCCCCCGCCCCCTCTTTTGGGAAGTGCTAAATGAAATGTATTAATACATGCAGAAACAGGTGTTTTATTAAAGGTATTAGGTATGGAGAGTAGAGTTGAATGCTAGACCAGAGCAATGCCCATGACAAAGTATAACCTCAGTATAAGGAAGTCCATTCATTCTGGAACGAACACTGTGAGGAAGAAGAAAAAATTAAAAAAAAAAAAAAAAGAAGGAAAAAAAAAAAGAATTTTCCTTCAGGGAAAAAAATCTTAATAATGTTAAAGAGGCCATGAATTAAAATGACCTTTCAGATTATGAAAGGGAAGAAATTACTCAGAGAACTGCTTAAAGAAAATGGTGAGGATATCTTAGTAAAACTGAATTAAAGGTAGCTTTTTTTTACTGGCCGTCTTCCTGTTTCATAACACAGAGTAAGAGATATGTAGATCTTCAAAAACAGTGTTGAACATTTGAATCAGAGCACACTGATTTGGCCCTCTTCCAAAGGCCTGTTGAATTAGAGGGTGGCTATGAGGTAAATATCATCTTTATGTTTGGCAGGGCTGATGTTTGATTCATCTAGGGTCTCGGAAAGAGCCAGTGCCAAAGTGCAAAAAAAAACAAACAATAAACAAACAAAAACACCTTGCTGTAACCATTTGAAGGCAATCTGGAAAGTGTAAATATGCAGCATTTTTAAATAAACTTTCAGCATGATTGAACGACCTCTGATGTTCCAGCCCTCTTCAGGGCAGTGTCACTCACATCCTTCACCTGATATTGTATGAATTGCCCATGCAGGAAATTTAAGTGGGGAGAGACATTAGCAAACTACTACACCAGGGCTGCAGAGAGGAACTGATGGGTGAAGAAGCCCTGTATCTCCAGAAGCTCACAGGAGATCCTTCAAGGGACCTCTTGCCTTTTCAACGTGACCTCTCCTTGCAATCTGGCAATGCTTTTTTTTATTTTTTTCCCCAAGCAGTGGCTGCACTTGTGAGCCTGAATTGTCAAGGTTAAGAATACCCTGCTGTATCTCAGAAAAAACATAACCCCAACTCCCCAATGACCAAACCAACAGAAATCCCGTGTTAGTACAGAAAACTCTTTCTCTCAGATGTGCATTTTCTTCTTCCTGGTGGGACTCATTTCAGAGTCTAACACTAGTTTAAAGAAAAGACGAAATAGGAAAAATACCCGTTTCCCTCTTTCATCTCAGGAACACATTGTAACAATTGTAATCCAAGCTGCACCAATTTTGAAAGGATCTTTCTCTCCATGTTCCTTCTACAACTCCTGATCTTTGGTCCCAGATGAACACTGATGCTGTGCTCAGTACTTTGTTGCTAAGTGACCCCCACAAAATGTGCGTGCTGGTTTTCCTTCTCTTCAATGTTTGGCCACGATCAAGAAGACCAGGCAGTTAGAAGCTGGATTTCATTCACATGCAAAATTTTTCTGAAAGCATAAGATTATATTATTATTATTATTATTATTATTTTACTTTCAGGCCCAGGAAAGAAATAATTTCCACTATTATAATCTCCAACTTCTGGACAGAGAATTCAGGAGAGTGGGAGCCTGGCTGCAAAGCGGGAGTAATATGTGGCAAAGGGAAGCAGAACCTAAATACTGACTCAGCGCGCTTTTTGTTATCCTTACCCCCAGAGGTCTAGCTCAATTTTAGTGGAAAGACAAGATCATAAAACTGGGAGGATAGTCAAAGCGCTAATTTCCTTTTCTCGAGGGACAGCTGGTTGATGGATGGCTGCTGAATTTGCCTGTGAATGCCCTCATTTTTTAAAAAAAGCCTTGCACCAGGAATAGCTACTGAGTCAAGGGAGCTAAGTCAGCTTAACTAATGATTTAATGAATTGGTCCAAGGCACAAAGAGTGGGTGATGAAATCAACCCATAGCATATAATCGCGTATTTTTCTTTAAAGTGGCCTTGACCTTCTTCCTTAAGAATTTCACCTGAGGGGGAATATCGGCTGACATGCCACAGATGAGGCTTAAGTCTGTATTGCAGTACACTGAGCAGGAGCACTGCTGTGTGACCATCACAGGCTTCCTGCCGACCCCAGCGGGAGACAAGTCTGTGGTTCAGCAGGGGAGAGTTACCGAGTGCAGGCTGCAGGTCTTCGCTTGTGTTGTTTGAAGGAGGGAGTGCTCAGACAGTGCCTCAGATGCCAAAGAGGCAGCGACACGGAGCCGGTGTGGCAGAGGGGCAGCAGCCCACAGGCATGCCTGTAGCTGGGAGATGATGTGTGCTCACAGCCTTAAATTATGCTGAACAGCCGTGCCTCTGCCAAGCCAGCTGTAAGCAGTGCTGTGCTCCAGGAGGACCTGAGGATTAAAGGATCATCTGCAATGCAGATAAGATTGTCTTTCAGGGAACCAAAGAAGTCACAGGCAAAGTAGGAGCAGATGCAAGGTGCAGTGGTCAATGGGACTCTTCTGTGGTCTACATAAGAGAAACAGAACAGATACCTGGGTTAATTCCCTAAGCAAATTTATCATTACTATTCCCCTCCCCTCCCCCCCCCCCCCCCCCACTTTTTATTAAAAAAGGCAGTGAAGCAAAGCACTACCAAAATTCATTGTATTACCAGAACATTGTCACAGCATTGCCTTATAATGGAAATTGACATCTGAGCCAAAGCACTATGATTTTCTTCAATAATACATTGCCATAAGTACTTCTCCCTGCAGAGGAGCTGCATCTCCATGATCCCATGACAAAGGAGAGAGTCTGGGACATAGGCAGTGTCATCCCATCTCTGAATCACACGGACCCTTTTAACTAGCATTAAAAAAAAAAAAAAGGCAAAAAAAAGCTGAATTTCTTTGATTTTCTTCTTTTTAGGTGTGGGGCACAGCTGTGCAGACTGTAGGCAACAACCACTTGCTCTGATGTGCCATCCCACGCAGCAGGGAAACCAAGCGTGGCCATGGGCACACAACTTCTCTCCTTCACTTGGAGCTTTGTCTGGTGCACGGGGAGCACCAGTGTGTGTCTGTCCTGTCGTGAACCACTCGCTCATGACGCTGGTCAAACACAAGCACTGCAGAACAGCTTGGGTGAGTGATTGATTCACAGCTGATGCTTTTTGCTGCTGATTCCCTGCCCCGTCAAATTCAGTTGCATCGCCCAAGGTCTCCCTAACACCAGTGTGAAGTGGAGGTAACTTTTCAGTAGTAAAGTTTTATTGCCACACCGCCTTTAATGATGCTGTCTGGCAGCGCGTGAGCACCCCAACTGCGTGGTGATGACTGTAGATTATGATGAGCCAGTTAATATCCAACAGGAGCAGGTGTCTTAGTGCTGACATCCCTGTGAGGACTGGAGACAGAGGCAACATTTTGGTGTGGGAGGCCTGGAATCTATTCATGTCCCAGAAAAAGCTTGCAACTGAATTTGGCAGTCAACAGTCTAAAAACAAGACTCCTGTCAAAGAGCAATTTCTGGGAAGTATAGAAAGAAATTTTTTTTTCTTTCTTTTTCCCCAAGTTTTACGCCCACAAGTTCACCAGAGGGGTTTGAAGTTGTATATAACAGTGAAAATGGAGCCTTGAACCTTACCAGAAACAGAAATGAGATAACAGCCCTATGCTGAGAGGGAAACCTTTTTTTTCCTTTTTTTTTTTTTTTTCATGCTTCTCCCAACAAGAGTTTGCAAAAGTTTCTAGAAAAATGGGAAGGCACTATTTTTATATCAGCCTCGTGTGCTTTCTTACATATCAGTTCTGTTTTTCATTTAAATTGAAATAATGTTTTATTTATTATGATATCAGACATTTCCTCATAAGCGTCAACAAATCTTATTTATAACTTTCTCATAATATTTTTTTGAAATAGATTCTTATATGTCTGACCCAACTTGTGTGATTTTTCTGCTCTACCAGCTAGATCCAACAAAAACAGTGACAACAGTGTGGAAATACTGTGAGATGAATATGGGTGTTCTTGTACTGACTTAGGCCTCAATGGAAAGCCTACAGGAGATCCTGCACAAATGATATTTTTAAGTTCACCTTGGCAGGTTTGAGAAATTTGGGCAAACTTTGCAAGTCTCTTGCATTCATCCAGCCTGTACTTGAGCTGTATTCATAGTTCTTTAGCTTATAGTAAAAAAATAGAAGGAAAAGTCTGTTCTGAACTACTAGAAAATTAGACTAGAATCAAGTCTGCTTGCTGAGAACCAGCCTGCCAGAGTATTAATGACCTATTTTCCAAAGAAATCAATGAAAATGAAGTACCTACATATCACCAACATTCTGGGTATTAGATTTTGTCTTATAGTGCCTTGTAGTAGTGCTTACGCAGGTGTGGAACATCTCATTCTTTTCAGAGAGAAACAGGCTGATCTTGGGCTAAATTTCATTGCAGCATAAGCATCAGCAATAAACAAGGGAAAAAAAATAACAACAATTCATTACTGATCAATTTATTTACAGACAAACCAAGTCCAGGGTTGGCAAACAGTGGCAAAAGTATACGATATGTCAAATACAAAGTTCAGCTCCTGTCAAAGTGTGTGAGAGATTTCAGCTTTCAGTTGATGTTTCAAACACATAGATACATAAATAAAGATTAAAAAAAAAAAAAAAGCCACAACACCTGCTGATTCCCACATTTCAGATTCAGGCTATTTAACAAAGTAGTTGTTATAATTAAAAGAATATTACATATACATGCATATATATATATAGATAGATCATTTTGTTTTCTCTCTCAGATTGTTTGCATAATTTCCTCTGCAGGCAGAACTGTGGCACTCATGGGAGGTGGCTGGTAGGTGGCTGGGTCGAATGCCCAGCATGAGTAGGTGTTTTTTTAGTCTAGGTCACTGAAGGACAGCTATGTGGTGGTGCTCCACTGTGGTGCTGCTGAGTATGAGTTGAGAGCACCACACATGGCACGAGGGACTGAGAAGTGGGAAGGGGACCAGGCAGCTGTAACACTGCTCTCTCCTGTTTCAGCGGTGAGAGAAAAGCCTTGGGATGGGAACAGTTGTTTGCATCTGCTCTAGAGGTCCTCCGTTCCCAGTGCAGGCTCCAGAGGTACCTTACCTGAAGAGTAGAGTAGGGTCACTGGATGAAAAGCTGCCACAGCAATGCTCCATTGCATAGGGACTGTTATCCTGGAAAGCTCCAACAGAAGTCCTTTACTGCTGCTGGGTGTTTATTTGGCAGGAGGCTGTGGAGCAATCTGTTAAGCAATCACTGCTGTGCGTATATGCAATACAAATACAGAGCATTCATAGTGCTGCCTGTGATGCCAGATGTTCACAGCTCTTCTCTTAACTTTTCAGTAAGGGTTTCCCATACTGTGCAACTGTTTATGGACTTTGCTCACTTGGTGTTTGGTGACTCCTGCTGTGCTGAACTTCTGCTAGGGTCTGAATAGGCATCAGGACAACAGCAGTGTCTTGAGGCTAGCAAATATCCCCCTGGTGCTTATACTGAAAATGTTAAATAAATAAAAAACCCAAACAGACCTTTTCCAAAAAAATTTGATCAGTAATAAATCTGAGATTCTATGGAATTGAAAGGAATTATTTTATAAGGGACTGAAAAAAAAAAAAGTAAAAAGAAAATGTGTGGCACTGACTGTGAGTGAGAACAGGGAGCCTGACTCTGCTGGCACAGGGTTTGCTTTGTGCAGAGCAGCGTGGATGCTGCTTCGGCATTGTTACTGCAGATTCCCACCCACCAAGTTGCTTCTGCTGGGTCGTGGACCTCTTTTGCCTTGTCAGACCTTGAGAAATCCCAAAGAGGGGTGGGCTGGGAAGGCTGACGTTGTTTCTTTAGGAACTGCAGCCAACATGAAGCCTTACTACTTATTGCATTCTGCTGGATGTCAGATTTGTGTCAGCTTCAAAGGCAGCTTCAGCTGGAAGGGAGAGTCCAGCTGGTGGAAAAGACGGTGGGAGGGTGTGGGTGTGAGCCATTTGCGCTGCATTTGTTATTAGCTGAACAAACTTTCCGGTGTTAATTAAGCCTGTGAATCTGTTTGCGTGGCAGGAAGTGACAGCCATTTTCACTCCATGCCGGGGTTAGCAAGGTGGGGAGGGAAAGGGACCAGGTCATGGGGCTGCTGAAGAAAGTGCTGTTTTCAGCACATTTAAGGCTGTTCTTCCATGGTTTTCTGCTATTATTGTGCTATTCATTTGCATATATATGTATATATATATGCTGTCCCCAGAGAGCAGAGCTCAGCACCTACCTACCCCTCCGCTCCCCTCGTGAGGGAGCTGCAGGCCGCCATGAGGCCCCCCCCCGCAGCCTCACCTTCTCTGGACTGAACAAACCAAGGGACCTCAGCTGCTCCTCATATGTCTTCCGCTCCAGACCCTTCACCAACTTCATAACCCTCCTTTTGGACACTCTCCAATAGTCTCATGTCCTTTCGGTACTGTGGTGCCCAGAACTGCACACAGTACTCGAGGTGAGGCCGCACCAGCGCCAAACAGAGCAGGACAATCTCTTCCCTCGCCCGGCTAGCCATGCCTTTTTTGATGCATCCCAGGGCATGGTTGGCTCTCGTGTCCGCCAATGCACATGGTGCTGGCTCATCAACTTGCTGTCAACCACAACCCCCAGATCCCTCTCTGCGGGCCTGCTCTGCAGCACCTCATCCCCCAGTCTGTACATATAGCCAGGGTTGCTCCTTCCCACGTGCAGAATCTGGCACTTACTCTTGTTAAACTTCATATTGCTGGTGATTGTCCAACTCTCTGATTTGTTCAGATCTCTCTGCAAGGCCTCACCACCCACAACGGAGTCAACAGCTCGACCCAATTTGGTATTGTCTGCGAACTCATGTTGGTTCTGATCAGGTGTTTTTCAATAACTCTCAAAATAATCTTCCCCATAATTTTAACAGGCATAAATTTATCAGTTCTCTGGCTTCCACAGATTATATTTATTTAATATCTAGAACATTTTGTCAATATTGTGAGTTTGATTTTAAATAGCTTTGTACAGTCTGATGGCAAAATTTTAATATGAGAATATTTTTCTATTTCTACATCTTGAGTGTTTAACAAAGAAATTCTCTTCTTGGTAAATAAATACATATCTCAGCAATTCAGAGCAGTTTGGGCTTGTCAAAGGTATCTTGAGTCAAATAAAAGGCCTACGATGTAATGGAGCTGGGAATGTCCCAGTTGTGTGCTACAAAACTGTGCAGAATTCAAATCATCAGCTTTTATGAAAACTCTGGGGATCATTAGCACTTATGACATTGTAAGACAGGATTAACTCTGTTGCAGCCAGTCAGATCACATCAAGATAAAATAGATGTATTGGGCCAGCTACACAGACAAACAGCAGAACTTGTATTGGGATGACGTTGTTATTGCTTGCTTAGTTTCATCTCAGGTCAGTAAAGACTGCTCATTCTTATTAAGGCAAGAACTCATATTTCTCATGGCCTGTAAACAAATAAGTCTGCTGGCTGTGTACACTGTTATATGAGAGATGTTATGGCAGCTACATATCATATTCCTACAGTCCTGCTATTCCTGGTCAAGAATAGTATTTATTACAGCTGTACCTGCAACAAACCTCAACCCTCTTATGTGCTGTAACGAGTGAAGCAGATCTGGAGCCAGTGGAAAAAGGTGAAAACAGTGTCCTTGTGTTCCCATAGCACCTCATCTCCCACTTGTTGCAGGTGTTAATGGCACAGGGAAAGAGGTAGCACAGAAGCACACCTTGAAAGGCAGCTGGGAGACCCAAACACATCTGGAAAAACTTATCCGTTCTCCTTCTTCCTTTCCTCCTTTCTCCCCCCATATGCTCCAATAAAACATTTATTTTCTTCCTGCAGTGAGTACTGTCAGCCAGGGAACTGCGGGAAAATCGGTAATTGCCTGGTTAAATTGTCTGAAGCCAGAGTCATGGTGCAGTGCTGTCCCAGAGACTGTCTGGAGGCATTAAATAAAAGGGAAATATAGGAATAATACACTTCCTTCTGCTTACAAGATATAAAATAGCTGAAGACTCTGGCTTTCAGGAGCAGAAGTCAAACAAGCCTAGCTTAGCGTAGAAAGCTCGTTATTTAGGGTAAAGGGATTTAGTTTAAAGTTCCAGAGGTTGTGATGGTTTTGCTCTCTGATCCCTTAATCTTCTTCCAAAGGATGTTGGAATGAGCTACCTTTCAGAAGGAACTCTTGCAGAATGCTGGAAATGAGATTTCCTTTCAGAGATGCAGTACCCCAATTTAGCAGAACAACAAACATCTTTGTAGTAATGGGTGTTGTGCTGAACTTTTATGTCTGATTCAGAGTTCAGTCCTGATGTTTCTGTTATTCAGCTTGAACTGTGGCTGGCTGCTCTTTTTTTTTTTTTTTTTTTTTAATATTAACTTTTAATTAAGGAAAATCTTAAGGAGTAAATCTGCCCAAATGCATCATTGGAACTCATATCATGCTTTTTTACAGTGAAGAGGCTAAAACAGACTTTTATGTTAGCTTATGTAATTGCAATAGAGGAAACTTCATGAGTTACTCAGAGATTGTATAGTATAAAGGACTGAATCCAGCTTCAAAGGACAGAGGTTTATCAATACTATCTTTGTAAGCATTGTGACTTTGCTTTGGTATTGAAAAGGGCAGATCATTTTGATATTTGACAATTAGATGTCAAGCTGAGAAAAAGTACTGATTGCTAAATGAACATTTATTTATTTATTTATTTGAGAGGAAGCCTGTGATTGACAGAAAGAGAATTAAGTTCACTTTTGCTTTTGCTGAGATCCTTCCATTGTTCCTAGAGATACTGAAGGCACTTAGTTTAGGGACAGCCAAGGACATAGCTATCAGTACCCAGTGGAACACTTCATCATTGGAGAAACAAGGTAAAATTCCATCATGGACAGCCCTGTAGAGCAAGGAAACCTGCAGAAGTTACCCTATAAAGTACTAACTGTAATTTTCAATGATATTTAGAGGCTGAGATAATATTCCCATTTTCTCCTGTACAATTGAACCTCATTCCTTCCTGTTATATAGTTTATACAAAAAATAGTAAAAAAAAATCCTCCCTGGAACTGACACTTCAATTAAGAAAAAAAAACCACAACACACAACAAACTAGGAAGAGCCATAAATCTGAAATTCAAATACCTCAACCTGCCAGGAAATGTGATCGGCTGCATACCATACAAGGGTTGCATCTGCTCTGCTTTATTCCCACAGACAGCAGGCTGCCCACAGAGACCGCACCACCTCCCACGCCTCCTCTTGTTAAGTTGCTGAAATGCTGCCCAAATCCAACAACACAAAATTGTCACTAACACGCTTTTTCAGTGGGGCCCTGTTACCCACTTCAGAAGGGATATTTGTTGCTTCCTTGTTCGGCGTTGCAAGGCAATTGAGGCAGTAGCTTTGGCTGTTTTAACTAGTTTATTGACTGGCCAGTGCATTCTCAAGACAGTTGGCAGCACCATCACAGACCTCTGCTGTGGTTTGATCCATCCCATCCCTGTGATGAATGAAGATGAGAAAGGAATTAAAGAACTCCTGTCTGGGAAAGAAAATAGCTCCTGTTTCTAGGGGGCTTGTTTTCATTGGTTCTGAAAAATCTATTACTTCTCTCTTTTAAGTAATTCCTCTGTAGAGATGCTATTTTAATAAAGCTCTGCAAAATGGCTGCAGCTAGAGGGAAAAGCATGTATGTGACGGTGGCTTCAAAGGGATATGCTTTTATTATGAGCCTTCCCTGCTCTCCTTCTGATTTCATTTTCTTTTGTGCTCTGTCTCACTCTTGGTTTGTTTCTAAATTTATTGTCTCCCCCTTCTCCCCAATGGAAAAGAGATGTAATGCAGCATCCAATTTATTTGGAAACCCATTGTCTCGAGGGAAATCTGAGCACAAATATCTTGATACTTTATACCAGAGCTTGTTCTGTGGAGGAAGGTGAAAGTACTGTGCATGTGGGACGTAACTCTTCCCGTGTGGAGTGTATCCGACAGGCTGCAAGGTTTGTTCTCCTCTTGTAACTGCCTTCTTTAATAAAGTTAATACCTGTCTGTGGTGAGGATTGGGTGTATCTGTCAAAGGAGGCCCCGCTGTGCAGCCGTGAGTTAGACAATGAACAACTGTGAAAGACATCATCCTTGGCAGCTGGCTGGAGTGGGAGTGAGCCATAAACCCAATGTGAGGCTGATCCTCTACGTGTTGAGCACAGTGGGACTGCGGGATCTTGGGTTATTGTGGTCCTATGACTTGCCTTGCTGGCTCAGTTCATTGCTGTTGGCTCACGAGCTTTTCACGTGTAACCAACTGTGCAAAGCAACTGGGGTGAGAGTGGAGGGAGAAGCAATGGTAAAGTCTCATCTGCTTGTCTGTGTCTCCTTATGGTACTCTCCTGGTGCCCACTTCTGAATGTGGAGGGCCTGGAGAGCAGTGGGTGCAGCAGGATTTAGCATCCCTGCTGGAGTTTCTGGTCCTCTGACACCCTGCACAGATCCCCACCAGATCTTTGGGGTCCCTGCCTCATTCCCCTGGTATCCATGAAGCTGTGACCAATCTCTCCCTTGGCCAGAAACCCACCCCACTGGGGAGGATGTTGGAAGCCTTTAATCAATGGTGGGGAGTGATGGGAGGGATTAGCTGCAGGGAAATTCTCTGTTTTGCTGAGCATTTTGAGTTGAGCATCCAGGAGAAATCAAAATGACAGCTTCTGCTCTGCCCACGTGGAGGGCTCTTAGCCATTTCTTTTGCTGCCTGCAGGGAGAAAGAGGCTGCAGAAAGAGAGCCAAAAAATCTGGTCTGGTTCTCCTGCTGATCTCCCATTCTCCCTTAAGGGAGAGAGGATTTCACAGATATTAGAAAATAACAAAATCCCTTCCCAAATCATGAGAGAAGTGGGAATGACAACGTTTATCCTTGTGAAACAAATGCCAGGCTTAACTGCTGTCTGCAGTCAGCATGCTACACCTGCTGAGCCCTGCGCTGCCCATTTCCAGGAGGTCTCAGGGCAGGCTGAGGGGCAGGACACAGCCCGAGGGAAGCAAATGCACCTCGCACACAGCTGGAACAGTTTAGTGAGCTGATTATTACGGTATGCTGATGTGCTGCAAAAGCCTGATGTGCCTAGGCAAACAAGCGTTAAGGCAGAATGGTGTGGAATTGACAGTTCTATATATTCACTTGCATCTTGATCAGCCCCCTATTTTTCCCCCCTTTGCTTTCTATTTTTATATGCATAGTTCATTCTTGAGAAGTAGCCTCTTCAATGCAAATAAAAATCTAAATCAGAGACAACAGGCTGCTTTGTGTGAATCTGTAATTCAAATTGCTGCTAGGGCATGGAAATGTCATGGGTTCTTTCTGACAGACTGCATCTGCTTTGTGTTAATCCTATCAAGATCCATCTACCCATAAAACAGGTCTCCCTCCACTGCTGGAGGAATGCAACAAAGGCTGACAAAAATAAGGGAAGGGTCATCTGTAAAAGTGTACTTTAAGGGATTTGGGATTTCTGCTTGCTTTCTAACCAACTAACATGAGATGTTTTGGAGCAGTGGTGCTTGGCGGGATTTTTCAATGCACATTGTTGAGGCCAGCACTTAATAACCATGCATCAGGCTCCCTATAAATAGGATTAGGATAAACATCCTCCACAGTGCCTCCCAGAAGTTGCAAAATGTCAGCCTTAGTTTCTGAGATTTTAATATATATATTATAATGGAAGATTCATATTTTTCCTGTTCCAGCCAGGAATTTGTGCTTGTGCACAAATGCAGTAGGTCAGGCATGCCTCAAGATGCAGCACTGCGGCATCCCCACATCTATGCAATATACAGGCTGGGAAGGAAACAGTTTCAGGGGTAGGCAATCCAGTGGGAGGTAGAGGTTGATCCAGAAGGTGGCTTTTGGATGATGATGGCAGGCTGAATGAGCCCAAGAGACACTGCAGGTGTCACGATGGAGGAGCCTGAAGAAGAGACTCTGGGAGTAAAGTGAGTGGTGTGCAGATCAGAGGTTTGTTGGTGAAGGTAGTTAATAAGAGATGAGTTATGGAGCTGCTCTGGGAGAAAAAGATGTGTATTCGTCTCATATAACAACATGTCATTTGAGTCTTATGTTTTAAAGCTTAGAAATGTAAGCATGTTTTCATTCTCCAGACAAATCTGGGCCTTCTCATCTTCCACTGTCTTCCCTTTCTTTTCTCCAGAAGAAAACCACTTCACAGCACCCTCAAACATCCCTTTCTTGTGACAGAAAGTGTTTGTGTCAGTGTACATGTCTATGGGACAGTAATCAGTAGATAATTGACTTTGGAAAGTCATACAAAACAAGCTGAATTCTTTGTCCATTCGTAGTTGCAATTATTCAGTATGTTCTCCAAGAAATCCATAAAGAGGCCTTTTCCTAGTTTCCAATTCAGTAGTTTGTGTCCTACAAAACAAACAAAGCAGAACTAGACATTCTTTGCAGCAATTTATGCCCTGAAAAATATTCATGACAAAATATATTGAGCAGACATACAAACATCTGTCTTCTTTCTCATGTTCATCTACTGTGCAAAAATACATAATTATCACTGTTTCTTTCCCCTCCTCTTCTTTCTAATTTTCAGCATGTATCCATACATAAATGAATGTGTATGCTTTTAAACAATCATTTCTTTTTTTTTTCCTAGGCATCCTCCTATTCTCCTTCCATAAGCATCCTTCCATGTTTTCCTCTCAGGTAATTAGGTACTTTTCCCCAGGTTTTCACCACTTTTTCACGGAACGATATCTCTGTTCCAGAGCTGCTTCTTTTAGTCAAGATGAGCCAAGTCCTTTGCAGGACTCCAGGTCTCTGCTGGCCTGGCTCACCTGAGCTGGTCTGGGAGGCATTCATGTTATCCTATCAGGAGGCACACTTCCGTTTTCAAAGCTGTATCCACAGGGACACGTCTTCACGAATTTTGAACCCTGAACCTTCACACCTTTCTCTCTTTCACAAGGCTGTTTTCTTATTAGCATTCTTCTGTATGCTCAGCATTATTCTCTGCTAAACCCATCAAGGTGCCCCACTGGGATGAGAAGAAAACTACATGGCCATCAGCTACTCCTGTAACAGGGCCTCAGCGCCAATTTAAAGATAATTACCTTCGTATAGATGCATACAAATAAATTCTGAAGCAGTTTGTTGAAATTTCGATGTCCAACTTCTCAGTATCACTTCAATGCATTAGAGCCAGTGTAATCAATCTTCCTGTGCACATTGTCCGCATGTTTTTTAACACCAGGTCGTTATCTTCTTATTATTTTGCATTTGTAACTGCTGTTCAACATAAAATTCATTCAGACTGATCTCAACTGCCTTTAGGAAATCAGCTATATGCCCCTTTTTATTTATATATTTTGGTGAAAGTGCATGGAAGGTCAGCATTCTTTTTCCTTAGCTGCCTGAGAGCACAGACGTTTTCCTCTTTAGCTATGAACATGGCATCTCTTAAAAATATACATAGACCTAATTAAATTATGCTTCCCTTAGGCTATTCAGACAATGCAAAATGAATATTAATCCCCTTTCTGCATCTTCAGCCCGCCTACCCAGTCTAATCAAACAGTTATTTTGCTCTAACACCAGGTTTGTATTCTCTCTGCAAGATACATGTACATCCTAACACCCTGGGAGTCATTAAAGCTTCTTGCAAAATGCAAAAATGTGAAGCCCTCCTTCTAATGTTTTTTAATTATCTCCTGTGCCATCTCATCTTGCCCAACATTTAGCTCTATCAAAGCTCCAAACCCAGATTAAACTGGGTGATCCTGCTCCCCCTCACAGTCGTAGTCACGGGGCGATTGTTGTCTCCCATTGACTTTGTATTTTAATTGGTATCTTGTTATTAACAACTGAAAGTGCAACACACTGAAAGGAATGTAACTGGATGACTAATATTTATTCATGCAAGAGGGGGAAGGAAAACAACTTAATCCCCAGACTTCCTGGCATTCCTGTTATCTCACAGTTTCTAATGTTTTCTACCAAAAGGATATAGAAATTAGCCTCTAAAAGGAGAATACTTTTGGATATCTGAATCTGTAAACTTCACTTTCTTACTTTGGTTTTATTTAGAAGGCCCTTTTAAAAGTAAGACTAGGAAAATGAGGTTGAACAAATATGCCAGAGTCTTGGGTTTTTGCAGATTGTATTTTCATTAAGTTAAATACTTCTTAGTAGTCCTGGAGAAAAGGAAACCAATTTATTTGTCTTAGCAAGTGCCAAAGGCTTCTATGTGCAGACAACAACCACTTGGTTTCACTTTTAAAAAACATACACATTGAAAAAATCATTAGCATACTTGCAATATATTTCTACAGACACGGTGGGTCTGCAGAAAGATCATTATTAATCATCATGAACATCATTAATCAAAAAATTTATCAAAAAATGTACATGTAATTTAGTGGTCCTATCTGGCCCTAATGAGTTCATGCTGAACCTAGAAGACCTCCTTATCGTATTGAATTTCTACCTGATTAGGTATAAACTATGCTGAGGGTGAGGGCACCCTCCTCTGTAACACTTCAAGAAAACAGTAGCACCAGTAATACACTGAGGAAAATTCATTCATTTTGAATAGTCATAGTATTGCAGTAGGTTACTCTTAGGCCTTTTTTTTAGTCAGTCACTTCCTGGATACTACATTTTTGAATTGAATTATTACATATTTGAATATATTACATATATATTGAATTATTACATATATTATTACATATATTGAATTATTACATATTAAATTATTGAATTGATTCCTATACAAAATACAGTCAGTTTAAAGAGTTTGTCTTTCATCTCATGCAAACAATTATAATGAGCTCTTTATCCGTGTGTTTGTACATTCTTTCATCTGTCGTCCCCCAGTAGTTTTGCAAAATTTTAAACTAAGTTCATAGACACCTACTGGTGTACCAAAGAAAATAAATTCCTGCCAAATGAAGGGGAATAGGCCAGCAGCGCATGCTCCACTGAGAAAGGGCACAGGAAAACTCTGTCCTTATGGGGAAAACTGTATGAAAGAAGTATGTAAATGCACAAAAAGCCTGAAGCAGAGATTTCATCTGAAGGCCCAAGAGCCAGATGGAAATCTGCAGAGTATCAGGTTTAGTCAGGACCTCTACTCATCAAACCATTCATAGGTCTGTAGAGGATGGGTTCAAGCCCTGAGGGGGCCTTGCTTTGGCACTGTGTGTGGAAGGCACCCAGCCCTAAAGGATGCACCTGCCTATCTGTGTCTCTTTGCTTTAAGCACTTAGCTTCCCCATTCTACTCTGCTTTGTCTGATGAATCTGGAGTACAAACAGAAATCTTGAGCTCCGTGGCTGCCTTTGAAAGGTGGCGCATTAAATGGCACGCCAGAGGCAGCCATGAAGCTACACCATGCCAGAGGGAGACAACAGCAGTGGGACAGCAGGGAAAGACAGGAGCTGTTTCCAGAAGCTGCCCATTATTAACAAAAGTGCTACTGCAGACTTGTATTTGAGAATGAGAGCATCTGAGGTGGGAACCAGGAGGATTCTGCCCGCATGGCTGCGAGGCCAGAGGTTACAGGTTGCTATCAGAAGATATGAGCCAATAAAAAGTTTAGTGTTAACTGAGATTGTTTTTGCCTTCTTGTAAGCTTTTTGTTTCCTAGAGGTCTGTCTAGGAATATGAGGTGAGCTTTCTCCCGGTGTTCGTTGCGTATATCTCTCCTTGCACTTTTTTTCTTCAAGGCTTTATTTTTATTTTTATTTTATTTTATTTTTTTTTAACTCTCTCCTCTCTTTCTTCCTTCCTCTCCCCTGGATGTGTCTCCAAAGTTGACCCTGCTTTGAGAGAGGGCTAGAGCAGACACCCTCCGGAGTTCCTTTCCCACCCACCTTATTTGATGGCTCTGTTATTTTGTGTTGAAAGAATTTTTACTGTTAAGAGATCAGAAATCAGCTGGAAACACTGAGAAGAAAGTTGGGAGAAGTGGAAGTGGCCACTGAGCACCAGACAGCTGCTTTTATGCTAGTGCAGCATGGTGAGAGTTTTTCATGTAGATATAAAGTAGAGGGCAGTTTTCTGGCAGCGATGGGAAAGGCATGTCCCACATGAAATGATAACTTTTTCCAGGTGGGGAGAGCTCTTGGGAAGAGTATGTGGTGAGAGCCCCAAAACATGAGCCACATCATGGTTAATCTCATGCGCATCCTGGGAGCTCTCAACAGATGAAGGGGGCCAGGCTGCAACTAATTACCATGGGAGATGGCCACCACACTCTAGATCAATATTGGTAAATTCTCAGCTTTTCCCACATCACCCAGACTAGAAATGTCACAGAGCTGTTTGTGACCAAAGGAGGCTTCTTTTTACTCTGCAGATAGTGGGACAACTGCTGTTTCCATAAGAGCAAATTGGGGTTAAAGCAACTGAGAACAAGACAAAAGTGTTATGAGTAAGCAGCAGGAGGGATCGTGTCTGCTGTGTCACATAAATGATGGTAATGCCAGAGCCAGTTATAAAGAATTGACCATCTCCTTATATGCTACTGGAAATTTGTCATAGGGAACCCAGGGGAGTTGTAAAGCAAAGGTACCCTTACCCTTGATTATATTAAAACATGCACTAAAATCCATATTGTATGGAGTCCCTAGGGAAGGCCCTACTAATGGGTTGCAAAGCACACATTCAAAAAAAAAAAAACAACAAAAAATCCAAAACAAAATAATAAAGAAAAAACAGTCATTTCTTTTGGAACATAAAAGGACAGAAGTAGAAAAAGGAGACCTAGAGAGCTGGGGTTATGCACACATGCTAACAGACATCACAACCCAGATTTTTGAGGTTTTATTCTTTTCTTTGAGTTTTATTAAAACTCATTGGCACATTTCAGCATTGCCACTGTCAGGCACTGACAGTTACATTTCTGTGTTGAATACTACCTTTCAAACAGCAACTTCATTGGTTTAAAAACATAGAAACTTCTTTCTTTCCTTTCCATGCTAGTGTAATTAGCTCTGTAGGAATCTCAGGTTGCTGACTGCATTCACTTCAGAGAAGCTGTGGAGTGTTTCACTGGGCACAGAACCAGTCCTGGCATCTGTGAAATTTTCCCTGCATCCCACTGCAATGATTTTCCTCCCAGCAACTAATTCAGTGAAGAATTGCTCCTGCACAGAAAGTTAATACTTTCTTACTGATGTCATTGATACATACAGGAAGGTTCTCTGAGGCACCAACAAGAATTTTATTTTGAAAACAATAAGAAAAAAATCCATCCCTAGATCTTAAGAAACTGCTACACTCTCTGAAATTTCACAGTTACAGCGCAGAACATCGCAGGCAAAATCTCTCCATTCATTCTAGCTGTACAAAAGACTGGAAAACAGGATTTAATCTCCCTGACTCATAAGTAACCCAAATGAGCCCTTGCAGCCTCAGCAGGGTGTGTGAGGACATCTAGAAGGCAAATAGATAGTTCGCTGCTGTACTCCGGCATATGAACAGGCACTGAGGAAATGATTAGAAGGAGAGATGAAATGGAGGAACGGTTGGGTGGCACACAGTGGATTAGCTACCAGCCTAGCTGGCACGTCCCTGCAGCTGGAGCTGTCACCCTGAGCTGCTGCATCTCCTCGGCTGTGCACAGGGGACACTAGTTGTAGCTGGGACTGGGCTGTGGAGGTCGGGCACCCCAATTCTGTGTGAAGGCCTGATGTCCTGTGCGATAAGCCCACACAAATGGCAGGTGGTACTCTATGGACACCATCCGTTGTGCCTTCCCTTCCCATCTCCCCATAAGTCTGCTGACAATTCATACTGATATGCTATTGAGGAAAGTGAAAAAGAGAAAAATACATCAAATTACTTAATAAAAAAAAGAAAGAAAATGTGAAAAAAAATTACCTTGTATTTTCAGGCTGCGGCAAACAAACTCATGGATGGCACTGCAGTTGCAAGCACTTTTGCCTGCTCACTTGTAAGGGCACCCTGGAGACTGCAGAGTGCTTTCCACAAGTAGTTGAACATATGCCTGCTCAGACCTGGGCTCGTGTGAGGAAGGGAGGCAGAAAGGAGCAGAAACAGGGAGGTCTAAGTCTCAAACTGCTTAATCACTCGTCTTTGGTGGTATGTGTGTGTGGAAATCCACAAAACCACCAGAATTTATCTGCCTCACTCCCTTTTTTTGGGCAAAGTGTCAGACAGAGGTGAATCTCAGCTTAAATTTTACATTCAGGCATGTGATACGTCAGGATCTGCACCTTGAGCACTGGCCTTGGTTGCTCCCTGAGGTACCAGGAACCATTCTCAGGACAATTCTCATTCACATCACCCTTGGAGGTGGGTGCCAGCCATCCCAAAGCACACTGTGGAGTCTGAGACCCAGTGAGCCTGCCTGCTTACCTATTTGTCATCCCAGTTTGTCATCCCAGTATGATTCACAGCCAGGCTGGTGAGTCTGGTTTGGAAGAGCACTGCTCCTAAGTCTTTCTGCTCATGCCCAGACCTAGCTGAACCGAGGCAGGGGATGATCCTGTGTGCAGCTCCGAGGGGCAGTAGCCCTCGGTGTGTAGAAGTGCTGAGCAGCTGGGGAGAAACTGCCTTACCTGGGACAGCTGTGCCAGGAGCAGCACACCTGGCTGTGACTATCAGCTCTTCCAGGGGTGGCTGGGAACCTCTTAGGGAAGTCACGTCATTCTGACAGCAGCTTCTGCTATGCAGAAAGCTAGGACCTTGCTTTTTATCCAGCTTGTTTGAAAACAAAACAAAACAAAACAAAACAAAACAAAAAAAAAAAACAGAAAAAAAACCCAACACACTCCTGCTCTTTCATTGATGTGTTCTCACCTGCGCCTTTCCCGCCTGGGAGTGTGTGTCAGTAACTGGGCAGATATGAGGAGAAACCTCATTGTATCAGCAGGAGTGGTGACATGCAGTCTTTCTGAAGGGGCAGAATCGTGTTTGTTGATTCCAAGTTTGTCCTTTCCAGCTACAAAATAAATCAATCTCATGCTGTGTAGCTGTTGAGGTGAGACACTTCATTGTAATACATGAATGCAACTTTATATATGAAAATAGCATACCTTGAAAATCAATTTCATGCCAAAATGGGGTGTTGATCATTTTTACCTATTATATTTGTAGTTAACGCACTAAAGGCCTAACCACACTATGTAATTTGGCAGACATCGGTCTACTGCATGTGCACATAGCCAGTTAATTATATATTGTAGTTTGCAATGCTAAATGTACTGTTCAGGTCACGTAAGTGCTGATAGTCTTTGTTACAGGCTGCAGGATGGCATTTGTATTACAAGATTAAGATTAATCCACAAAATTAAGACAGGTTCACAACTGCGGCAATTGGTTTTGAAGTGATTTGTGGGGAATGTATTATGTCATTTCCTCTGGTAATGATATTGTACCTCCTTCTTTTATACTGCATAAAATATTTCAGGGCAGGGTGTGTGAAGGGGGTTATACCATTACTGTGTAGCATATCTTCAACAAGAGTGAGAAAATCATGGTGAAACTGATAGGCTCATGGTTGTCGGGCTGGGAAACTGTCTTGCATGCAAGAAGAAAAGGAGCCCATATGTGGCATTCTTGAGTAAGAAGACAAATCTGCACATTTAACCCTTCACTGCTTTATCAACAGTTTGCTGTCTCTTCAAACTTTGTTCTCTGCTCCTTAAAAGGAGTTAAAAGCATATACTTTAGAGGTATATGCCGTCCGTCACTGCAGTGCCTTCTTCCTTCTTGCCTGCAGGTATTCATCATTTTACAAAGCTAGAAGCCTCGAACTAATGACTTTGGAATATTAATGTGAGAAAACTCCAGAGACCTCCTCGGAATTAAATGAGTTCTCTGGGATGATCAATCTGCAGGTTTCTATTTCCGTCTGTTTTTATTCTCTGTGGTGAATTTCATTTGGCCCCGGTGACTTACCTTTCTATGATTACTGTGTGTACTTTGCCAAGTGTGAGGTTGTTTAAGAAGCCTGGCTGTGCTGCTAATACCTGAAGGCGTGGTGGTGTGCAACAGCAGCATACCTGGTTGTGCCTCTCACTCTATTCCTCATCACTCTGACCTCCTTCCTACAGTGACTTTGTTCCTTTTAAGAGTTGGAGAATTGTTTTTCTGTCTCTTCCCTATTACTAGATAACTTGCTGATGGCCTGAGAGAATTGATGTGTGGTTTCTCTGGGTAAATCAAAGCCAATACTGTTTATAAAAGCCAGAGATCCCACAGAGCATGAAATCCTCCTTCTCCATTGCTTTGTGAATGTCATCTGCAAGCCTGGTGCTGAGTTTCACACAAACAGCACTGCACTTGGGGAAATGTTTTTTTTTTCTTCTTTGTTTTTTTTTTTTTTTTCCTTCTTGTTTTTCTTTATGCCTATTAGGATGGAAGACACTTTGAAAGCAGACGAAGCTTTGATACACTTTATGATGAGCTTCACTGTACAGTCACATATGGCCCCGTTCCTGCACAGGCAAGATCATAGCAGGTCTTCTTTCAGCCCCTGAAAATTTAAGAACCTGATTTTGCACCTAGTCATCATTATCCTCTTTCTGATCCCTCCAAGTAGTTTAATAAAGTCTCAATATTGGAGTCTCTCACCTTAAAAAATATTGCATAGGAACACAAAAGACGCAGGCCAGTAAGCAAAAAGTAGTGGTCAACCACGCCTTTTTCCTCTAGGCAGAAAACCATGGCAAGATCCTGGACAGCTCTTCTGTCAGCTCACATTGTTGATTTAAGACAGAATGCTTGGTGCCGCCTTGACTGCTGCTCTGTCTCCTGTTTCAGAGGGTTACACCTTGAAGCAGACATTGCAAATAAAGACTTACTGGTACAGAGTAACCTTCTTAAATCTAGATGTAACACTTGTAGGTCAGGGCTGAGACACCATGGCAAGGCCTGCAGTAAATACAGCATGGCCTTGTAGCTATCATCTGTGGCTACAGGCATTTGAACATTCATCTCCTGCACGTGAATTAATCAATACCTTTCATGAATATAAAATTCTCTCTTTAAGTGCTGGGATGCTTCTGGCCTAAAATGGTTTGGAATCTCAATTCCTGTTTTCTTTTTCTTTATCCAGCCCATATCAGTAAATAAACCTCACAACAACAGCATCCCTCATGCCCCTTGCCCTTTCTCCTACTCACAGTCCTGTTCCTGGTGGGAGTGCAAACTCCTTGTGGGGACCTCTCTAAGCTCCTCTAGGGAGCTTGTTGGAGTCAATCACAAGTGACATATTTTGCCTGATTTATTCTGTTTCCCAGCACAACGGCTCAGGCTGCAATGTGTTAAAAACTGAAAGGAAGTTGGGCAGAAGCAGAGGGAAGCCAGAATTAAGAGGATTATGAAGTTCACTGGCTTTCTGAAATGAAATTGGCAGGTTGGTATGTTTCCTGACAAAATTGCAATACATTACTTAAGTCATAGCAGACTTCTGCAGCTTTCAAATGTTCCTTATTAACTGTTTGCTTAGGTCTAATTTTAACTCTCTGGTCTGTCATGGTCTGCATGTCTTTGGAAAGTGCCAGCCGCTGTAACACTGATGGTGGTACCAGTATGGTCTTGAGCAGTGGCTCTGTGTGGGTTGCATTAGTGCGGATGACATCCTTAAGGACAGGGCAGAGCTGAAAGGTAGAACATAAACACAATACATCAACTGCAAAAGGCACCTGGAGTACTTCATGTCATCTACTTCATAGACTCCCTTCACGAGCAGAAGGATACTTAGAGAATTAATGTAGGTCTGAGTCATCCTGTGAGATCCATTGCTGGCTTCTTGTTTGACCCTGGGCAGGTCACAAAGCTCATTACCAAGTTATGGGACATTTGCTTGTCCACAGTAATTTCCTGTCTGTGAATGTGAGTCAATTCGAACAAGATTGATTTTTCTCCACTGAGGGCTAGTTGAAACTAAAAGGCCTCCTGGTTTCCACACACTTAAAGCAAACACTCGGCTTGTGATTACCATGGAATAGCAGAAGCACGTTCAGGCGTTGGAGTCCTTAATCTGCCTGCTCACCCAACAGTAAGAAAATGATAACAGCATTGCACCTTAAAAATGTGTTGTGGGATGATGGGGAAGAAGGCAATTTACAGTTTATTTTACGTGCATAAATATGTAAGAACGCCATATGCAACCCACATAACAATTTCTCTCCTATGCCCTATTTCACATTGAGGCTGCTACCTGGGGCTCTTGTCTAATTTACCTGGAGAGGAATTCTTTTCCTAAATTCACAGTGGTTCACACGATTACTGAATGGGAAGGAGTTTGAATAGCAAAGTGGCCAAGCCTGCTGATGAAAAGACTACTGCAGGTAGCTCGAGACAGTTGGGCAACATGACAGTAAATTACATTCATTGTTGATGGCTGCAAGGGAATACAAATCGGATGGAACAAATTAATCTCCTTATATACATCAATGGCTTCTGAATTAGTTGTCACCTCCTAGGGAAAAAATAAACTATGGTCTGCATTGTGGAAGCTCAATGGAGATGTCTGCTCAATTTGCAGCATCAGTCAGAAATTAATAAGCTGCTGAGCAGCTTTAAACTGAGGCTAGGGAACGCTGCAGCAGCGATGTTCTGTGAATGGGGCCCTGCTGCTTTGGGTGCAGCCCCATTTTTGGTCCCTCTCGTTGACCTTCTGAAAAAAGAAAAAGTTGAACTCCTTAGCAGAAATCAAAGAGAGGTACCAGCATGTAGATGTGGACATGGGCATGGTTTAGTGGTGGACTTGGTAGTTTTAAGTTGATGGTTGGACTTGATGGTCTTAAGAGCCTTTTCCAACTTAAATGGTTGCACGATTCTATCTCTATGGAGAGTAACAAAAACAGGCAGAATTGTTTGTTGACTCCAAGTAAAAGTTGTGCAGGGGCTATTTCTTCACATCCAGTCTATGAAGGACCTGCAGCTCCAGTCTGCAGCCAGCTTTGGAGGGACACCACCTCCCTGTGACTGAGAAAAGCAAAATAGACTCATGGCTGAGGTGCACGGGTGTCCCCTGATGCAGCCTCATCAGCTATGTGAGGCCAGCTTGTCTGGGGGATAATATCTGAGAAAACGGGTGCCAAAAACAAGATGTATTTTTTTTTTGTAAGTGCTTTTTTCCTGTCTGTTTGCATTTACTTGTTATACTGTTCTTGTTTTATGGAAGCATGCAGTGACCACTGGTTAAGTGGAGAACTAGCTTGTTCCTTGCGATAGCACAAGGTTTCTTTTCCTCTGAAGCAGCATTCTTTGGTTCTTACAGGGTTTAGGATGCTAGCGAGAGGCATTTTGACAATTCATATCTTCTTACAGTTCTGTGTACGGCAACTTAATTACAATCCTTTTGGGAAACATACAGACTTTGATACTAGATGATTTCTCCCTGTGTTCAGTCTTGAGCTATTTCCTGACTGTCAATCAAAAGGGTAGATTAATCTTATATATGTATTTTTTTCTGTTTCATTTTATTTAAACACAGAGAACATAAGGTATCAGGTAAGAAATAATATGAAACCTAAAATTTAAAGGGAGAAATATTCCCACACTGGATTAAAGATTACAATGTAATGCCAGCACAATGGCAAGCTAGGAAGGGGGAAAGTTAACGGACTGTGAAATTAAATTATGCTGTTAGAGAGTGCTCAATCTATTACTGACAGCTCTTGATTGCAGAAATAATTGTCCATTTCTAAAGGTGTTCCTTTGCTTTCTACTGAATAGATCAGGTCCCTGGCAGTATCCGTTTAAGGCTGCCAGATTGAGTCACTTTTTTAGCTATTGAAGACTATTGGCATAACAAGTTAAAATGGTTGGTTTTCATGGATTTTTAGTTAACATAGTTGGAGGAGGAGAGCAGCATTGCTGTCTGACATAGTTTGAGTGGGTTATGCTAAATAAACCCTGAATTTCCTGTCTGATATCAAAAGGTCTGAATACTCTGAAATCCATGGAATTTTAGTATGCTCGGCCAGCACTTTTCAGGGAGAAGGCTGTGGTCTTTTTCTTAAAATAATAGAAATCATGGTGGGAAGGGACTATAGCTTAGCCTCCTGCTGAGAGTTGGACTGGTGTCATCATGATGCCTGTGTCTTTAGCTGAGCCTTCAAGGCCTCCATCTCTGTGTTACATATTCCAGTGCTGCACTGATTGTTGCTACTTTTTTTTTTTTTTTTTTTTTTTTTGTAAGGACTTGAGAAAATCAGTTTGTTGCATTTAAAAAGTGGACTTTGCAATTTTACTCTTCTTTTGATTTTTTGGTATATGTAGAATCACATCCTCTCCTTATATATCTACCTGTCCAGTTCAATTGCTTCTCTTTAGATGTGATTCTTGTTCCTTGAGCCTGCATTATTTTCACATTATGCACCAGTACTTTTCAACAAGACTTTTGCGTTCATAGATAACATAGAAATCAGGCACCTGTTTAGTATGAAGCTGGTACCTGGACCATGGCCTTCACATCTGTGTCTGTGGTTTGTGGAAAATACAGACACAAAAGCCACAAAAGCCCTTCTCCCTGTGGAGATCCACAGTGATGCTGACTCATAGCAGGCTGAAAGACCTGCAGTAAACTTGCCTCTTCATTCCACTGCAGTCTCTAGCTTACCTTGATCAAGCCACAGAGGTTTGTTCTCATCCTTTGAACTGATCTGACCATTGAAAGAGACCAGGAAGAGACCATGTCTGTGGTATAAGGTGATCGTAGGGAGATATCTAAGAGGCTGCCCTGGGCTGATCTCTTGGGGCAGGTTTTGCCCCTTCCAGAGGAGATTGTGCTTCAGGACCACAATACTTTTCCAGTGCTGAATTAGCAGCCTGAGTCAGAGGGAAAAAAAAGGCCCACGCTCTGCAGAGCTGCTGTGCTGCTCCTTCCCTGCTGGCTGTTGAAAGGGAGACCCTGGAGGGTCCTGCTCACCCTCTCCTTTTTGCATTGCCTTCTCCTGGTTTCACACCAGATATATGTAGCCCCACCGTCCACTCTGACAGTTTTTTTTTTCCTCTCACCCTCTCCATCTTCCTGCTGCGTCCTGATCCTCCCAAGGCCCTGGCTGTGACCGCATCACTTAATTGGTGCAAGGCACAAAACCCAGGCAATTAACGTGAGCTGGAAACCAGCAAAGCAGGCAATACACCCACTCTTCTGCACCCTCCTGGCCCCTGCCCGAGGACAGCAACCCGCAGCTGTGTCAGGAAGGGCTGTGGCAGATGCAGCGTGCTTGGGTGCACTCCAGGAAGGCAGGGAGGGGAGCGGCGGGGAGCGAGGGGAAGCGCTGCAGCTGTATTTACTGTAGCTTGCTCTCAGTATTAGTTTTATGACTTGAAATTACAGGGCAATACCGCTGTGAGGAAGAGCTGTCTGAAAAGCAAAGTGGGGATCTTTTCAAAAACAGCTAACAGCAGGGGATGTTCATTGCTCTGTGCCTCTGTGTGTTTGCTCTGAAGAGGAATTAGATATGCTGAACCTCTCAGACTTAGCGATGCGGTTGCATTTTTAATAATAATAATTTTATACATCCAAACACACCCACCCACACGTATACATAAAGTTATACGTACATAAATATACATGCATCTAAAGCTTTGCTTCTGCTCTCGAGAGTGACAGACACCAGAATGACAGCGATGCGGAAAGGCATGTGAGGGCCGGAGGGCAAAATTCCCTGCAATTAAGCTGTGCTAACAGTGCTGTCACCTCGCCTTTCCTCCAGCTCCCCCATTAGATTTTTATAGCTTTTCTCCTTGAGAACTCAATTACAATCGTACCTCCTGGTGGAGGGTGACTCCGGTTAGATCTGACAAGAGCAGGTCTTGGGGAGGAGACCGCAAGGAGCCTCTCAGGAGCAAGGTTTCTCTCCTCCCCAGGTGTACTGGTACATTGCTGCATGTTAGTGTTTGGTTATATTGGTGTGCTGCTGCCGTGCTCTGTGTCTGGAGTGGCCGAGGCCTTGTTCCCCCTGGAAGCAGCCATGCCCAGCCTGGTCCTTGTGTGCCTCCCCTGCAGTCTGCAGGCTGGCTCGGGGACATCTGTGGCACTTCAGTAACACTGGCCCTGGTGAAAGGCTGAGAAACAGCACAGGTTCAGGTTGCACCGCCCAAACAGAAGAGGACAGCATTGCATTCACCATGGCCATGGCACCTTTGCATTGGCCTCTCCCGGGGAAGACTGAGAGAAATGCTTGCCATGTGGAAAACAGGCTGACAGACAGACATTTTAGTCCAAACTTCCATGTCTAAAAACATTTCTTGCAGAGGTTCAAAAGGGTGACTTTTCCCTATCAAAAAGTTAAGGTGACTTTGTGTCCAAATACACTCTTGCAGCATTTGCTTCACATGATAAAATATCGTCCATTCTTGCACTTTTGAATACGTATTTGTGGAACAAAGTGGTAATTTCATGAATAGATCTTATCTTCTACCTGGATTTTCTCCAGTGTGGTACAGGAAGGTAAGCCCAAACTTTAAACTATCTGAGTTATTGAAACTTCTCTCCAACATCCTTTCAAGGATTTTATGGAGAACCCTACAGATTCACCTGCATACTGCTGTCCTTATTACATAATGAAACTAGGGCACTACCACCACTGTCTCCAGTGGTAAATATCTAGACAAACAGCCAGGTTTGGCTCAGCCAAACAGATTTTTTTTTAAATTTTTTTTCTTTTATTTACAATATTACATTCTTTTCCATCTGGCAGAGCATCTAATATTTTTTCAATACCTCTGTACACTGGTTTCCAGCCTTGAATATCTGAAAAAGGGCATGAGTTTCAGAAATCACTTAAAATACCAGTATCTTATGAGACTAGGGACACATCTTAATTCTTTTCTTACAGGCAGAAAGGAGAGAGACACGAGGTGGGTGAACTGACCTCTTTAAAACACTCTCAGTGGCAGTGAAAGGTTTGGGACTCATCTCTCCCATGTTACAGCATTAGTTTAAATTATCATTAAGCCTTCCACAGGGAGGGCTGATGCAGTCCTTACCCCTCTCTTTTGTTGGACAGAATTGTTCTTTGGAAAGTGGTATAGATGGTGAAAGCTCGGTAAGGGAGCACAAGAGAGGCACTTGCAAGAAACCGGAGTAGAAGAAAGTCAAGAGCCAGTGTTTGGGCTACATGGAGGGATGAACTTCATGTAAAAGTTTTTGATATGTAAAAGGTTTTGATATATTTGCTCTTTATTTTCTCTTATGTTTATTTTCTCTTATGTTTTCTCTTATATTACTCTTTATTTTCTTATAATTATTTTATTTTCTTTTTTCCCCAGCAATGAGTTGTCTTACATTGAGAGGTGGAACCATCTGGCACAGACCCAGGGTTTTACAGCAGGGCACAATCTCAGCATGAGCCATCTCCTCACAGTAAATTGCAGACTTGTCTCCCTGGGACTCTAGGCAGGCCTGGGTAGGATGGTGTGCCTAAGACAAGCGTGAAATGGAACAGCTTGCAACTTTCCACTCATTCCTCTCCTTACGAGAAACAATTTCATTCTGGAACAATGAAAGTCAAGAGGAAAACAAACATGAAAAATACACAGTGTCAAAGTCAAGCACTCAGCAATGTCAATACTCTCAAGCTGCAGTGATCCTGGTACTCTTCTGATTTGTTTTATGTCACTGGATTTCTACTGATTTTCATGTCATTAACCCTGATTTATAGCACTAAGGTAGGGACAGGGAATGGCATTATTACTTTGTAATATCAGGCTGCTCAGTGCATTCTCACTTGTAATTATGTTTTTAGAAGCAAGTTAAAGTTTCCTATTATATCCACAGCAAGATCTATTTAAGAGATAGCAATTGCACATCCCAAGACTATTTATACCACTGAGGAGTGAATCAGGTTAGGAAAAAAATTAGAGAAGATCTCTATCTCTCTTCATCCCTCACAACTTCCAGAGAGGCTATTTTTCAGGTTGTAGCAATGCAGAGTGCTTGCTTATTTTGTTTACACTTACCAAAATTCCTTGCTTTTGGTCAGCAGTGCAATGCTGAAATGGGCCTGATATCCCACCTGCCTCTCAGAAACAGAGTGGACCTATTCTTACCTGTTTTACAGGTAAAATTTTCACTTTTTCCATCCATTGGAAACCAGCATCAGAGCAGAAGCAGATGAAGCAGAAAGGAGTGTGAGTTTGTGTTTTTTTTTTTTTAATCCTGTGAGAATTCCTGCTGACAGAGGATCAGGTGGAGAGTGCGGCCTGACGTTCCCTATACCTGATAAAACTGTGTTGGAAAGGCTGTTCCACATGATTTTGAAAGTAACCTGATCTCACCAAAGCTCCAAATAACTAGTTTGTTGATGGGAAAAAAGAGTTATATGATTTCTCTGATAAATTTTTGAGGTTTCTTATTTTTCATTTTTTTATTTTTTTCCTGGAGAAATAAATTTAGAAGGTTAATGTTATCTGCTGTCTTATTCCCACTTTTCCCCATGATTATTCTTTTTCACTGCATCTTCTATTTTCTAGAAATTCTTAAACCTTTTTTGGAAGTCTTATATATAATGAGTTTTAGTTTGGAAGTATTCTATTGAAACAATCCATGTAATTCCTAATGTATCTTGTAGAATAAATTCTTTTCAGTTTATTTACGCTGTTAAAGCCAGGAAGTTGCTGAGTGCATTCCAGCCTTTGTTGCATTGTCCCAATATTTTTGAACTGCCTTGGCAACAATGTCAAAAAGCATAGTTTTTTTCCTAAAAGCAAAGGGACATGGTGAGAAGAGAGTTCATAGGTGAGGGTAGCTTTTCCAAAGGCTACAGGTACTGAAATATCATTATGTAACCTAAGAGTCTGACATAATCCAGGGGACAATTTGTTTTTCTGTCTGATCATGCAGTAATGCTGAATGTGACTTATGAGTCCAGGAAAGTTTTTGTATCGTGTAAAACTGTAGAGATTAAGTCCCAGGTCGAGCAACATATGGCAAAGGGGTGCTCCCCTTGCTAGAGAAATTCACCTAACCTGTGTTCTTCTGAGTTCCTTGTGCTCCTACCAGGAAGGACAGCCTCTGCTTTGGTGACAAGGGCTGTCTGAACAGCACGACCCATCTCTGCCCATCTGAGTATACAAGGCTTGCAGACATCTGCATGCACAGCCTGGCTGTAGCACAGTGGTGGCTGGTGGTGTCAGAGGGTCTGCAACCCTGTGCCAGCTTCCTTGGCTCCTGCAGATGTGCTGTGTAAGGGCTGGCTACAGGACCCATGGCTGGCCTGTACTGTTAGCTCAGTAGAGACATCACAGGATCAACCAGGAAGGCTTTTCTCTATTGCAGTTCTTAATATTCAAAAGAAAACCGATGATTAGCTGATCCTTTTTTTTTTGATGTTCACTCATGGGATGCATATCAGCTCACAACAGGGACTATCTTCATGCGCTTTTATCCCCTGGTTGATGCTCAAGGGATTTCAATCTGAATCTGTCTACATATAAAAGCAGGAAGGGAGAGAGACTGTGAGAGTCCCCAGCTCCCACCACAGATGGCTGATAATTAGTGCACTGCTTCCATCTCCTTCACAGCACAGCAAAGATAGTTTTCTAGTGACAAAGTGATGACTTTTAGCTGCTTTGCACCTCAATAACATTCTTGCAAAAATGTGGAAATGCTTACCTCTGAACAGGTGGAAGTTTATCTTCACTTGTTTTCTCTGGGTCAAATATTACATGTCCTTCACCTTTATTGAATAGGAAATTTTGTCTGAGTGGGAACTGCAGGCTTGTGGGAATGGAGTGTAGCTGCCAAAACCTTTCAGACATGAAAAGCATAATAGATCTTGAAAGGAAATATATATTCTGTTAGAAGGCATAGATGGCTGAACCATCATCCCATTACAGTTTCTGGTTTAACCCCCTACTCCTCACACAGATCCTGCTGTCAGTACGGCATCACATTCTGCCATAGAGTCTCCTCATTCAGTTAGTTCAGCCTGGTGGCTCCAGATCTGCGTGGAGAGTCTGTCCCAGAACTGCCCTCCTCATCCAGATGTGCATGGAGAGTCTGTCTTTCTATAGCCCAGCAGTGCTACTCACAAGCAATGTAGGGTGTGCCACCTCGTAATGAACAAACTCTGTGGTTGGCAGTTATCAATTCTCCCTTTTCTCCCTCCATCCTCCCAAGACCTTCCAAACAAGTGAAAATTCCCAAACAAAGACTCTAGAGTTTAAATAATTTTGTCAATAACACTCTAAATTTTCCAAGGAGGCAGGTCATGGGACCTCATTGCATGGAGCCCTATTTTTCTTTGTAATGCTAATCTCAGCCACTTCCTTCACCTGCCTCTTATTTACAACTCCCTTCATATTAGGCATAATATGAAGTAACTGTTTTTCTTCCTCACATCCTATATCATGCTTAAGCTCCAGGGAGAAGGGGTTCTTCTATTGCCTGCATCTCTAATGCAGAATGAAGTTACAGCCAGATTATGTAGGATGTCTATAGCAATCTAAGACTTTGATCACTTCTTAAGCCAGCATCTGGCTAATGGGAAATTCTCCTCTTCCTCACTGGCTGCTGCAGTTCAGTCGGAGAAGTTAAACAAAATAGTGCAACCACTACAACAAAAACACTCTTATGAACGTTTGACTCAGAAAGCGTGCTGGAGAATTATCCAGACATTTCCACAACTATAAATAAAATCTGATGTTTGCTGAGATAGATTAACTTTAGTAAGTGTCCATGGGACAGATTCTGACTTCATTTCTATTGGGAAATCAACTAATGCCAAGTGAGATTAAACTTTGTCTCCACGTATGCCCTGAGCCAAGATGAGATCAAAAATATTCAGACTACTCTTCCTCTGGGACCTATGAATGAATCTTGCAACGGCAGCAATGCAGATGTGTTCTGCACAGACAACACCAGACAAAGTCTGACCTTGTCCTGAGCAGGCCTGGATGTGACCTTGTTTCCAAAAACTCATCTGTGTGCCTGTCTTTGTCCTTTGTCTCTGATTTTAATGCGTCTCCTCAACAGCTCTATGCCAAATATGAATGAAGACTCATCCTGAGGGTCAAGTTGCACACTTTGACCCTGCACTTTTGTTGAGTGGGTACAAGGTGAGATTAGGTTTCTCAGATGAAAGCATACTGCCATAACAATTTCCTGCCATTTGCTATAATCAAATGCAGTGTTTTCTTCCTTTCACTCTTTTATTGTTTGTGACAAGTGCCACTAATGTCAATGCAGAGCCTCCTTTTTATTGACTTAATATTGTCCTAAAGTCCCTCTAACTCATTCTTTTCTTATTTATAAAACCTTTCTGGTATGAGTACAACATCAGGAGTACAGTCTGTGTCATTAACATTTAGAACCAAAAGTCTCCGTGCAGTTCAGAGAGAAGTTATTGATTTCCCAGACTATATACATTATTCCATTTGCTTCCATGAACTTATGCTGATTTACATCAAACTAGTGAGTAGAAACAAGATACAGGTGATCATTATTCTGGTAAAAGACAGGAATGACTGTGAATAATGAAAAAAAGTTTAGCTCTCTCCACCTATAAAGCAGCTTGCTGACGGTCTTGCAGGCTTTTTTTTCTCCTTTGTTCATACATCTAAAATGGTTCAGTTCTTCTTATTTTGGTTTGATAATGTGTTTGGCCACTTTCTTTGGTAAATTACCATATGCTAAAAATATGTGTGTGTGGGAATAACTATTTAAGTTAGGCTGAATTCACTGAACGTTGTCAAAACAAGAACTAGACAAGAAAAGCAGTGCTTGGAAAAGACTGGGGGACTAATTTCTAAAGTGTTCAGATTTTTGGTGATTGTAATGAGGCAGTGGGCTGAAGTAAGAGAACTACTGGAGAAGATATTTTCTCAGTGTGAGTGTGCATGGTTGTTGCTTTTCCAGATCAGTCAGTGTTTAGAAATCCACCTCCAGGTGGTGAAATGATCACGTAGATCCATGGTGACAGTATTCTTTTGGAAGCTTGAAAGTACTGGTTCAGATCACATTCTGTGAGCAGAGCAAACACTGAGCTTGTTGGATATAAAAAGGCATTTCACTGGCTTTGAGTTCTTTTGGACATATGAAGAAAAATTGTCATCTTGAAAGTTTTCTTTCTTTCTTTCTTTTTTTTTTTTTTTTAATTTATTGTTGTACTTGGTTATTTTCAATGTTTCTGGCAAATGAATGGAAAAAGCCTATTTACATACACATTATGGGCAAGGGTGATTACCTAATAGTACGAAAGTGATGTCTGTGCTGTCAGTGCAGTTTAGAAACAGAAAAAGTGAGTGTTCATCAGCATAGACATTAAATACCCCAGCTCTTTACCTAAGAAATCCCATAAGACACCTTCTGAGTATCTTTGTCATTAGCAACTTATACTTACTGCATTGGACAGAAACGAAATGCATTAGAATAAAGATAAGATCTCTCAGTGTCCCTTTCCATCTCTCTTGGTTTAGGAACCTGTCTGTTTCTGAAGACATCACATAAGCTTGTGACTGACCATTCTGAAGCTCCCTTCCTCCATGCAGTCAGGTGCAGATCATTTCAGGCTGGCCCCAAATCTTTTTGCTGTGCAGCTGCTCTGCTCACTGGTCTAACATGGCTCTTGGAAGAGAGCTGGTTCATCTCCTGCTGGATCTGAGCCTCTGCAGAGTGAGCTCTCCACTAGTTGCATCAGGAGGCATGATCAGAGCAGCTTTCAAGCTGACAGAAGAGGTTTTTGTCTTCTCTTAGTGCCTCACAGAAGGGTTGCAATACCTCCCCATTTCTTTTACATACTTACTCCTCCTCAAGGTCTATCCAGCCTGTGTGCCACCAGCTTATGAAGCCTGCGACTGAAGTGCAGTTCTGCTGTCAGACCTCTCAGGGGCATCGTCCCACCATTAAGACCTCTACTCTGTATTTAAACTTTTCTTCTGTAGTAGAAGGAAAGGTAAGAGTCACCTTTAGCTGACTTGAAAGGAACAGATGAAAACTGGCTCAGTTTTAAAAAACTGTAATTGTGACATCCTGCATGGAAAGCTCCACTTGCAAAGACGAATGTTTCATTAATTTTTAAGGATGTGAAACTGTACTGGAACATTAACTAGTGCATTTGCTATGTAGCCCACGCACTAAAACCACACGACAGTCATATTATTTTATTCTATTATAATAGTTATCAGAAAGCTAGCTAAATTTAAAATGGTGAAACTTCAAAGTGGGGATTTTATTCTTATGAATGATTACTTTGAAGAAATTACTAGTTTTCCCACTGAAAAATTATTATGAACTCTACCTCAAAAAACCTTGAATAATGTAAATCTCAATCTAAAATGCTGTCTGAGAGAGATGGGGCAAATTCTATTATTCATAAAGAGTGTGCTACCCCTGGAAATTAATTATCTCTAAATCCTGTTTTTCTCTATTGCTATTCAATACCCTGGTAGCAGACAAACAGCGCCCAGAGGCTTTATCTGACCATTGTATCAAAGCAGTGATGTTCCCTCTCCTTCCTTAAAACAAGTTTCTCAGATGATATTGGAAATAACAAGAGGAAGGAGGACTGATTGCCTTCTCTGTTACTTAAGGTCTTCTGTAGTTATTCATGTTAGTCCAAAAAAGGCATTAATTTGCCTGGCCTGAGGGAAAGTTTTATATAAAGCAGGAAACAGTGAAAAATGAGCATTATTTGTAAAGTTGGCTTCATTTTATAGGGAATAGGGAATACTGGAGAAAAAAAAAAAAAGAAAGAAACATTTTTTATTTTTTTCAATTGGCAAAAAAAGGCATGAGATATTTTCAGTTTGTAGTGAACATATCTGGTTTCACTAAAAACAATTTTCCTAGACTTGGCCTGTAGCTTTCATGTTTTCAGTTGAATCAACATCTCAGAAAATAACTGGTATTAATTTACCCAAACAAAACATCTAGGTAAAATAGCGCCTTGCAAATGTTATGAGTGGTGCGAGTTTGCACCTAAGGAAGGGACTTTGTGTGAAGGGTCATATTCATGTTGTGGGGAACAAAGACTTATATTTGGTGTAAAGTGCAGAGGGAAAGGCTTTTGGCAAACAACATTAACCTCCAAAGGGTTCAGAATGCAGTATAGAATTGATATTTCAGGAGAAAAGGTCATTGAAAAATCAGGGCAGGCTTTGTACTTTCCAGTTGGGAAATTTCTATTTTAAAGCAAAACTTGTATGTTTTTGATTGTGGTATTCAGTACTTAAGTCCTAAAAGGAAACAATCACACAGCATTCCCATGAGGATGTGTAAAGTAGGAGAGAAACAGCATATTTCTAAAAGAGACATTTTTTACGCTGGTGTGTATAGCACTTTGGGTTTATGATATACACCAATATCTTGGTTGCTGCTGAGACCCAAGTAAAGGATTAACTCATTCTGTTAAGTGTAGAGAACAAAAACTGAAACAAAACAAAGAACAATGACAAAACACAAAGCATAACAAAACAAGTCAGATGCCATTCAACTCCAGGTTTGAAGAATCCAGGTGGGACATGCTGCATGTTGTAATCATAGTATGAGAGTAAGAAATATCTCTGGAGCAAGACGAGAGGAGAATGGGCTTCATGTTATGGGAATAAAAATGTTGTTTTTGCGGAGTTACATTGTTTAAAAGTAAGGGATGTGGTATTGAGATATGCTTGCAGTGATAAGAAAATTTAGCAGGCGACCTTATAAAATGCAGACAACCAGACTCCTTAGAACAATTAGGTGAAAATCACGGTGTCAAGTCAAGTCAGATAAGTGAAGAAACATTACCAATACTTCAAACAGTAAAAAAAGTCAAAAGAAATTTGAAATTTAACAGGCCAGCAACTGAAGGCCATGTATTGTCTGTGAAGCATTGGATAGGTTGTGAACCTGGATTACCCAGTCAGTGGGGAAACAGGGGAGGGTCCCAGTCATCGAGAAATGAAGTATATAAGCCGTACTGTGTGACTAGTAGGTGCGCTCCTGCTTGTGGGACGCCCGCCATTGCAATCGCGAATAAATTACTACTTCACTGAGATCCTCGCCTGAGCCTAAGTTATTGGCTACAGAGTGTTTCTCACAATGTGTGCTGAGGAATAGTAGTGGAAGTGTTGTGTTGAAACTTATATTTGAGAATGTTTTTCACATTTGAAAAGATGACAGATGTGACACCAGCTTGTCTGCCATCTGAGGAAATTTGCTTTCAAGCAATCTGTAGTATCCTCAGCGCAACGTAAAATATTTTGTGACGGATGCCACATTCCCTGAATATATTCAGTTTGTTTAATTGTGCCATTATATGTTATTCTCTTTTGTCATTACAAACAGGTAGTACACGAATAATATTAGACCTTCACCCAAATCTTGAAGTTTAATTCTGTTTACCTTTTCAGCAAATAGAGGAGTCCAGGCTGTGTAGAAGAAGAGAGTAAAGCTGCAGTGCAGGAAGAAATGGAATATACTTAAGAAATGTATAACACTACTTCCACCAAATCTTATTTTTCTGCCTTCCTATTACTTTCTCTGTATTATGTATACATTATCCTTTTGCAAGAAGAATATTCTGGTGGAAATCTGCAATCCTCTCTTACTGAAACAGAAGCCTTGTGAGAAATCTTTGTTGCTGAAACACATTTTCTGGTTGGCTTACGAAATTATAAATTTTTCTGACCTCTAGTATAAGCGTTGCAAATTCTCCTAAATAGATTCTGCCACTGAAAAGTTGCTAAGCAACTAATCCTGTCTGATCTATTGTAGTTCAAGTAAATGAAACAGACAGATAAAAGGGAGTTTATAAACCTAATGGGTTGTAAAAAATAAGCAAACATAAACCCATAAACAAATAGATATATAATATATTTTATCTCAAAATGAATAATTCTACAAGAAAAACAACAACAACAAAAACACAAATAAACAAAAAACAAGACAGAAGAAGTACTTGAAGGGACATTAAGAAGAAACAAAAGCAAAAAGGGTCAGTGGTGCCATTTCACAGGTCTAGTCTGGCTGTCACCTGTTTACTACTTGGAGATTTTAATGGTGACTTACGTGTACTTTTTGTTGGGTATTTTACTTTGGATGATCTAATATGTCACATTTAAGTAGTAAAAAAGAAGCTGTAAATCATCTTTCAGAAGAGATGTGATTTTTTTTTAATGTAACTTTTCTTCTGGATTCAGGGGAGAGCTGTTCTTCCACATATGGCTTCCTGTTATAGCTCACATTATCCTGTTGTTGCAGTCTGCTTTTCTGAGCTGGGTAGTTAAAAACAAAAGAAGAAGTTGGAGCCTCTTGTTGAGACTCAGGGGAGGCACTGCTGACCCAGGGTAGCCCCCCAGACAGCAATCACCTTTAAAACCAAATAGTTTTTCATATCAGAAGTAAGCTGTGAATGGCTTTTGTCCCCACAATTGACTGGGAGGGTTTCTTTTTCCATCCTCTTTTGTCTGCAGGGAACTGATTCTCGTCTTTTATTTCTAAGCCAGGGCTCTGACAGCTTCAGTGGCTGCCACACGTTTTGTCTGGTCACCCCTGCCAGGGATTTTGAGGCTTGAGTTTCTGTGATTTGTATTCACCTCTGTAAGGTCGTCCTTATCATAGGTCCCTAATGATCCCTGGGATGCCTTCACCTCTACAAGACAATGTACTTTCTTCCCTTCCATAGAATCATAAAATTATTTAAGTTGGAAAAGTCCCATAAGATCAAAAATCCACCCATCACCTGACACTACCAAGTCCACAACTAAACCACATTCTTCAGTGCCACAGGACTTCAGCACAAAATTAGTGTCACAAAACTTAATGCACACTCTTACGGAGGAGGAAGCTGATTTTATTATGCAAAATCTTTAAGGAGTTTGATTTTATCCCTCAGGCTCTCACATTCACAGGTGCCAAGATATATATATTCAGGTGGTTGGGCTGGAGTACTTGTGTGAAACTGGAAGAGGAGGGATGATGGCTGCATCTCTTAGGTGCCTCTTGGCTGGTAACAACAAGACAGTTTTTGGTAAAATCTCTTATATCCCATAGGAACCATCAGTTGCAATAAGGTAATTCTTTGGCTTGGTTTTTGCTTACTTCACCTTTCATAAATCTTCGGTCAGGTTGCTGTCTGTTGACTCTTCTCCCTTGTTGGAAATATATGTGCTTAAGACACGTCTGTGGCCTTTTTCCATTGTTTCAAGAGTAAAAAAAAGAGGTATAAAAGAGATGTACATAATATGTTGCATCCTTCTAGCTGTCTTGTAGGTACGAGGATTACAGAACCTTCTGCTAATGGGTTGTCTGGGCTGTAGGGCCACCAAGAGCACTGGCCTGGCAGAAACAACATTTGTACTAACTCTAATACTACATATTGTTACTAATTTCTGCACTGATTTATGAACAATTATGAACAATTTTTTACTGATAGCCTGTAAACCTAAGAGGCATCTTTGAGATGAGACACTAATAGTTTGAAAACAGAAAGTAAATCTTCTCAGTAATACTGCCTAGTTGCATATTTGTATGCTGCAATGCTACAATGGAGGTCTTTAAAGTCATTACTGGAAGGACAAAGAAAACTTTAAAGTGAAAACAGTGATTGTAAGAGAAGTTAATGAAATACAAAAAAAGCAGCAGCTTCTTTCCACCATTCCCAGTAAAAGGTTGGTACTCTTAAGACCCAACCCAAAGCTAAGAGATTTCCACTGACTTGTTTGGGCCAAGCCTCTGATTTATTTTAGTGTATAAGCTACCTTATCTGAAGAGAAGGCCAATGTATAGTTCAAAATTAAATGGGCACCTCAATACACAATCTTTTCTCATTATTATTCACTTGAGGAACAACTTCTGGTCCAGCTTTGTTAAGCTGTTGACAGAGAAATCAGTCACTCCTCAGAAATAAAGGAATGGAAATGAGTTATTTCTATTTTCTCCTGGTGTTTATGTGAGCTTTCCCTTAAGCACTTACCAGAATGAAAGCTTTTCATATAACACTTTAATTCTGTATACCTTTTCCCTGGGACTGAGAAAATAAAATAGTAGTGGCACTTAATGAAAGGAAAAAAGGAAGCACTGGAGAGGAAACACTCCAGGAACACATAAGACTCACAATTTACCGAATACAGTCAGCATAATGATTAGACCTTTTTAATGACTGCTGTTGTATGTGAATGCTAATCATGGAAATTCCAGGTGTTCATCTGGAAGGCTGATTGTGTCATAGAATGGGGAGGAGAAATAAAGATTTGAAAAGCTAGCTCTTCCCCAGGCATTTTTGTAAACAGGTTTTCTTTCAGCATTCCAGATTTTGTCCCCCTCTGTCTTTTTAAGGAGATCTTGGGAGTGAAGAGCTTGACTGAGACTCAGATTTCTGCGAAATTCATCTCTTTTGCAGATGTTCTGCAATGTCTTAAAGAATCTTTTCAGTCTGTCTGGTATTCCACTTACCAAATAGGTACTACACTCTCTGGGCTATTCAGTTTGCCACCACTACAAGGAAGAACATGTCACTATTCTGATAAAAAATCTAATCACAGCCGACACCTCCAGATCCTGTCTTACATAATATACTTCAAGGACCACAGAGGGGAAACAGGACCTGTTGGGGAAGCATTTGGATGAGGCTCTGTAGGGAGCAAAAACACATAGTAGGGATGGTATGGTTGATTCACACAGCATCCCTCACTCTATGTTTGCAAAACTGTGTCACTCCACTCCTTACTAGCAGCGCTCACAAGGATTGTTCTTCCTGTATGGGAGAGACCACAGGCTGTTTGAAAAGTGATCTGTGGAAAACAAATGGGCTGCACACATACGCAGACTTCCCTTTGCTATTTTCTCCCATTGTCTAGCTCTTCTTTTCTCTCATTTCATGATCTCTGCTGTGTGTTAATTGTTTTCTTAGACCCACTTACCTCCAACTAGTGGAAAGTGCCTAGTCTGTCCCTGCAGTAAAGAAGCACATTATGTTTTCTGTCAGCTTTTACATTAGCAAGCTACATTTATCACAGGTAAGTTTTCTTAAAGGCCTCTTCCCTTTTCTTTCTTTCTTTCTTTCTTTCTTTCTCTCTCTCTCTCTTTCTCTTTCTCTCCTTCTCTCCTTCTCTCTTCCTTCCTTCCTCTCCTCTCCTCTCCTCTCCTCTCCTCTCCTCTCCTCTCCTCTCCTCTCCTCTCCTCTCCTCTCCTCTCCTCTCCTCTCCTCTCCTCTCCTCTCCTCTCCTCTCCTCTCCTCTCCTCTCCTCTCCTCTCCTCTCCTCTCCTCTCCTCTCCTCTCCTCTCCTCTCCTCTCCTTTCCTCTCCTCTCCTTTCCTCTCCTTTCCTCTCCTCTCCTTTCCTCTCCTTTCCTCTCCTCTCCTTTCCTCTCCTCTCCTTTCCTCTCCTCTCCTCTCCTTTCCTTTCCTTTCCTTTCCTTTCCTTTCCTTTCCTTTCCTTTCCTTTCCTTTCCTTTCCTTTCCTTTCCTTTCCTTTCCTTTCCTTTCCTTTCCTTTCCTTTCCTTTCCTTTCCTTTCCTTTCCTTTCCTTTCCTTTCCTTTCCTTTCCTTTCCTTTCCTTTCCTTTCCTTTCCTTTCCTTTCCTTTCCTTTCCTTTCCTTTCCTTTCCTTTCCCTTACCTTACCTTACCTTACCTTACCTTACCTTACCTTTCTTTCTTTTTCTTCCTTTCTTTCTTTCTTTCTTTCCTTCTTTCTTTCTTTCTTTCTTTCTTTCTTTCTTTCTTTCTTTCTTTCTCTCTTTCTCTCTTTCTCTCTTTCTCTCTTTCTCTCTTTCTCTCTCTCTCTCTCTCTCTTTCTCTTTCTTTCTTTCTCTCTTTCTTCTTTCTTCTTTCTCTCTTTCTCTCTCTCTCTTTCTCTTTCTCTTTCTCTTTCTCTTTCTCTTTCTCTTTCTCTTTCTCTTTCTCTTTCTCTTTCTCTTTCTCTTTCTCTTTCTCTTTCTCTTTCTCTTTCTCTTTCTCTTTCTCTTTCTTTCTCTTTCTCTCCCTTTCTCTCCCTTTCTCTCTCCTCCCTTCCTTTCCTTCCTTCCTTCCTTCCTTCCTTCCTTCCTTCCTTCCTTCCTTCCTTCCTGTCTTTTTTCTCTCTTTTTCTCCCCCCCACCTTCTTCAGAGTCCAGATTCATTTTGCTGTGGCAAATTGGAGATATCACTGACAAACTTTCGTTCTGCTAGCACACCACTATTTAGTAACTACAGTTCTTGACTAAAAGGCACAGGATTTCTGCTCACTGGGTAACACCCACCTTTTGCCTGGAAAACTGCATATTTAAAATAATATACTAAATTAATAAACCATAATGTACTATACATAATATACTAAAATAATAAACCATATACTGGTTTCTATGCATCTTCTTTTCTTTGATGCATGCACTGTATGAGGACTGTTACTGTGTGATGGTTTTTGGCTCACAAAGCTGAAGTTGATCAGCAGGAAAAGTAAATTTTGAATTTTCAGTTCCCCTGCCAGGGTAAAAATTACCTTAGGAAATAGGAACTGTCATTCAGTGCAAATACTTCAAGGAATCTTGCCTTGGCAATAGACCTTACTCTAACACAGCCAAATGGACAGTGTCAGAGTTATGTCTCTCCTCTCATTTCAGATGCCACCTTATATCTTCTGATGCTGGAATTACACGCAGACTTGTTTTTCTCTACAGTGACCCATGACCATTTGCTGCTTGGTCACATAAGCAGTTATTTGATTATTTTTTTATTCTATTCTTTATCATATACTCCTCAAACCCTACTGTGAAGATAGAATAATTATTTTTTTTTCACTTCTGTTTTTAAGGATGTTTATCACTGTAGTGTCTGAGAACCTTAAACATAAGTCTGCACATATTTCTGTGAATTAAAAAGAGGATTTATACTTGTTCCACTGGTGGAAGCATGATTTTCAGAGGAATAATAAAAGTAAAATATTTGGTGATATGAGGTGGTTCACCACCATATGCCGCATTAAAATGTCAAAGACCAGTTCTCATTGCCTCCAGCTGCAGCTCTTGAGGGCTCAGTTCTTCTGCATTTCCACTTGCTCAGTGGCACTTGAAAATGATGTCATGCATTTAGTGATCTGTAAAAAATTGAAGCAGCCTGTCTCTTATTGCATGGAAACTCTGAGGTAAACACCAGAGCTAGAATTGCGTTCTTCAGGGCACTGTTTAGTAGTCTGAATGAAGAAACCTCCCTGTTACACCTACAGTCATCCTTCTTGTTGCACAGTCCTCGTCTATCAGCCAAGAAGCTCTGAACGCCGAGGGACCAAACTAGGCCTTTCCAGCTAACCTTATTCTGACTCTAATTTCTGTACAGTTGTTTTTCAGTCTTAAGCTATCCTCCCTGTCGTTCTCTATTTCACACCTTTTTCCCCATTCAGATACACTGTCCAAATTATGTCACGAAAGACAGAATTCAAATAAAAGTTGAAATCTGATTGGAGTGTGACCAAATTCCTTGAGAAAAACGGACTCCTCTTTCTTCAGGCTGGTAACAGCAAAGCTGTCTAGATAACATCCAGTTGTAAACAACACTAGTTTTGTTTCTGAATCACATTACATATCAATATTACACCAAACATGCCCACTTAATGACTGAAAATAAATTAGTTTATACAGATTTGAAGATCATCTTTCTTCAGCCGAACACAGGACGTTAGACTTAATCTTCCAAGACTGATTTCATTTCTTGAAATCACATGCTGAGTAGTTCTCTCTTGTTGTGAAGTAATTAATATTTTTCTGATGAGACCCATTTTCTCCCTCTGCTTTATGCTTCTACTTTGAGAACGCTGATTTGACCACCCAGTTATGTTGTTGTTTATTCATTTATTTATTTGCAATAATAATTAAACCCATTAAGGAAATGGGTGCCACAGAGAAATTTTTATTATAGCATTAATATGTATGTTAACTTTTTCAGTTTGTCATTGCAAGTGCTGTGTTGTGATCATGCTCTGCAGCACTTTTCTGTCTCAACAAAGTATAAAATGCACCTGTTTAATTGAATTTCAAAGCATATTTCTATTCTGACCTGACAATATTAGGTACTTAAGAGGAAACTGGAAGTTGTTTGAGATAGTTCAGCTGAGTGACATTGGCATTGCCCTTTATATATATGTAGTTTATATATATATAGTTATATTTAATATATTTTTCATATATAGTTATATTACCATATATATTTAGTAGAATATGCTGAATTTAATTCTAAGATGTGTCACTTATAAGCAATGTATTTTTAAATAGACTTTCTTGATCCCACTGAATGAGAAAGTTAAAGACATCGTGAAGGGTTCCCCAAGACATCGTGCCTCAGTATGAAAGTGGACAGAAGTCTCTTGCTCCTGACTGCACCAGAGGAAAACATACATAGCTCAACTCTTTTGCTCCTTACCTGGAGATTTGGCACTGAACAAAGATGGACCTTTGTTCTGGCCTAGTAAGGCAAATCTTCCATCTTAGGTTTATAGCCTTATCCTAAATTATTTACTTTCTGGGCAAACAATTTATGCTTCTTTCTTCATCTTATTTGATGCAAACAAAGATGTTGTTTAAACATAAAGTCTTTTTTCCTACTAGTGAAACATCACTAGCTTCTAGCAAAATCTGGAGAACTGCTCCCCTTTTTTTAATGATTCATTCTGCTGCTAACTGTGCCATATGGCTATTTATCTCATCACAAATGCTAGCATCTAAGAAGAATTTCTCTTTCTTGACAAAAGAGTTAATACATGTGTCTAATTACATTTCATAATGTATTTCCATGAGACTTCTCCCATGCAGAAAGAAACTACTTGTCACGGCTGATAGATTAGATATGTTCTTTGGTTAGTTATTAAAGTTCCTGGTACTTATTCTGCTTCCTCTGCACTATTTTCAGCATCTAACTTCTGACAAAAATTTATGTTGTTCCTGAATTTCTCATTAAAAACAATGTTTGAAAAGAACAACAGCATATGTATGTACATCTGGTCAGAAATATTTCCATATAAAAAGTACTGAACTGAAAGTTGTCTGGGCGGATCAGTAATTCTTTAGAAAGTCTATAATAGCAATAGTATTAGCAATTATAATAGTTATAATAATAGTGAAAAGTAGTAATATTTGTGATAATAATAACAACAGCAGGTATATAACAGCGTATGTATTCTTTTGCCTGGGAGAGCAAAAAAACATACACACAACATGCACACAGACAAAAATACAAAGATTTCAGTTCTTTTCTCTGTCAGTTTATCCATGGGATCTTTAACTCAGGGCAAAAGCCTGAGCTGACTATGGTCAATGAGGTTTCTGTCATTAACTTAGGTGGAGGCAAAGATTCCCTCTGGATCTCTTAAGCATTTTTTTCCAATGTTTTTATGGGCTTTTTGAGCCTAAGATACCATTTCAGATTTGGGATAGGAGCTTAGGTCCCCCTGAAAGCTTGAAAGCTTGTCAGAGTTCTTAAGTTATTTCTGTCTACTGGCTTATTTTATAGACTATTTAGAATGAAAATAAAATAAAGTAATAATTATTAAATCAGAGGGGTGTGCCAGTTAATTGTTCATGAGATATACGTAAATGCACATTTTTCCTCTCCTACTTGGCAGAATTTTCATCTGTGGTTTGCAGCTGTGAGACTACTGTGATGTGAACTAAGCTCTGTGCTCTCAAAAGAATTTGTAGCAACTACTTCACTACAGCATCAAAGCACTGGAAATAGACATGGTAGAAACTAATGTGTTGAGGAGTTGCACAGTTTCTGGTATCTTCTGTGTGTTTTTTCATAGGGCCCTAGACACCAAGACAGTTGGATATAATTTCATCCTTGTCTTGCTTCTGCATAAGCTAATTAGGAAGCTCAATATTTATTTGGCACAAATTTAGCTTAACAAATCAATTTAACAGGGCACAAGAGACAAAATAATTTAAAAAGAAAGTCAGAATCAAGATGAAACTGCAAGATGGAATCTTTTAGTTTCTGATAACACCCTAGCATCCTAATGGCTTGGTGGGCTTTGGTGGCATTTCCAGAACACAGACCTCCCAGGCAAGGGCACACCTTGCTGACTAAATATGTGTGTATTCTCTTCCAGGTGGCACCTTATCTGGTCTTATCTTATTTGGTCTCTCCCATGTCATCTCACAACACAAGGTCTACCACTGTAAGCCAGGCAGGCAATCTGAAAGAGGAAATGTCTCCAAAATGCATTAAATATTCATTTCTATCAAATAGTTAAGAACTATGGCTAAAGAAGATTTCCAGCTGAGCTACCTGATAACAAGTGTTCTAGTGATCCCTATGCAAACTGATCTGGAAACAGATTTGCTGGGATAATGTGGGGCCCTGGTAACCCAGACAACCTCTCTAGCACTAATTTTTACATGATCATGAAATGTATCGCTTAAAGTTAGGAAGAAAGATTGAGATAAAATCTTGGTTTTTATTTTTATTTCTATTCCTTTATATAGCTTTAACAATAAGTATCCCTATTAGCCTAGGTCAAAATGTTAAGTTAGATTAAGTATCTTTAAAGTCAACAGGATTACATTAATTTATAAAGGGGGGAGGCTGTGGCTCCATCTGGCTGTTTTACAGTTCCACACAGTTTCTGTCCACCACAGACCTGACTGCACTCGTTTTGTGAGAACTGGGGATGGTAGTAAAACACGTTTTCCAGCCAGTGTGGAAACTGGAAGGTCTCCTTGTCTATTCATGGTATATAGGAGTTGTAAATATTTGAACAGTTTCCAGCATGATCTCAATCACTTTTCCAACTGCTTTGATTTGTATCATAAAAGAGACACTGAGACTTGTTATAATGGCATTGCACTTGAGGGTCATGACAAATGCTCTGCTTGTGTAGAAATCCCAAACAGTTACAGATGTTTTCTTCTTGGCTGCCTGAATAGTTGAAGATTGCTATGTCGTGTGGTGTATTGGGTTTACATGGCAAGGTTTTGGTAGTGGGGACTGAAGGTATGGTCTGTGTGAGAAGAGCCCAGCAGTTGCCCCATGTTAGGTAAGGGACTGTTTCAGCTGGCTCCAAAAGGGATCATGGCTGGCCAGAACCAAGCCAGTGAGTGACGCTGGGTGGGCCTCTGGGAGAGCAGAGCTAAGGAAGAGAAAGAAGTGCTGGGCAACAGCAGCTGGGAGAGAGGAGTGAGATCCAGCCCTGCAGCCCCCAAGGGCAGTGCAGCAGGAGGGCAGGAGGTGCTCCAGGCACGCAGCACAAGTTCCACTGCGGCCTGTGGAGAGGCCCCTGGTGGAGCAGGCTGTCCCCCTGCAGCCCATGGGTCCTACATGGAGCAGATCTCCACACTGCAGCCCGTGGAGGAGCCCCCGCTGGAGCAGGTGGATGTGGCCTGGAGGAGGCTGTGGCCCATGGACAGCCCCCGCAGGAGCAGGCCCCAGGCCGGAGCTGCAGCCCGTGGAGAGGAGCCCACGCAGGAACAGGGGGTCTGAGGGGAGCTGCCGCCCGTGGGGGACCCGTGCTGGAGCAGTTTGCTTCTGGGGGATGGATGAACCCCGTGGTACAGAGCCATGTGGGAGCAGTTCTTGAAGAGCTGCTGCCTGTGGGCAGCCCCCACAGGCTCAGTTCGGGAAGGACGGCATCCCGTGGGAGGGACCCCACGTGGAGCAGGGGCAGAGAGGGACCATGAAGGAGCGGCCGAGACAAAGCATCGGGGGCTGATCACAGCCCCCATTCCCCTTTCCCCTGCGCTGCTTGGGGGGAAGAGGTAGAAGAAGGTGGATGGGGGGAAGGTGTTTTTAGTTTCTCAGTGCTTTAGCTTGTTAATAATAGGTAATAAATTTTATTAATGTCCCAGTGCTGAGTCTGTTTGGCAATAATTGGTGGGTGAGCTCCTCGACTTTATCTCAACCCTTGAGCCCTTGCCATTGTATTTTCTTCCTGTTTCCCTGTGAGGAGGGGAAGTGAGACAGAGGCTGTGGTGGAGCTCAGCTGCCCAGCAGGGTAAATCCGCCACGTGTGGAGACAAACTTGTGTGATGTTCTTTTCTCCCACTTCCCTGATCAAGTCCCAACAATGATCTCTGGGCCAGATTCAGAGCTGTTGCAAGAGCAGAGAAGAAGATGTGTGGAGATTTACAGCACAGACATATTGACAAATCTCAGTCTGGGGACAGGTGAATATGAAAAAGAAACATCACAAATCATTGCTGCTCAGTGCCATAGTGTGGTGGCATTATTTTTGCATTGTCATCCGTAGATGGAAACATACCCATTCCTGAGGATTTCATGTTCTTAAGCCAGTAAAGAAGAGTGCAGAGACATGATTGTCTTTTTCAGCAGAAAACTCTGACTTTAGTGTTGGAAACTCCTGTTTTCTGAAGCTGACCAGAAACCTGCTGTGTCATGTGTATCTTGCAAGTGTAAAGAGTAAAATAAAATTAAACAGTCTTTGGCATTCGTGATGGTTTATATTTCACAAGTGGCAGAAATGTGCTGAGAAGTCATATTCTTATCCAGTTACAAGAGATGTTTGCTTGCAATTCAGTAAAAATATACAGATACAGGTGAATAAAGGATGATTCTTAGCTGCAATCTTGAGTGTCCATGTGTTTAAGTTGTAGGATTTGAAACAGATGCCTTTCTTCTTTCATTTAGGAGTGTGAAGTGTGAGAAAGATTTTCAACCAGTCTTTACATGTGCAATAGTCTGATCCTGGCCAGCTTATCTGCACAATTTAGAGCAGCTTCGTGACTGCTTAAAGTTAGAGAACTTTACAAGCTCTCACAGTGTGAGGATAACAGAAAGGCATTGCACAGCTTCTGTCTTCTTTTCCCATAAGGAAGAAAGAGAAAAGCATTGTTTAAGTGTTATATTACTATGTGTTGAGGGACGATTTCTAAGGACTGTTTTTACCAGCTTCTCTCTCTCTCTCTCTTTTTTTTTTTTTTTAATGATTTGATTCCAGGTTGGAAAGAAAAGGCTTCAAGATAGGTTGGAAATAAAGTGATGAAACAGAAAAATACAAATATTTTACCCGAGTGCTCTTTCCTCTCAAAGTTACATTATCTTTGTCTTGTAATAGTATGCACACTTTTCTTGTTGGAGAGTACTTACACTGGATTATAAAAAGGTACATAAAGACCAAAAGACATTTCCAGATATAATAGCGTGCTGTAAATGACTAAGAGATATCACCTCCATTTCTCCATTAGCTTTTATGTTTGTGCATTTAAAGAGAAAAGTAGGGTCTGGAGACTGATGTCTTTGTTGCAAATAGTTAAAAGGCTTATAATTTCTCACTTTGTCTTTTGCTGGTCTGCCCAGGAAACTGAAAGATGAGAAGTCTTGTTGGACAACAAGGAAGGAGTCACATTGACTGTATTAGTCAACAACGAGCTGGCATTGTGCTCTTGCTGTAATGGCAGTGGCTAATGGTGTGGCTGCAGTAGGCAGAGTATTCCCAGCAGGTGGAAGGAGGTAATCCTTGCCCTTTGCTGGGCATTGGTGAGGCCACAACTTGAGTGTTGGGTCCAGTTCTAGGTTTTCCAGTGCACAACAGACATGGACATACTGGAGAGAGGACATTGAAGGGCCAGAAAGATGATGACGGCATGAGATCCTTTTCTCCTGAAGGGGAGGGCTGAGAGAGCTGAGACTGTTCAGCTTGGAGAAGAGGAGGCTCAAGGGAAATCTCCTCAATGTCTATTAATACCTGAAGGGCGGATGCAGAGAAGATGGAGACAGGCTCTTTTCAGTGGCACCTAGTAACAGGACAGGAGGTAATGGACACAATCTGGATTAGAAGATGTTCCCTCTGAACATCAAGAAGCACTTCTGTGCTGTGTGGGTGATGGACCACTGACACAGGTTGGCTAGAGATGTTGTGGAGTCTCTCTCTTTGAAGATCTTCAAAAGCCACCTGGACATCTTGCTAGGCAACCTGCTCTGGGTGTCACTTGAGCAGGGGGGTTGACCAGGTGACTGCCAGAGGTTCCTTCCAACCTCATCCATTCTGTGACTGTGGAAGTGGAAAAAGCTCCTCAGGCAATGTTTTGGTTACAGGAACAAGTAACATTCAGTTACCATTAAGGCCTGTAGTTGGAAATCTTAAATAAACTGTAGTGGGTTATGAATGACAAGATTTAGACTCAACTTTCAGATCCTCCAGCATGTATGTGTGTGTGTTTGGAGCACCGAAAGGAAAGGGACGTGACTCTCTTTTCGCACATAACCCCTTGTTATCTCAGCTATATGGTATCACCTCTTGTCAGCAGCATACATAGTTATTTGTTGACCATTATGTATGATTTCAAACAAGGGAGGAGTCTTAATATATAATAAAAAATCCAAAACCATTCGAAGTTTGTGCTGTCACACTTGTCAAAACCCAGAAAAATTGAGAGAGGAGTTATATTTATACCAAGATACCCATCCAAAACAATTTCATCTTGTTCACTGTGGCCACAGGGGAAAGTATAATCCTTACTCTACTCAGTAATGTAGAATATTTACCAGCTCATAGAACGGCCTCAGCCAAGGATCTTTTTGTTACTCCAAAAACTGATGATTGATGAGTGCTTGATCATTTTTGATACTGATGTTACAACAGCAAGCATTCAGTGAAATACCTCACTTTGATTTGAGATCTGCTAAGCATTTTGAAAATATGCTATTTATGCATCACAGAGGCATATTTTGGAAAAAAAAAAAAAAGAAAGAGAAATTGCCACATTTCAAAAATAAGGAAAGCAACAAGCACAGAAGTGAATAATAGCCAAAACCAGAGTGTTACAGGGAAATTGTAGGGCTCATATAAGTTCCCTCTGCATTGCTTCTTTTCTCTGATTGCTAGCTTGTGCAGCTCCTCAGCCCAAGGACATATTTTATCACAGCCCTGAATCATTGTGAGAGACCCAGGACCTATGTGTTGATAGCAGTGTAATCTAGGCACATACACAACACTTGTGGGCACATGCTCAGCTTTCTTTCTTGACAATAATTTTTTGTCTTGGTGTTGGATCAAGTCCTACCTGTGTCCTTACAGCTTTCTACCTGAGACATTTTTTGGTACAGTGACTTGTCAGTCAATATTTCAATGCAACTACTCATGTGAAATTTGGCAGGAGAGATCCAAGTTATTCTTTCATGCTTCTAAGTGAGAGAAAGAAAACAAAGATGGTGTTTCTTCAGGATTTATCCACCAAAAATATACATGGGTTTGAATAAGCAAACAACCTGTGCTGTATGAAGGCCTTTCTCAGTGACTTAAATCAGAAACAAACACCAATGATCTAGATGATGTAAAACCATGCAGAAATATTACCTCCAAAAAGAGTATTAATTTTTGTGCTGATTGAATTTCGTGGTAAAATTCCCAGTGGCTTTTGTGGGAAGAGAGTTTTTTCCCAAAAAAACTTTACAAGAGGTTAGACTCTTAGTAAACTTCATGTAGAATCTCAGGATCCCACTTAAGCTGTGTATGAGTGTGTCTGAACTGCCAAATCAGCACCTTATTTCAGCTACGTAGGAGTTTGTCTGAATCCCCAAATCAGCACCTTGATAAGGATATACAAGAAATGTAGCTGAAATAACAAGACCTGACACACTTCCATATCCTCCTTGGGGCAGAGAAGCAGACTGATCAAATTGCTAAATATTTCAGCTCCCCTCCAGTAAAATTTCCTGGCAAACCACGACATCAGATTTCTGTGCAGATGTTCATCGGGTAAACAAACATAGAGCTGCACTCCCAATCCACTCTTTAGCAAACTGGCTGGAATAGTAGCCCTCCTGCAATATAAGACCATCAGTCTTAATTACACAGATGCCTTGATATTCTTTCCCTTTCTGAATGTGCTAGGACACTGCCAGGCTACCCAAGTAAGTATCTACACTGATAAATGCTGCAGAGTATGCCCCATTAAAAAGCTACTAGCAATTACAACATTTGTCAGAAGTGCTTTGAATATCATAGTGTTGATAATGTTGAACTGGGACAACTATCCATGAACAAAATGTCACTGTAATTTTAGGTTCACCAAGTGCTTTAACTGCTTGAACATACAACCAAAGCCTTTCAAGGAGAATTATTCTACCTTTGGCTCCCTGAGGAAGAGAGAAAGCTATGCAGTAGACGTGTTTGCTTTGCAGTGCTCGGCAGGTATGACATATGTGTCCACCAGATTTTCCCACTGCAAGCAGGCATAAAATAAGACACTTGCTGTTCACAAATAGAGTTCTAATTTTTGATATTCTGTTGAAAGAGAATGAGTGTGTCCAAGCTGACACCTGTTGTCTATCTGTCGTTTTCCTCATTTTTCTTCCTAAAGTTCTTTGACAAATTAGACCCAATTTAAGAAACATTACTTGAATGACTGTCTGAACAGAAAGTACTATTCCCTCTGGACAGGAAGGCTTCCTTGCTTTCCTTTTACCATACTTTACCAAATTCCTCATCTAAATTGAAGTTTAACTTTCTTCTCTGAGGTATGGTAATACAGTCACCACTACTACTAAAAAAAAAAAAATAGGAAAAAAACAAAAACACAACAACCTTTCTTTCCCTTACTAATTTTTTGTCAGTCTAATCTTTATTTTCATGGCAAATCTGCAGACCAACATAAAGATTCCCTAAAGTGCAGTGCATTTTTGTCTTCATTGTACAGTCACAGATACAACTCAGCATCCGTAGCAGAGAACATTTGGGCTTCTGGAAAGAAAACTTACAATACTTCATTGCAAAATCTTCTAAACTTGTAGTAGATTCATCAAAATTATGCCGAGTAGTAACAAGCAAAACATTTCCTCCAAGACCAAGCAAAAAATAATATCCTTCAATCAGCTGATACTAGTATTACTGAGTAGTCACAGAATTGGAAAGAATACCTTCTGAATGTCCTACAACTTGTTTACACAGTGTGGTGCACAGCACTATCTCCACAGCACAGTAATGGTCTCTGTAAACAGAAATAAGAGAGAATTTGCAATGTCCCAGAGAAAAAGAGTCTGAACTTTCTTTCTTCTTGACTTGACTTGTCTTTTCAAAACAGCATGAATGAAGAGGGAAACGAGCTTTTTAACAAACTGTTGAGTTTCAGAAAACCAAGTTTCTACCCCTGACGCTGATGTCAGTGGATTATGAGAGAATTTAGTATCTTCAGTTCATTAATCTTAATGGACAATTAGGTAAAAGGAGTGGGACACATCTCACAACTTAATGACACCTTGACATGTGTAGGCCAAAATGTAGGTCATCAATGCCTTATTCTTTTGCTGACTTAAGTCCTAAGACTTTTTTTTACAAATTCCCCCCAAACTTAAATTGTTTCTGCCTTGGCATGCTGTAGTCTTGGCAGTGCCAAAAACCCAGTGGTATCTCCATTGGGATACTCACACAACTGTTCCTCTAACCATCCTGTGTAATAAGAGTTTAAGAAAGCAAACGCCCACTCCAAACCCCAGCCATTATAGGAATGAATGGAAATAATTCCCAGGAGAAAAGGGTGCAGAGGGGAAAAGTGTTGAGTGTGCAGTTGGAGGGCTGTAACAATGTGGGAGTTGAGTGGGGGAGCTCTTTGAGTAGCCGAGAGACCACAGGGCCAGGGCCAGTGCTACCTCAGTGGTCTGGTGGTCTGCTGAAGGACTGGCCCCCTGGCTCTTGCTCTGCCTTGACAGGTGTGAACGACATGCATTAGAATTATTACCTATCTCTATTTTTACCTGTGCTTATGTGTTTTGGTATTTGGTTAGATAAAGTGCTTTTATTTTTGTTTGAAAATCCTCAAGAGGAATGAATGGATTATCTTCATGTGAACAGAGAAACATTTACTAGAAGGAAATGGTGAAGGGTGAATATTTGTAGTTTTTAATGCACTGATCAATTGGATAGAAGACTGTGGGCCACTCATTACAAGAAGGACATGGAGGTGCTTGAATGAGTCCAGAGAAGGGCAACAAAGCTGGTGAGGGGTCTGGAGAACAAGTCTTATGAGGAGTGGCTGAGGGAGCTTGGACTGTTCAGCCTGGAGAAGAGGCTCAGGGGCGACCTTATCACACTCTACAGGTACCTTAAAGGAGGCTGTAGCGAGGTGGGGGTTGGTCTATTCTCCCACGTGCCTGGTGACAGGACAAGGGGGAATGGGCTAAAGTTGCACCAGGGGAGGTTTAGGTTGGATATTAGGAAGAACTTCTTTACTGAAAGGGTTGTTAGGCATTAGAATGGGCTGCCCAGGGAAGTGGTTGAGTCATAAACCCTGGAGGTCTTTAAAAGACGTTTAGATGTAGCCCTTAGTGATATGGTTTAGTGGAGGACTTGTTAGAGTTAGGTCAGAGGTTGGACTAGGTGATCTTGGAGGTCTCTTCCAACCTAGATGATTCTGTGATTTTTTGATTCTGTGTCTTCTAAATCTTGGTCCTGGCTCATGTCTCTCTAAAAGGTACCACAATGTTTTAGTTTTTTAAAGTTCTGCTGGAGCGTGATGGGCAGGGGAGCATAGACAAGACTAGTTTTTTTGTTGTTGTTGTTTTTCCTCGAAGCAATCTTTTTGAATGCTCCTGTCATTCAAGAAAGACTATAATTTATGTGACATTTATGTTAATGTTATTATTCAGAATGTTCAAGAACAAAAGGGAAGCAGGTTGGATTAATTTTTAAAAAGGTGTTTATGCTGTAGGAAACAATATGGGTTTTAGGCACTTCCTTGTGGAAAGAGAAGAAAAGTGTCCCTCCAGTTTACAAAGAAACAAGTGAAATATTATGGAGCAATATGCATACAGAGGTCATTTTTTACAGATCAATGGGTAATATATTACAGTATATTACTCAGATTATTGAGCTATTAATATTACAATATATTACTCAGATAATTGTATAGTTTATGAAGTGAAACCTAAGGATACATGTCCCTTACTATTGAGATTATCGTGGGAGGCTGCTAAAATATTTTGTGCTGATTTTGCTGAAGTAACAGCAGAAAAATCAGTGGCTGGAATCTGAAAAAAAATGATTAAGAAAGGACCTTAAGGAAATTGAAATTGGCCTGTCGTTAGAAAAACAAAGTCATTTAGCAGCCCAGAAAGAAATTTCAGAAAAGCAGCATGACACAGAAAAACGTGGCAACTAGAAAGGAAAAGGACACATTACAAGAACAAGTGAAAGGATTTAAATGTATAATTCAGCAGGATTTCAAAGGAAAAAAGACAGACCCTAAAGGGGTCAGATAGCAAATATGAAGTAAAAATCCTGCAAAAGCTGATCATTATGCAAAATTAAAAATAGCTACTCTATCTGCAGAAAGAAATAAAGCTTTAGATTGGGAGCCATCAGGGAAAGTTGATTTTGGGGATGATATGTATCAAAGGAGAAAGAAGCAGGAGTGGGACTGAGGATGGCTACCCCAGAGGAAGGCAGTGCTGAAAACTGCCTTTGCCATTCAAAGAAAGAAACAACCCCAGGGGTTGCAAAACAAATCACTGCAAATCTCCAGCCTTTGAAAGAAAGCACGTCTGGGGATCAGAGCAGACCACACAACCATGCACCATGCCCTGAAAATGCAGATGGGTTCAACCCTGGGTGCTCTGCTCAAAAGTCAACATCAGCAGTCTTCCTTCAAGCCATGCTGCATGGTGATGGAAGATGGGTTTCTAGAACTTCTGGCAACTGATACCAATTTCAGATTTTAGCAGCCTATATGTAATTATTGCCTAGGTGAGATATTTCTGGTGACCCATAACCCTGTAGAAGCCCCTGAGCAAGTTCTTCCTTGCCTGGCATCTCACCCTGTGGCTATCCTTCTGGAAATGTGGTAACAACTTTACAGCGCGTGCTGAGATCAGCCATATACTTCACATCATCTGGTACTTCTTGGAAGAGTCAGACTCAGTGCGTGGGTGCACTTCAGCAAAATGCACCCAGAAAGCATTATGTTCTGTAAGCCTCTTATACTGCACTCTCAGCCAGCATTTCTGCATGTGGAAAATCTTGGGCAGGAATGGGACATACTTATGCAGTCAGTGTTACAGTGGCAAAGGATCCTGATATCTATATATATATATAGATATATTTCCTGTGGAATTCTTTTGATGATGTTGTCAGTGTAAGTTTTCCAAGTGAAATCAAATGTCCAGGACTTTCTGGTTGCTACAAATCAATTTATACTTATTTTTTATTTTCTTACTAGCTTAGTTACATCTGGCAAAGTAAGATTTCTGAATTTAGGTTTTAACTAGATGAATATAAATGCAGCTTAAAAAAATTATCTACATCCCAAATCTCTATGAAATGATTGTGTCATGGTTTCCTTGATTAGCTCACTTTTTTTTTTTTGTTTGTTTTGTTTTTTTTTTAATGTTGGGATTCTGTGCAGCAAGTTACACTGACAATTAGATTTTGTCTGAGGCTGATTTTTTTTAAAAAAAGTTCATTTAGCAAAATACAGGAATTTAATTTAAAAACAAACACACAGAAACAGAAAAATTGAGGTAATAGATGCTACTTCCTACTTAGAAAGTCTGTGCATGGTAACCCACGCTGCTGAGCTGGGGTAGTGAATACAGATGTAAATGAACTAAGCTTTTCAGTATCAGCTGCATCTGTGATGGGCAGTTTTCATGGTAGGAGGCCATTGAGTTCAAACTGGAACACACCATAATGTATCAATAAACAGAGAAAATCATTTTCTTTGCCTTTTCTTATTCCAAATTCCAGAGGTCGCATCAGAATAGTTCACATTTTCTACAGGCTAATCATGTCTGCTTCAGCTTCCATCAGTCTCACAGCAGAAAAACAACGACAATAACAACAACAAAGCTCTACAGCTGCTGCTGCATTTCCTTCCTGGCTACTCTACTGTAACCTCCCTGAAACCAATGAGGGCCCAGTGAAGGCCAGGCTGGTGAAAAAGTGACAAAGAAGAGGTCAGAAGGTAATCAAAAGGCTTTGGATAGGCCAATTTTATTTCCATTATGATGGTGAGCATTGCAATGCTCAGAATAATAATATATATATATATATGTGTATATATATATATATATATTTTTTTTTTGTCATAGAAAAGAAGTACAGTACATGCTACCTGGAATCTCTGGAAAAGCTTCTGGTTTAAACCAAAATCTGCAAGGATTGTAGCACAGGTATCCCTCTTCTTTTTCTGCTGATCACTCTGTCTACATCTACTTTACAAAATGCCAGAAGGTTTAGAGAGCGTCAGTCAGAAGGATGGTCTTGCCAATTAGCGGTTTTTAACGTCTTTCTCACAGATTCTACCCACCCTGCAGGAGCTTCAAAGAAGGATTTTCTTACTGTGGGCAAATTCTGAGACAAAGTAGATTTGGAGAAAGTCCTCCACATTTTCACAGCTCTTCTTTATGTGTTCCCTCATTACTTTAATAAATAAAAGCTTACTTGTTTGTTTAAATTCTATTTCTACCCCAATTTCTGTTTTGTCATGCAGTAAATCACAGGCTGGTATAACAGTTGGAAATATCCCATTTTCCCTCATCTCTGGATTCAGATGACAATGCTCTATTTATGACTTCACTCTCCTTTCCTTCTTGGCCACCTGAATCCCATTTCACTTTCAGTTTCACTCTTTTTAAGTCTTTCCCTCATGTACTTTTGTGAGCTTTTAGACATGTTAACAGAGACACGGGTTGAGTGTGCAAGAAGTAGAAGCAGACATTTTGCTGGATACGTGGTAATTGTGGATGACTGGCAATGGAGCTCAGAAATGGCAGCTCTTAAATGAACGTAAACCCCTAAACACTGATGAGAAGAGAAACTGCAATGCCATAGGTAGTGAAATCACATTGGAGCAGCAGTTTCCCTTCTCTGTGAGTTCACTTGATGCTTGGTCTTATCACAAATACACGTTGTGCAGGCTGGGTCTGGGAGATCATGCACAACCGTGAAATGCAGTAGGACATGCTTGTTGATGTGTCGCCCACAGAGAGGACTTGGAACAGTGGTTTTGTCTGTGATCGCACATTTTTCACCTGAGAAACAGGGAGAATTACTGGAGAGAATTGGAGCCGGTTTCAGGTAGCTGGCAATCTTTGGGGTTCCTATTGTGTTAAATGCTGTGTGCACTTATAGCAAGACACATATTCCAAAAACATATGAACCTGACCACAGGACACCACTGAAAAGGTCACTCTTTTTAATAATAGTGGTACAATAGCAGATAACAGAAGTGAAGTACCTTGCCTGAGTACCTGCCACTCTAGGGATAAATGCTCCATCTCACATTCAGGAACCTTATCAGCACATAAACCTCCTTGGAAAGGATATTCCTTCTATGAAGAATTTGGGGAAGAGACAGTGCTGCTGTCCTTGAGAGATTTGGAGGAGGAGGACTTTCTTCTCCTGAAAAAGTAATTATGAATCCATAAAAAATTATGCAACATTGTTTTTGCCCATTTTTCTCGAATGTGTATTCAACAATATTAGTTTGCGAAGGGAGATTAGGGGGTGGGGAGGAAGAGACCTCTCTCACCTGACAATATACAACCAAGTGAGAACAGGTCTAGAATGACCTGCTCTACAGTCCGATCAGATTAACATCCCTTTGTAAGTATTGAGGGTTTATTTGCATGAATAGTACATAGATTTTTTTTTTTTGGTAAATTATTATATAAATATTTTTGGTTTTTATTTCAGTTGTTTTTCATACAAAGAAGATAGCAAAGATGTGGATATCAGAAATTCTCTGTGTCCACGTTAGCAAATACTGAGACCTGCCTGTGGGATGGAAGAATGAAACGACGCTGTGTAACGGGAAAAGTGCCCACTTCAAAACACTAACCTAGAATTGCAGTTATGCACTTATGTATGGTCTGTGATTAACCAGCAACCCAGTAAACTGTAAAATGAAGATCCATAGCAGAAATGCAACAAACAGACATGAAACACTGAGAAACACCTGCAGATTTGTAAACAGCCTTCTGTAGTAAATCCTGGGAGGTCTAATCCCACCTATGCACACAGATACTGGCACACATGCTCCCCTCCCAGGCCCTAGGTGTCACAAACTGCCTCCCACTCTCCCTTGTGCGGGTCCCCAGAGGTGCTCACCGAGCATGGGCCATGGGAGCACCCTACCCTGGATATAAACAAATTTGGTCTACAGCTTTGATGTAGACCTCCAAGAACCAATTCCAGGTCCATAAGATTAAAATCAAGATTAAAATGTTCCCACGTCAGAGTAAGCAACAATGAACATGTGAGACTTGCTGTTTTTAAAAAACTGGACACTCACAATTCCTCTTCTACTTTGTGGATGGCCCCTTCCTATATTTCTGCACTGTGCATTGTACAGTGTGGGCAGATTAGATTAGATCCTTCAAGCTGTGTGGTTTGGTACTAATAATTTCAGATCAGTGAGGCAAGTGAGGCTGGGAGGTCTTTGATTACATTGCTGGCCCCTTTCTTTATGAAGATGTGTCTCCCACTGAAAGTATGGGGTGACATTACCTAATTGTGGTGGTCCCTTCAGGTTTTACAACTCATGAATCCCTGCTCTATGCTTTTACTGAACTTTGCAAGAATGAAAAATGGAGAGAAATGCAGACAAACAAACAAAGAAAGAATTTGGTTTTCTCAGTTTTTCTCATTGCTTTTTCAGTTCAGGTGTAGAATTGCTTCATCAAGGAATTACTGGAGCGTAATTATCCTAATTTCTCCTCATTATTTGGGAAAGCAGAACGACAGTATGATTGGACTGAGGAATGAGATGGCAATCTGCCTGGGTTAATAACAAGCAAGTCTTCTCCAGTCTCTGCTTCTCCATTCTGCTCTTTCCATGGCATACAGTCCTTTACTTGTTTTACTTCTCCACCCTGTTTGATTAGGTGCCAAGAAATCCTGCGTGCCAACTCTACCATCAGGCTAGCAACATTAAGTGGATGCTTGAGGCTGTCTTTTAACATACTGTGCAGGTAACTAAGTGGCTATATCATATTTCTTAGACAGCCTTCTCCATTGTTAATGTGAGCTGAATCTTGATTTGCAGAGTACACATCCAGCATGCTATTTTCTCCAGATGCAGGGAAATTATTCTTGTTTTGGTGTAAGACACTGTTGTAAAATATATAATGCTAACCTGCACTGTGAATTCACACATTGAATCCCTTTTCATGATGAGGGTAAAAGAATCTTAAGAAAACAAAACTAGAAAAACAAAAGGATAGAAAAAAGCCCTTGTCCCAGAAGAATAGTGTTTTTTTCTCCAAAAGAAGTATTTGAGAACAGATAAGCAAAATTTATAGAAAAGAGGAATAGCATATATATATATATATTATTATTATTAAAACTGCATTAATATAAGTAGACTTTGGTGCATGTATGTACAGTTAAATGTGAAATACAGTACCTCTACTTTTGTCCTGTCTGGGAATCACTGTTCTGCTTTGCAAGGTGACATCAGTAACAAACGATGTACAAACAGTAATACAGTAATTTGAAAATGTGAATTCTGGCAGATGTTTCGAGCATAAGGCAAATGAATGTGAATGGCTCTGTCATTTGTGGCACAGACCTTATTCATCATTTGATACTGTCATCATTGAGCAGTGTGGTGAACGCACCTACATCACATTTGCTTCAGAAAGAAGTCTGGGTTGTCTATTTGATAAAAAATAAAAAGTTTCAGCAAAGCTTTCAACTGAAATAATTTAGATGATTAAAGGGAGAAAATATCATGGTGTGATGGAAGTTAAAGATACTCAAATCAATGGACTCCAAGTATCAATCATGTTAAATTATGACTAAGCAGCATCTGCTTAAGGCTTCCCTTTGTACCACTTTTGTGATTTTGTGAGTAAAAGAATCTGTGCTTCCATTTAACACTGTAGATGAAATCTGAGAACTTCCTTCTATAGTTTAACTCTTGCAAAGTATATTAGAAGACGTGGTGATGCTTAATTCAATTTCATGTCAAAATCATCTTGAAAATTACAGAATCTTAATGTTTTTCCCAAGCAATCTGAGGGTATAATTTACATGAAAATAGGTAAATAGGTAAAATTTAGGTGAGGGTATAATTTAGGTGAAAATCTCCAAAAGATCTGCAAAGACACAAAAGCACTTTGATACTTCATAGCTGGACCTAAGACTCCAACAGGTATCTCTTAACTGGGAAAGCTTTGACAATTCTACAAAGCATTTAATCAGTTTGCTGAGGTCTAGCAAACACAACTTAATTTTGGAAGAAGTCGATAATTTAAGGTTATTAAATTACTTGCAGGACTTAATAGTACCCTTTACAGAAATTATGACAGCATTTCAGATAAAGGCATGAAACATGATGGAAGCAGTCCATTCTGCATCAGCTGTACATGAAATGCACCAGCATGTGTCTCTGGTATGGCATGTTGTCACATATCAGTCTGACTGATGTACAGAAAAAGGAATTAAACTTTTTCTTTGCCAAAGTCCTCTGGTAATGACAACCAACTATCTCTCCATCACTCTCTCAGCCTTGTACACAGCTCTGCTCAGCTCACAGAAAGAATTTGTGGCCTTGTTTATATTAGAGATCCATTCCTTAATATCTTCTTGAAGCGTTAATAAATGAGTAAAAGGTGTTGTAAATAAAGCCAGTCAATTTATTGTGCTATGGTTGAAATATTTTTCCAGTTCCACTTGTAAATACTGCAGCTTCAGAGGTCTCTGATGCAGCTTCTTGGCAAATATATGTTCCTTAATTAATATGTGCATGGTCTATCACCTATTACCTGTGTGGACTGAGAAATAGGAAGAAAACAAAATTATGTCTGATCAGACTTAATGGTCAGTACAGCCTAGCGGCATGGCAGGTACACCAGACAAAGCATTATTTGACTTTATGTTATGTGAAATTGCCACTAATTCATACATATTCATTATAATTCTGAGAATAACACTACAACCCAGCTAGCCTCCAGTAGTGTATGCCTTCAGACCACAGGCAAATTCCCTAAGTAAATTGGCTTTTATATATGACTCCCAATATTATGTTTGCTCTGAACTCTGAAAGATTACCCGTTGACCAATACACTGTAACTGGAGGAGATTCATTACAATGCATAGCTAATTGTTCTTCAGAATATTTCTGGGGATATCCCCAAAGAAAGACTGCAGGAGTGAAGGGTGGTTGTGGGTGAAAGCAGGAGACATGAAGCTGAAAATGATCTTGGAGACACTGGCCAGGTCTGTCTCGGTTTCTGCTCCACTAGATGAAGTTGGAGGTATCCCATCCCTCTCCAGTGGGAAATTCACCATCACTGACATAATTAAATAAGACTGTGCTTGTCAGGTTTGGGGTTGGATGCACCAGTAGCTTGATTTGGTCCTGAACTGGGGGCAGCACCCAGACAGATGCATGGTCCAGCGTGTGCACAGCTCGGATTGTTGCTCCAAGATCTGTGCCATGATGCTTTCATTTACTGGAGTGCCAAGTGTGAAGGCAGCTGATGAGAGGAGGTGAAGGCACCGTACTGTTGCTAAAAGGTCATAGCAAAAGTTACAGGCCCTAGACGCAGTAACAGAGCACAACATACAATGAGTCCCTGATTTAACATTGTGATTTCTGTTTGCATCTCTGAAATGTCCCTGCTGATCTCAGTGATATACCTATTTTTTCACCACATATTATCATTGTGCTTTCTCAATTTGCTTCTCATTAAAGACTCTGACCTAAAAGGTAAAAGTAATGGCAGATTTATAGGTAATTGAGCTTGGTCTTTAAGATGCTTTCATTAGTCAAAGTGACCTGAATTTGTAGCTTGCTCAAACCCTAATGCTACTTTTCCTAAGATTTTCTAAGTCCTTCATCTTGGAACTAACTTGGAGAGATGGTCTTTGTGGCAGGAGAACATTGGCTGTTCCCCAGAAGGGGGAGCTGGAGGGATCGGTGGGCAGGGTAATTGTGGGGGAGGTGATTTAGAGAGATTTGCTTTCGGTATCCCGAAGTTGCCTTTTGCTTGCAGGATACCAATGCTTTCCTGTGGCATTTAGGGACAGCAATAATGCCCACAAAACTCCATCTCATGATGCTGTTAGCAGAGCGAAGTATGTATTATACAGATAGCAACACTTCTCCCACCTGCCTTCAAAAGCTATGGGTGGCTGGTGATGGAAATGGGGTGGTCTTAGTGAGAATGGGTTGACGGTCCCAAAAAACTACGCAGGAAAGATGCTATGGAAAGAGAGTGAGAACAAGGACCTCTGGCTCTGCATTGATGTAGAGAACATGTGAAGAGGTGGGTAGTTGTCTTTTACCTTATACACGAGTGGCTTTTCTAAAAAAAAGGCCATTAGAGGTTGTAATATCAGAAAAGACACAAATCAAATCATTAAAATACACCACGGCATATTTTAAAGAAAATCAAGTTCCAGGTGGCAAGGGATCTTTCTTGTAGTTTCTCATTCCTGAAGTTTTGTATGTGTGCTCAAGTTTTGCAGACAGTCTTCCTTTAATTTGTATTTGTGTAGATTCCCCTGCATCCAGTCTCTTGTCTGGGTTACTGAGCTTCCATCCTGGTTCATATCACCCTGCAGACATTACAAGGACTGAAGTAATTGACACTATTTACATCTTCTCCTTGATTAGCATTGAAATCATTGTGCCAGTGGGATTAGTTATTTAAATGAGTTAGGTAGGAGATATCTGTAATTTGAAACCAGCCACCCTCAGTTTAAAAGTATTTGGTTTGTTATGTGGCAGGTACTGATGCTTTTACTACATATTTCAGGTGTCAGAACAAGAAAACTTCCCTTCTTTTCCTCTTTCACTCACTTTGGAAACACTGCTTAGAGTAGGCTACGTGGTGTCACTTCCATTTTCTTCCATTCCTTTTTATGCAGCTTTTTCTACTTGTCATTCCAAAATTATTAAAAAAAAACAAACAAACAACAACAAGAAAATGTGACTGCAAATCTTGGAAGGCTGGATGCTCTGGATTACCTATTGTTACTTGATTATGTGTTGTTATTTTCATTGCCATTACTGACATTATACTGTTTTTAGTGTGTGCTTAGTGAACTGTAAATATAGGAAAGAAAAGTATAAAAAAAGGACAAACAGCATGGAATATGAGCTAACATATGGGCCAGAATAACTTTTAATTTATATATTTTTTAAGTGATTATATTTTAAATTAATAGTTCCTTTAATTTCCAACCACACATTTAACAAAGCAAAGCTTACTAAAGATGTCAATACTTGCAGTTATTCAAATGCAAGTAAAACCCAGCCTAAGCAGTCTGCATAGTTATGAATTTATTCTTTCATTTGAGAAAGAGTGAAAATTAAATACAAAAGCAAGCACCTATCTCCACCTGTTAATCTATTCACAAAAATATTATCTACTACATGAATACTAATTTCTTATATCCCTACTGATAGACTAATGGTTTAATATTGTTAAGGCATTAAGTGTCTTTCATGTTTTCCCAGACTTTTTTCCCCAGCAGTGTGGGTCACTTATTAGTTTAGTACCTAAAATAGTTATATATAAAAATTAAAATTAGTTTAAATTTACCTGATGTTAGGGGATTTAAATAAATATGTGCAGGCTAGGTTTTATTTTGATCTCATAGGATTTTGCACCATTCCAGCTCCAGCAATTCAATGGTGTTTCTTGATGGTTCACTTTTGTTGTAACTGAGCTCAGAACCATCTCTTTTGCCTTGTATAGAAGGGCCCTGGAAAGCTGTCTCTCCCCTTTCCTTGAGGCTTTAAAATGGAGTTATGCAGTCAACTGCATTGATAAATGAGGTTTTTTAGGGTTTTCTCTTTCTTACATAGAAGACTGCTGGGAAGAGACCTCCCTTTATAACGGTTCATGCGGTAGGATTACTGAGCATGAAAAGTAAATTCTAACTCAATGTGGATAACAGCTAGCTCTTTCATGCACAAAATCTGCAGGGAAGGTTTATGAGTTTGTTTGTACACGTCTGTTTAAAATATATGTTTCTGTCTGCAGAGAGATCAGAGAGCATTCAAAGCTTTCAGGTGCGTTTCACTTGAAAATAGGGGCAGTTCAGCCAAGCACTGGAACTGACCTCTTCAATCGTAAAGTGTGTACGAGCTCCTGCAGAAGTTGAGGCAGGATCAGTTCTGTGTCAGAAGAGGGAAACAGGGAAATCTTCTCTTTTCTCTTAAGATTATTATTATTATTAATATTACTGTCTTTTTCAATATCATTGCACCCTCTGCTCTTATTTTTGGAAAATCTGATTTATTTTTGTTCCCCCCCCCCCCCCCCATCCCTTTCCACTTCCCCCGAGGGAAAAAAAAAAAAAAAAAAGGAAAAGAGAAAGAATATAGAATATTGCTTGAAATTCTCCAGGGAAGCGATGTTGGAAAAAAAAGCTGTTCAGGTCCTCTAAACCTGTTATTTTGAATTACGTCATAATATATAATGCAGTTATAAAACACCGCTGAAATGAAAAGCCATTTCTAATGGAAGTCTGTCAGTAAATTAAGTTTGAAATTAACTGTTTAGGTATCTCTAGGTATCTCTATCATTAATACCTCAGTGTATTAAAAAATCAGTCAAAAATTATGTTAAAGCATTTTGATTTTTTTTTTCCCTACAATCTGGCAATTCCAGGTTTTGATTTCTAATGCCACTTTAAACCCATTAAAATATTTACCTACGAGCCTAAAAAACTCTACATATTGTTTTAAATAGCTGATGGTTTTCAAATTTATTTATTTATTTATGTTTTTCATAGAATATTACTTCTTTGGGGTTAGGGATCTTAGCATGAACACTTGTCTTCCAGTTGTGAACTTTCTGGCAGGATTCCAGTTTATTTCCACTTTTCACCTGCCTCTTTTTCTGTAATCTCCTTTCCTAGAAGCACTTGTCAGTGCAAGGACATGACTAAAAAAAGAGTAAGCCTGATTTAATGTGCTGGTTTTGCCTGCTTGGTTATCTCCATGTCGTCAAGTCCTTGTTCGTGTTTCTCTCTGGGTGCAGGCTTTTTCATTTATCAAAGCTCATTTCATTGCCTTCTGTTCCTGCTGCTTTCATCTCTATGGCAGTTAAATGTTTTGTTCAGCTGAGTTCTACTCTTAACTGCAACCTGCATACTTGTCCAGAGGAACACCATGAAACAAGGGCGTGGATCACTGTCTGAGCTACTTATTTGTAAGAATAGTATTGTTTTATTAGCAATTTAACAACTAGCCACTAGCAAACATGTCAGCATAACTCCTTTAATGAACAATATTAAAATACTATGACTCTAAACCCACAATTGCTCCTTAAGTGGAAGGTGACTTCTGTAATCATATCCTCAAAATACTGAAAGTGTATTTAATTAAAACTACGCACTCCTACCTGGGAAGTTGTAAAACAATTTTCTAGAAAGGTTAATCAGCTGAAGGTGACTAATAAAAAAATAGAAAGCATGTATGTTCATTAGGATTTATATTTATTCCAGAGCTTTTAAGTGTAAGGAAATGTTACGGATTTCAGCAGTGTTTGTTACCATGTTGGTTAGGGTGATGGGCTCTGTCATAATTCTAGTGCAATTTTTCAGTATTCTTAAGGCTTATCAAAAGCATTTGACAAAGTGGCACTTGGACGGGGCTGCCACTTGGCAAAACCTATGCAAACAGCTAGAGCAGAGAAAACCTTGGATATTGGGGTGGGAGGAAGCTCGTTCTGATTACAGCCACAATGCACATGGAGGATTTTGGTTCCCATTTCCTCACAGTCCACTATCTACCTCCTGGCATTTTGCACTGCTTTTGCCTGTGAACATGGCAAGGGAAGGGGCTGAGAAAGCAGCAAACACAAATCTTGGAAGGTTCATGGTCTGAGCAGCCCTCTTCCCTCCTCTGCACTGCAGAAAGACTTTGTCTGCAGCAGCTGCGTGTCACTCAGCTCCCCTCCCCTTGAATCCTGTCTTGTCTGTAGACTGGAGCTCTTATCAGGTGCTTGCAATTGCTTTCTGATGTATTCTGCTTGCTGACAGGCCTGTAAATAGAAATTTGTTTCTAAAGCAAACCAAGAGCTGGTGAAATTCGTCAGCATGACACATGGAGAAACTGAATCTGCCTGTTGCCTCCACTGCTGGTGTGTAGCACAGACAGTATGTACGTGTGCCCTGCTCCAGGTGTCCTGCCTCCCTCAAGGCCTCAGCGGACTGCTGCTAAATGGTGGGTGGCCTCACGACCGCGTTTGTGCTGGGGGAGGCCCACCTGGCTTCCAGCAGTGCAACGCTGCGGTGGCCACCTCATTTTGAATTCTCTGGCCCATGTGTTTGGGATTTTGGACCAGCATAGACACCCATGGAAATTTCTCTCGCTTAAATTTCACACGAATGCTGAAATTAGCGTGACGGGATTCTGTGAGAGAGATTTACGCCTAAGTACAAACTGACTATCTAAAATGGCTGTGCTCTCCCAAGGTCATGATTTTCTACTTCTGCTGCTTCTCATCCCCCAGGATTTCTCTGTCACCGCACCCACAAATGCATATGGAGTGAGGAGAAGGGTGCTCAGCAGTGCAAGGCCATGCCTGTGGGTCTCCGTCCTTGCCTGACTCACCCCAGCACTGATCAGCACTGAGTTCAGTGAGTGTGTGGTGGTGGGGAGCGAGCACCTGGGCAAAGCCTGACAGCTTTATTTCGGATGGAAGCTCATGGCAGCCCTACACATTCGGGCATTTTGTTCTCTGCAAAAACAAGAGCACAGTTACCTCTGAGATTAAAGAAGTATTTTCTGTTTGATCCTGAGTGGTTGCAGTTCTTACAGTGCCTGTCAAGGAAACAGAAATTATTCGTATGTTGTGGACAGCCCAAAAACAAATATTGGAATTTTGTAGAGTAAAGAAGGGTATGTTGGTTAATGCTTTTTCTCTTTGAGTATTTTGGCACAGTTTATCCTGATTCAGCAGCTATGCTCTGCATCACTGCCTGGTCTGCAGGTAGCAACATTTAGCAGAATTTGTGTAAATCTGCCCACTTTGTCCTCCAAATCGTTTTCTCATTGTTGATCTCTCAGCTCCACATTGAGTCTGATTCTTGTGTGTCTGCTGAAAATGGGACTACTCGCATGACTTGTTGTATATGGGCAAGGATCCTTATGCAGAACTGGCATGCAGCAGGAATCACAGGATCACACAGAATGGCCAAGGCTGGAAGGGACCTCTGGAGATCACCCAGTCCAACCCCCCTGCCAAGCAGGATCACCCAGAACACATTGCGCAGGACGGCATCCAGGCAGGTTTTGAATATCTCCAGAGAAGGAGACTCCACAACCTCTCTGGGCAACCTGTCCCAGTGCTCTGTCACCCTCACAGTAAAGAAGTGCCCTCTTATATTCAGAAGGAATTTCCTGTGCTTGCTTTGTCCTGGAGCACAGTTCTACTCAAAGATGCTGAAGAAGGCAACTAGGTTACAATAACCACATCTGTTAAAGTGCTGCGGAAGAAAGCAAAATGCTTCTGCACTGTTGGGATATTTTTATTAGTCCCAGTTAGACTTCAACATTATGGGAACCTCAAGAAGGTTTCTGAAATACTTTTTGGTGTCCAGCAGTTGGGCTTAGAAATTGGGATTTGATGGGTACATTAAACTTTGAAATAAAAGAAAGCAACTCCTACCAAGGTAAAGACAGGCTGCGCTGTTTCTCTGTGCCTGGCAGTTAGCAGAGGCACCTCTTCTGGCAATGGAATGCAATCACATTCTCTTCCTTATATGCGGTTACATTCCAAGTTCAAATACATTTTCATTTGTTTGCTTTTGTTTTACATTTAGATGCTCCTATGAGTTTAAACCTAATAGACCCTTTCCATGTCAGTGACAGTATCTATATTTAAAAGCAAAATGCCTCTTAAAGGCAATTGTTTGGTGGAGGGATTCTAGGTAGAAATAGAGAATAGAAACAAATTGCAAATACCTTTGTTTTTGCATTTCTTTGTTTCTCTAAAAAGCTGCATTTCATCTGAACGGAAATGCATAAAAATCCTATTAAAATTGGTTCCACTTGTTTGAAATGTGCTGTAAGACTAATTCTGACAAATTTGACATTTTATATGCTCCCATCATGACTTAGGAAAGATAATAAAAGTAAATTCTTTACTATAGTCACTATAAAACCTGATATGAGATGACTGTTACAATTGATATAGATTTACTTAGTACTATGCCAGTAAAAATAGAAAAGGATTCTGTCAAGTACTCCCTTAACATTTACCTGGCTAAATTTTCAGTTGCCTTGTAGGCTGACAACATTCTTTGTCAATATCTTCCTGGGTGGAAATGCAGAACTTCTAATCATTTGTCAGATTAACCCCAAATGAATGTTTTCATTGATCTTTTTTTCTCCATTTTATTTTATTTTATTTTATTTTAATTTAATTTATTTTAATTTTATATTATTATTATTATTATTATTATTATTATTATTATTATTATTATTATTATTTTCCAGTCAGTGAACTGAAAACAGAATAAGTTAGTCACCAGAAGAATATACACCCTACTAGCCTTCATCTTTGCAAATGAGTTCATGGAGCACAAGTTCTATAAATCTCATTCTTTTGGGTGAGCTCCCATCACAGGTCTGAAGAGGTCTGACAAGTTGCTTGCACCAAGGTAATCCAGTACTGTCATATTAAATGAAACTGCTGAATCTGTCTCAGGCCAGACTAAATATTTCAGATTTCATAATCGCCTGCTCAACACATCATAACTGCTATAATGCTTTTAGTTTTTCATTTTTAATCCTAAATTATTGCTCAAGTGAACAGGTTTTCTGCATGTGATCATTACCCTAGATATAACAAAATAGGTAAAATTTTGTATATACTGGTTCCCTTCAGCTTAATTTTCAGTAGCTAGCTACAGGAAACATAAAACTCAGAACAAACACATCTGCTGAAACAGCCTCAATAGCAAAGTGACATTGAGCCTTGACTTGCATACATCAACAGTGAGATCTAGGTTTCCTGTGCTAATAAATCCCGATGACTTAAGGCTGAAGCTTTTGGCCATCAGTGTGCACGCAGAGGCCTACATCGTAGAGAAACAGAGTAGCCAAAGGCTACATTTGCAAAATCACCTAAGTATTTAGGACCCTGATATTAACTGACATTAAGATTTATCACAATCACACACACACACGCACACGCACACACACAAATATCATGGATACTGTATGTAGATTATATAATATCAATATGCAAGAAAGATTTCTACATTTTTATTCATAGGTGGGTGTGTTATGAGTGCACCTAGATTCATTCACAGTGTGGTACACAAATAGAAAGTTTCATGTGTGTCACCTACAGCATTGCATTGGTCTGCATGGGGCTTCACAGGTGATGCTATGTAGAATGCTGACCCAGCATAGGTACAGCCAAATTTTACTTGAAAGCTTTCTCTTGAGAAAAAGAAAACATCTTACATAGATTATTTTATTTTATTTTATTTTTTTATTTTTATTTTTTTTCTGAGGAGATCCAGAAGAGAAGAAACTTTATGCTTTGGAAGTTCTGACAAGTGTAAGCTTCTTGTCAGGTCTTCACACAGTTTATTAACTTCCAGATAATGTATTCAGACACTTCTGACTTCCTCCCTGAAGAGAAATCTATTAGTTATTTTAATGAGGTAACAATTAGAAACATCTATTTAGTGTTAGAGTCTTTTTATAACTTCTGAAAGTGGCCAGAAATCTTACATAAGTTGTGAAACACAGATGAGAGCACTGCATTCACATAAAAGATATTGTAGATAGCGATGGTTGAAAACAATAAAAAACAAAAACAAAACCAAAAAATGCTCACAAAACAGTCTAAATGTCAAGATTACAAGGATTTCAGTCTTCTGTCCTTTCGTTTTTTGAAGTTCTTACAAAGTGCCTATTCCTCCAACTTGGTTTTATTACCAACTGCAATAAAATGAAGGCTATCAAGAGAACAAAGGTTTCCTTTTCATTTTAATTTCCTTTCCTTTATTTTTTTTTTCTATTCTGTGTCTTTCAAAATTTTCAACTTCTGAAGTTCCAGTGTGATGGAAAAAGAAAGTACTTTTTTTTTTATTATTATTTTTATTTTTTGTTTTTCTGTATTCATTGCAGTTTTAAGACATTTTATAACAATTGCAGACTGGCAAACAAAAAGAAGATTAGAAAAAAGAAAAAAAGAAAAGAAAAAAAGGTTTTAGTCTTTTTACTGTGCTCATTTCAGAAAAGGAAACTTTTGACATTTGATTTTCAATATTTTCAATACCAGTGAAAATCTGGAATGTTAAAAGCAATACCAAATAAAAGTCCTGGAAACAATTGATGTGTTTCTTCTATTTTAAAAAAGGACACTTTTCTTCAGGCAAACAGAAGCAGGGGAAAACATCTGCTTGGCTTTAGCTGGAACACCTGCACAATGGTAAATCAGTTCTTGTGAAGAGTACATTTTCACCATGAATAGGAGGTGGCAATCACATCTCCTCTGCTTGCTTCAAGCTTTCCATGAAAGACATCAGCCTCATGCAAGATGACATCATCTGACCTTGGTTACTGTGGCAACTGATTGTGCACTGCACAGGCTGTAGGATCTGGGTCCAACCAGGCTTGTTCATCGTATTTTGCATTCAGACTGTCAGAGTGATCTTGTAATATGGCATGTCTCATACGATAACATTTTCTACTCTCAAAGAGCCAATAGACTTCTCAGCTGCTTTTTTCTTTTCTTTTTTTTTTTTTTTTAAACAACTTTGGTACCCAGTCATTCTACTGGGTTGTGTTTTGACTACCCATCATAGCTTGAATGATAAGATTCTTCTTTGCTGATTGAGAAGATTCAAAAGTGTCCCCTACCCCCGCCTCCTTTTTTTAAAATAAATAAATAAATAAATAAATAAATAAAAATCCCATGTGTGACTGTGAGCACAGCACCTCGGCCATGCTTCTTATAAATCAGTGACCTTAGAAATGGACATGCTGACAAGATCTGACAAGATTTTTAAAAAATGTTCTAGACTCTCAAACCAAGTATCTTCAAAAGCACTCTAACTTCACCAGCAAGTTTAAGATAACAGCAAATTCACGTGAGCGTGGGGTACAAGGGAAATGCCAGCTGTTTTTCTGAAGCAGCTTAAGGGCTTTTCTCTGTTACTGTGACCATGTATGCAGTGGCTGAGGGTCTGGCTTTGAGATCCTGTCTCATTTTATATGAGGTTTGTATGAAACTCATATAGGTTTGTCTAATAGTGCCCTGATCCCGTGGCTGCCTCTTGGTTTCTTTTTGTTCACACAAGTCTGAATGGACAAGCTGGTCATCATGATTTGAACATCACAGTACGAGCTCAGATGTCCTCACCTGAGGACATCATCAGTCTGTATTACAGCCCATGTCTTTTGAAACAAGTCTAGTCACCTGCCTACACTGCATCTGCACAACCGGAACGTTGACTTGACATCTCTTGGTCCCACTCCAGAACCCTGTGGAACAAACCTCTGTGGCCTTCCTGGCTCGTCAGAGCCATCCAATATCAGTCATGGTTTGCTAGCACAGTGAATTCAAAGAGCACACAGTTGGCATTTTATTTACTTGAAGGATTATACTTTCAGCCACAAACCAGAAAGTAGTTTCTCTAAGATGCATCATCTGTTACACCCACATTTGAATTTCAATACTCATCAGTTCATAAGCAGAAACAACTCCAGAGAAAGCAGGGACGATATTTATCATGCTACACTGTTTATCACTAGAAAGGAAACAGAGGAGCTTTCCTATTCTGCCTTACATACAGTCTGTTAGTCACATTACAGTCTCTTGATGCATACCTCCACCACTGCTTTTGCCAAGACTGGCTGCGTATGCAGGTAAAATTACTTTTATTTGTGGCACAAACACAGTGCTAAGTGGATACCAGTGAGGTCCTTTGGGTACTTCAGGGCTCAGTTATATCTTTTATCCCACCTCACTAAACAGCAAACACCTTGAGCACAAGCTCTCTTTTATGGAGTGCATAGGCCAATATTGCCTAGCTCAGAGTACGAGGTTTTAGATGGTCCTGCCAAAATCTGTCCTTGCAGGGGGAGATTTTCTCTTGTAGGATGTCCCTGGGCACCAACTGCTCTCCCCTGGGTATTGGTGCTGGGTGGATGTCCAGTGCTGGTGTTTCAAGTTCCTGTGGATCCTCCTGTCTGCCTGCCCTGACACCAAATCCCTCATTTAGGAAGCAGTGGAGGTGCCAGGGGCTGTGTGAGAGCCTGCAGTGACACAGACAGCCCATTCAGAAGAACTGCTTTGCCCTTTTTGCTTCTTCTGGTTTCCATGGCCATAAGGAAGAAATAAAAAAAAAAACTTGCAGTGGTCCAAAGAGTCAGATTCAAGTAAATAGGAAATTATATATTGGGGGATATTTAGAAGGATAAGAGCCTCTAGGCTTCAATAACCATTGAAATTCTCTCCTCTCTATGCAGAGAGGGATGGCAGTTACCCTGGCTGAAACGAACAAGAGGTGCAGTAAAATTCTCCTGTAGGCAGTTAGAGCCTTTCTAATGTATTTCAGAGATTGCAGAATAAGCTAGAAGTAAATAGTGTTGTAACTCAGTTCTTAATATCTCATTAAGTTTTATAAGCATGGGGGAAGGCAGCAAGAAGAGGCAGGTTCGCATGCTTTTTCCACAAAGCTTGCAAACTAGCAATAATCAGCTGTTAGTCCTCAGTGTTTTCTGATATGTTTTCTTCTGCACTGTGGAAGCATTCAGTTGGTGCACTTTTTCTGTGCACACAGATGTGAGCAGAAATCTTTTCTGTTTGCCCCTTCTCAGGGGAGGGTGGATTAGAAAAGACACTCTAAGATCAGGAGAGGTCCTGGAGAAGAGGAGAGAGGGTGCATGCAGACTCCAAAGAAGAGCTGCAGGAAAACACACATCCTAAAACAGCTTTGAAAAAAGCATTTGGTTATGATTTAAGAAGCTAATCACTGCATATTAATTACCGTTAATGACAAGATTAAAAATAATAAAAGCAGTTTATCTTATTCCAAAATTATTAGCCTTAATGACATGTTTGAACAGCACATAAAAAGACATCTTAATGGGGATCAGCCCAACATCTGTGTATGCATAGCATGTATAACAACAATAGCTCCTTATAAAACATTAGCCAGATGTGGGCTCTTCAGATTTTGTAAGACTTTTCAAGGCTTTGAGGCATCTGAACAGCAATTAACTCTGATCTTCTGCAAGGTCTGAAGGTGCTCACTTTTCTGAAAATGATGATCATCTCTCAGTATTCTCCCCTGTGCACGCCTATCATGTTAGGCCTGTTCTGCATCTTGAGAAAGAAAGTAGAGATGTTATGAGACTTTATTAGGATGATTAGGGAGCTGCTGATGTCCTCGGGATCTTCATTCCTGGCACCTGTGGCAAGTTTTATGCAGGTTTCCCATCTTATTTCACTCTTCTGTATCACATTGAGATATAATTCTCTTCTGCTGGCTGATACGTGACGTTGATTCCCTCTGTGTTTGCTGTGAAGTCATTTAGCCTGCGTGAAATTCAGTTTCTTGACACATAAGGAAAAGTTAATACAGTTCTTACTGTTGATTGTATTCAGTCATTACAGCACTCAGTCAAATGACTGGTGATGCAAACTGAGGGCATGCAAATGCAAAATGGTAGGGATTTCTCATCCAGGTGTCCTGAGTAATTGAAGCTATCTACACAGAAATCTTGCTGAGTAAAAAAGGGCAAAATATTATTAACATCATTATGCCCCTCATAAAATCTAATGAGTGGTAAATGTAGTGGGAAGGATAATGAGTCTGGGTGTGTGTTACCTACAGAGATCCTTGATTGAATAGCTCCACTTAAACTATTCTTTCCTTAATGACTCTGACTTGTGCATTTGTTGCCATTTTGGCTAGTGCTGTAGGATTTATAGTTGGATTACCTCTGTCATTTCGGTAGCCTAAGTGATCTGACCTAGCACTGCTGACCATCACCTTGACTATTTCTTTACATTTAGCTCTTTAATACACGAATATAGTAATTCAATAGGTACAGCCTCTTTCCAGCTGTGCTTCCTCTTCAAATGAAATTGCCTCCAATAACAGCAGAGTCAATGACCTCTCAACATGAAGCTTGGCACCATCCCTCCCAATTTTTGCAGGCTATGCTAAGCAAGCAGTAACATGTGAATAGCTGGTGGAAAACAGACTTTATGCTGAGGGAGTCTCATCAGCATTGCTCCCTTGCAAGCTGATTTTGGGTGGAGGTGTCATCTGTTACACCTGTACAAGTGGGGTGGAGGCCTTTCAAAAATGGTGGTAGTGAGGGTTGGGCTGCTAGAGGGTTAAGCAAAATGAAGAGAATTAGGATGGTGGTTTTGTCTTTGTGGGGCTATGAGGACTCCTGGCTCAGGAGTTTTGCTCGCTCTCTGCTGATGGTCCTTGGTTTTCTCTTCTTGGGCTGTGCAGCAGCTCTGGCCTTCGGTGGACTTTTTGTGATCCTGTTGTGCAAGAACTACCAATACTTCTTTCAGGAGACTTTCTTTTCTCTCCCTGGCTGGCTGGCTGTTGTAGCTGTGCTTGTCCTGCTACCTACGAGTATTTTGGCTGTTTCTATTTCTACAAAGAGCTCCCGCTATCAGCAAGGGGCTCTCATGCACTTGCTGCTTATCCTTCTTTGCCTTCAAGTGTCTTCGGCAGTTTTGACACAGCTCTATTCCATTCGGATGGCAACTGAGCTGAAGAGCACGATGAGTCACCTATTCTATCAGTATAATGGGACCCTCTCCCAGGCTCCTAGCAGCAGGGCTGTGGATGTGGTCCAGAAGAGGCTGCGGTGCTGTGGGGTCCAAAACTACACAGACTGGCTAAAGACAGCCTCTGCTTCTTGGCATCTTCTGGCTGAAAAAGCTCGTGTCCCTGGGAGCTGTTGTAAGGAGAAGTATTCTGATTGCAGGGGTGAATTGCACCAGCTGGAGCAGCTTTTTCAAGAGGGCTGTTTAAGGAAGCTGGAGGACCGGTTGGATTTTGCTATGCTCTACTTGTTTTGTTGCTGTACTGTGCTAATTGTCTTAGAGCTGTTGGCTGGTGCCAGCAATGGCATCCTCATGAGGCATCAGCCTTTCCACAACCTCCGAATTCTGGACTCATCTACCTTCTGATCACTCTGTGGGCACTGGCAGCACTGCTGAACCTGTTGAAGGCTTTCTTGCTTCTGTTCTGCATGGTAGTTACATTGAAAGAAAACTTTTTAAATATATATTTGCATATAAACCTGATTGATCATTGCTTTTTTTCTTATTTCTTGAATGTTACGCTACAAAATCAGTTTTCCTCCAGTTATTGTTCCACATCTGAACAATTTTCTTGCTGGAGGTCCCAGCAGAGAGTGTGAGGAGGGGGCTGGTGGTGTGAGTCTTCAGCATGTGCTGAAACTACTGTGAGTGTGTGGAGTAGGTAGAGGCATGGCTTGCTCAGGAACATGGGAGGATGTTGTGAGGTCTTGACCCGAACTTTTGGAATAAGTTTAACTCTGTGAGGATCTTGAACTGCAATTAAAAAGCAGACTCTTCTTCCTTCAAAGTCGTATTTAACCCTTTCATTTGTCTTTAAGAAGACCTTCAGATAAAGATCAGTGCTTTTTTTCTTTTTCCCAAGCACTTTAAAAAAAATATACACATATATTTTTTTTTTTTTTTTTTTTAGAGAAAGTAAATAGTATTTTCTAAAGTGACACAATGGTGCAATATAAACAGAGAGGATATGGTTGACAGCAGCAAAGTAGACAGTAAGAAGACATACAGCAGGAGGTATAGTTATCTCAGTAGCTGCACAGGAGATGGGTTTACATGTTCTGAAATTAATGATGAGAAGGAACGGTTGTATGTTGTGCCAGTGGAATGAGTCAGTTCCCCTTTCATGAAAAGTTATATGGGGGTCTTCTGTATGCTTGAATGACAGAAGCAATAGGTTGTTTTTTTAGGTATTCTTATCTGTTCTACCTTCTTACTAAAACCTATTTTTGTCTGGTTCTGTGGATGTATCTCCGTTCTGGGTGTGGTGAGAGGGGCTCAGCGCCAGTGTGTGGGCTGTCCAGTGCTTGCCTGTGTGAGTGCTGCTGGTGTTCAGGGAGGTGCTGGTAAAGGCTCCGTGCTGGTCTATGCAGGGTGTAGCTGTGCATGCTTGTATGTGTGTGTCTGGGAAACACTTGGCAGCAGCACAAGCTGCATACTTTGCTGTATGTGGGTAACCTACAGGACCTATAGCAGTACCCTGATAGGCTTTACCAGACTAAGAAACAGGGAAGCCCCTGGGTCCTGAAAACCACTGGATTGGGAAACTCTCCTAATGCTTTCAGTAACAGCTAAATCATTATCATTTTTAAATACCGTAACAAATGGTAGGTGCTTTCTGGCAAATGTTGGACCCCAAATCACCAGATGATGGTTTTCATGGATGGGAAAAAGAAAAATAATAGGGACATAGGTCAGCTCTTTCAGGCTTGTTAATAACTATGTGGAAACTAAATGTTGAAATATAATGGAGGGCTACTTCATATTAGAAAACAACCAACTTTTTTTTTTAAGTTTTAGTAAAAGAAAGCAGCTACTTCATTAGCAATGAGTAATTCTTCCCAGAAAGAAATCTTCGAAAGCAAGAGTTGAACAGATGTGTCTTTAAGTAACATAATTGGGAAAACCACTTCTTTCAGTTTGCTTGACATTGGATGCATATGTCAGTTAAGCCACATCCATTCATCTAGTTAAGCACTGCAGTTATGTTTTTATGGCTTTGTGGTACCCTGGCACTTAAATGTTTTGAGATGCAAAGGTATTGCTATGATGTTAGAAACATAATAAAACTGAAGTGACAGCAACTGGCACAGTAAGAAATTGAGTTTGAGGAAAGGATGGTGGAAGAGTGGAGTGAATGTTATGTCCTTCTACCACCTGCCTTCCTTAAGGGGGATATTCCTCTCAGATCACTTCTTATCACTTACAACCTCCTCCTTGCCAAGTTCAGAATCACAGAATCGTCAGAAGTTCACAGAATCATCACAAGTTCTGAGCTTACAGAATGGGAAATGCCCATGTTTGCTAGCAAGTGGAAAAAAAGCAATTTCAAGGTGGCTAGAGAGAATTTCTAATGCAGATGTCCTCACCTCCTCTCCAGTCTCCTAAAAGGCCAGATCATTCATGCTTAAGAAAGAATGCTTAAAAGCTTAAGAAAGAGCTTTTTAAGAATCAATTTTGTTTTTCTGTGTGCTTGATGTCCCTAGATTTTTCCTACATTAGCAGATGTCCTTCAGGAAGATCAGATTTAGTGGTACAAACAAAAGGGAGCCTGTGAAGATGCACGAGACAGGTGTATTATGGAAATGGTTGTTTGTGGAGAGTCATAAGATAAAACAATAGATTTATTACCACTTTCTGCTTGTGGTAACATGGGCACTTTGATTCTGAATAATTGCTTCTGTATAGGAGTAACTTTTTAAAAAAGTAAATGTTATTTTTAATCAATTGCAGTGTATTTCTGTGCTGTAAGGTACATAAGTCCTTGGGTACTAGTGCAATATACACATTGCATGCTTCATTCTGAAAGAACCTCCAGATGTTTTTCATAATCTGCGTAAATGAGCATCTGTGCAGGCAGCAGGTGACTTACACTTGATACTTCCAGAAACTGTATTGCTCTGGGTTTGAAGGGAAGAAACTGATGTTCAGTGCAAAGCTGGAAATATATCCTGTGATTACTCTTACTGAGTACACCTAAACCCATATATTCTATGTGTGAATTGATGATTTCATTGTGGTGTCTGTCTTCTTAAAAGGTAGCAGTCAGAAAGGCAAAATTAATGCTTATAGGTAAAAGTCATCACTGCAGTCCTTCAACAACCTTTTTCCAGTATGCCTATCTTGGACTGAACCACTGAACTTGGCAGAGAGAACTGGCTGCAGCTTTACAATGTGGCTGTTTTCGAAATTGGTTGCTGCTTTCTGACTCCTTTGCATTTCCAGATGGTGAGCATGTTGAAATTATACTGTTTCTTTGTGTTTCTGTCTGCATGTTGGTCTTTCTGTCTTTCCTTCAATGCCCTCTTCCCTCCCCCAGATATTGTGTTCTTTATGCTGAATGTTGGCTTGTTTTAACTCTGGGCGGAACATATTCCAGTTTCTGGAATTATGAGTGGTTTTCCTCACGTCTATTGTCTTTTTGGCTTAAAATTAAATTATGTATTGCAAACACAGAGAGCTCTGTCCTTTGCTAGAAGGTGCATGAAGACTTAAGTCCTACCTGCCTCCCAAAGATACTATTAAATTGCTTAAAATTACTCTTAAATCTATAATTTCTGTTTTTAATTAGATAGTCTGGTTTGGTGTTTGGTTTTGTTTGCTTTTGCCTGTTCAGTGAACCAGGAGGTCGTAGTGTTATGCCACATGTTTTTTCTTAGAAGTCAAGTTGGATGTTCCCCACTAGTTAGAAGAGATTATCTACAACAGTTAAGTGCCTGTCCATGCCCTCCCAACCCTGGGGTATTTTCTATAGAGCAACACCAACAGTAAGGCCTTTGCCAGTATCTGGCAGCTGCTACTTCAAACACCAAGAAGAAATCCTATTGTCTATGACTGTCCCCTGAGCTAAATGGCTATTTCAAAGCAGTGGAACATTTTCTGAGCACATGTCTGAGAGCCAGCATGTTGCCAAGTTGACATTTATTTGGTGACTGAAGCACTGAAGATGAAAGACAGTGTCATCTATCGTTAATATTTTTAAGTGTCAGAAATCAGTTTTTATTCTGAGGGCTCCCTTTTTTATTTTTAAAGAAAAAAACTATCCTCAAAAAATTGAGCATTTTGTTACTGCCTGCTGTGTACAGTAACTCACTGTGGAAATGTAACCTAGTTTTCCACCTAGATATGCAGTTTTATTGAAGAGCAGAAAGTTCCTACAGTGAGTTGAATTACGTCACTGTTTCTCTGATAAACCACTGCACTGGATTTAGCTGCTGTAGAGTTCATTTTTGTCATAGTAGCTTGTATGGTGTTATATTTTGTGTTAGTGATGAAAACTGTTTTGGTAACACACCGATGTTTTAGTTGTTATAGAGCAGTGCTCACACAGAGCCAAGGAGTTCTCAGTTTCTCACACTGGGGGTGCACCAGGAGCTGGGAGGGGACACAGCCAGGACAGCTGGCCCGAATGGACCACAGGGATGGCCCCTACTGGGGGACATGTGGGGAGGAGCTTACCAGGGCTGCTGCTAACTGGGGAATGGCTGGGCATTGGACTATTCTTGGTAAACAATAGCTTTTTATATCCCTTGTTTGTTTATTTATTACTAATTAAACTGTCTGTATCTCAACATGAGTTCTTATGCTTTTATCTTTCTGATTCTCTTCATCCTGCTGCAGGGAGTGAGTGGCTGCATGGTGCTGGGATGCCTCATGGGGTTAAACCACAACCACAGAAGTTAATTTTGTGATGATGAGTGAATGTGCATTTGCAGTTTCACACCTTTAACTGCAGAAAGATGGTTGCACTCACCTGGCACAAAACTTGTGTGAAGTCAGCACTAAATCCAGCTGGGGATGCTGGAAGAGAAGGTTGCATGAGAGAAACAAGTCAACACGAAGCACATCATAATTGTTACT